>NC_084530.1:5349684-5679684 GCF_024500275.1 Phycodurus eques
GTCCCCCTTCTTAAAAAGGGGGACCACCACCCCAGTCTGCCAATCCAGAGGCACTGTCCCCGATGTCCACGCGATGTTGCAGAGGCGTGTCAAACAGGACCCCACAACATCCAGAGCCTTTAGGAACTCTGGGCAAATTTCATCCACCCCCGGGGCCTTGCCACCGAGGAGCTTTCTAACCACCTCGGTGACCTCAACCCCAGAGATAGGAGAGCCCGCCTCAGAGAACCTGGTTCCTCATGGGAAGGCGTGTCGGTGAAATTGAGGAGGTCGTCGAAGTATTCTCCCCACCGCTCTCCCTCACAATTTCCCGAGTCGAGGTCAGCAGCGCCCCATCCCCACTATACACAGTGTTGATGGTGTACTGCTTCCCCCTCCTGAGACGCCGGATGGTGGACCAGAATTTCCTCAAAGCCGTCCGGAAGTCTTTTTCCTAGGCCACACCGAACTCTTCCATACCCGGGTTTTTGCTTCAGCGACCACCAAAGCTGCATTCCGCTTGGCCAGCCGGTACCCATTGGCTGCCTCAGGAGTCACGGCCCGATTGGACTCCTTCTTCAGCTTGACGGCATCCCTGACCGTTGGCGTCCACCAACAGGTTCCGGGATTGCCGCCACGACAGGCACCGACCGACCACCTTATGGCCACAGCTCCAGTCGCCCGCCTCAGCAATGGAGGCGGGGGACATGGTCCGAGTGGACCATGTTCAGCGCCTCTCCCGGAACATGAGCAAAGTTCTGTCGGTGGTGGGAGTTGAAACTCCTTCTGACAGGAGATTCTGCAAGACGTTCCCATCAGACCCTCACAATACGTTTGGGCCTGCCACGTCGGACTGGCCTGATTACTCTGAACTTGTTTTTGTTTTCCACAGTAGCTTTTCGCTCTATATCTACAGCCTATATTAAATATGGACCAATCGGGGGGGGGGTCCCTCTAAATTGTGGGCTGGTCTCTCCTCGAAACTGAGAAATATGCTGAACCCCCAGTCGTTACTGATGCTGTGTCATTCGTGTGTGAATAAGACATAAACCTTCCTTCGATCACTATTATGTTCCTTTGTTGGTACCATTCATTTACTACTGTTTTTCCAGTCTCCATGCTGTTCATTGGTGGGTGGAGTCTCCAGTGCTGCACCTCCTCTCTATTTGGGTAGCTGTGCATTTAAGATCAGCTGAAGGAGCAGGAAGGCACCAGAACAATTTCTCTTGCCGTCCTCTTCATCAATGAGTTTTTACTATTTCTACATAATTCTAGTTGATAGTATATCTTCCGCCAGTGTACTTGCTGTTGGTTGTACCGTTTGTTTATCTCCAACCGTTGTTGCTTATCTCCTTGTTATGTCTGCTTTAGGGTCCATGTTTCTGCAACTTTTCCCCAATCCTAAAAATAGCCTTCCACAATACACCAAACATCATTCAGCTTATTGATCATGTTATTAAGTAAACCATAAAATACATAATTTATTAATAGAACGGTTTCTCCTGTTTAATGTATTGCGTATAGGGTATACATTACTGTGGAGTTACAACATATAAAGCACATTTGAAGCACATTTTAGATTATATGGTTAAAAAGATACATGTACAGTATGGTTTAAAACATACATATGTTTATTAAAGAGCACAAATACCATGCAACAAATCCTTATTGGGAAAAAATGAAGAGACAAAATACAAAAACAAATCCAGTTGGTTAAAAAAGCTAAATTACAGTGGAACCCCGCATACTCACGTCCACCCCCCACCACAGATGCACCTGTTTGCAGATTTTATTTCACATTTTTAAAAAAATGTTTTTCAATTTTTAAATGTATTTTTCATTTTTCATTTCTTTTTGTTTTTTTTTTTAGGGGGGAGGGGTGGACCAACCCCGAAAATGCTTGCTGGCAATTTATCCCCGCTCATTCAAGAAAAAATGTTTCAATGCAATGAAAATGGGCATGAATTATCTGTGGATTTTCGCTTTTCGCTATCCCTGTCTCCTGTGAATTGCGGGGGTCCATTGTAATTGTAATTTACCTGAATCATATACAGTAGCTGCTAGATACAGTACATGGGGTCCTCGGTTTACGATCAACATACGACATTATAAGGTTGCAAACACCACACAGTTTGTGGCGTAAAAATACATTGTCACGTGACACAGGAAGTCTCGCTCAGTTAGCACTGTGCTTGCTGTTTTTCAATTTTATGTTTTATATTTATTGCCTAGAAGTGTTTTTCATACAAATTAAGATTTTACTGCTGCGTTAGCGTAAGTTAAGGGCACGTTCAGACTAACGTACAACTTCAGTTTACATCGCCGACATTGACCGAAACACCATCAGAAATCAAAAAATGTAAACAGTATTTCTCACTTGAGGTATGTGGGTGGGAGTTGGCACTGTGCTGTCTTAGGGTGAAAATGTGGTGGTGGTGTCGGTGTCTAAGGCAGGAGAACTGCGACAGGTATACTTGAAGAACATCTCCTGGCTCACGCAACCCAATTTCTTGAGTAGCCTCAGAAGGTCATGGCGAAACTTAACGCCAATAAAGGCATACACGAAGGGGTTGAGGCAGCACCTTAGGAAGGCCGCACACTGAGTGACATCAGTGGCATACTGGAGGTTGTTCTCATACTTGCAGTCTGTAGTTCCTCCGTATGCGACGACAAGTGTGGTCCAAAACAAGACCACATTGTAAGGGAGCTGACAGACCACGAAGATAACTAGCACAACAAGAATCACCTTGACAGCCTTATTCCGCTCAAAGCTTTGAGCCCGACAAAGGGTCTGGACAATTTTACTGTAACAGAAGCTCATGACCAAGAGCGGAAGGGCAAACGCTACAACAATCTGGCTTGTCTGGATCCCTATGTGAAGTGGGTCAGAAGTACTGGAGAAAGGTGTACATGTGTTGTTAGTGACTCTGGTGTATTTCATTTCTGGTATGGAGACAATCAGGGCTACGGTCCAGACAATAGCGGATGACACCTTGCTGAAG
This sequence comes from Phycodurus eques, assembly GCF_024500275.1. Classification (NCBI taxonomy): domain Eukaryota; kingdom Metazoa; phylum Chordata; class Actinopteri; order Syngnathiformes; family Syngnathidae; genus Phycodurus; species Phycodurus eques. Next base: position 5,352,666 of record NC_084530.1, read on the forward strand.
AACATGGTTTGGTAGCGGAGGCGGTGAGCAGAAACAGCCTTGACTATGGCAAAGTACCTGTCCCCACTGATTAAACAAAGAAGTAACATGCTGCTGTAAAAGGTGACTTTGTAAATGGTGTGCATGATCTTGCACAAAACTACACCCAGCATCCACTCTGCCAAGCAGTTGGCTGCCCAAAAGGGGAGTGAGAATGCAAAGAGCAGATCAGCAAATGACAAGTTGAGCAGGTATACATCTGTCATGGTCTTGAGGCGGTTAAAGTAGATGACTGTGAGGATGATCAAGAGGTTCCCCGCCAGTCCAGCGAAGCTGATGATGGAGAAGAAGGTTGACATGAACCATAGGCGGAACTGGTGGTTGTACGCTTTGTCACACAGCTGAGGAATGTCACTATAATCAAAGGTATAGGAGCTGATATCCATGTAGTCTGTCACATTCCCCTCTTGTTGACATAAACAAGGCTGAAATCAAAACAGATTAAATGACAAAAATAAAGTTAGATAAGAAGTATATTGACTGTAAGTACTGAGCGTCATCATTTAATCAGTGGCTATCCATCGCAATTCCAAGTTAGTAAGTCATAAAACTTTGGCACATTTCTATCACTACAGTTTGCAGTTGGCCATCAAGGTAGGCCTACAACTCGATGCATCTTCCCTGAAGTGTTATGCCATGCGTGGTGTACTGCGTGAGCCGGTAGCGAATTGGACGCCTCCACTGCAAATTGGCTGGCTTCAAATCGCTATCAAAGATGACCATATCTGATCTTTATGCTTCATTCATGTTTACATATACCATATCATACAACCCCAATTCCAATGAAGTTGGGACGTTGTGTTAAACATTAATAAAAACAGAACACAATGATTTACAAATCATGTTCGACCTATATTTAATTCAATACAGTACAAAGACAAGATATTTAAAGTTCGAACTGATAAACTTTATTGTTTTCAGCAAATAATCATTAACTTGGAATTTTATGGCTGCAACACGTTCCAAAAAAGCTGGGACAGGGTCATGTTTCCCACTGTGTTACATCACCTTTTCTTTTAACAACATTCAATAAACGTTTGGGAACTGAGGACACTAATCGTTGAAGCTTTGTAGGTGGAATTCTTTCCCATTCTTGCTTAATGTAGAGCTTCAGCTGTTCAACAGTCCGGGGTTTCCATTGTCGTATTTTACACTTCATAATGCGCCACATATTTTCAATGGGAGACACGTCTGGACTGCAGGCAGGCCAGTCTAGTACCCGCACTCTTTTACTAAGAAAGCCACGCTGTTGTATCACGTGCAGAATGTGGTTTGGAATTGTCTTGCTGAAATAAGCAGGGGTGTCCATGAAAAAGACGTTGCTTGGATGGCAGCATATGTTTCTCCAAAACTTGAATGTACCTTTCAGCATTAATGGTGCCTTCACATACGTGTAAGTTACCCATGCCATTGGCACTAACACAGTCCCATACCATCACAGATGCTGGCTTTTGAACTTTGCGTCCATAACAGTCCGGATGGTTCTTTTCCTCTTTGGCCCGGAGGACACGAAGCCCACAATTTCCAAAAACAATTTGAAATATGGAATTGTCGGACCACAGAACACTTTTCCACTTTGCATCAGTCCATCTTAGATGAGCTCGGGCCCAAAGAAGCCGGCGGCGTTTCTGGGTGTTGTTGATAAATGGCTTTTGCTTTGCATAGTAGAGTTTCAAGTTGCACTTAGGCAATGTAGCACCGAACTGTATTTACTGACATTGGTTTTCTGAAGTGTTCCTGAGCCCACGTGGTGATATCCTTTACACATTGATGTTGGTTTTTGATGCAGTGCCACTTGAGGGATCGAAGGTCACGGGCATTCAACGTTGGTTTTTGCCCTTGTCGCTTACATGCAGTGATTTCTCCAGATTCTCTCAACCTTTTGATGATATTATGGAGCGTAGATGATGAAATCCCCAAATTTGACCCTATATTCAGACAACATATTTTCATGTTCAAACTGATAAACTTTCTTTGTTCACAAATATTCACTCACTTTGAATTTGATGCCTGCAACATGTTCCACAAAAGCAGGGATAGGGGCATGTTTACCAAAATTCTACATCACCTTTCCGTTTAACAACACTCAATAAGCGGTTGGAAAATGAGGACACTAATCGCTGAAGCTTTGTGGGTGGAATTCTTTCCCATTCTTGCCTGATGTACAACTTCAGTCGCTCAACAGTCCAAGGATGTGTCCTCTCTCCGTTGCTCTTCTCTCTCTACAACTGCAGCTCAACGCACCCGGCTGTCAAACTCCTCAAATTTGCAGACAACACCAAAGTCATCGGCCTCATCAAAGACTGTGAGGAGTCTGCGTATCGGCAGGAAGTGGAGTGGCTGGAGCTGTGGTGTGGCCGACACAACCTGGAGCTGAACATGCTCCAGACTTTAGAGATGATCGTGGACTTCAGGAGGCATACTACGCCACAGCTGCCCCTCATGCTGTCTAACTGCCCTGTGTCAACTGTCGAGACCTTCAAGTTCCTGGGAATTACAATCTCCTATTACCTGAACTGGGAGACCAACATCAACTCTATCCTCAAAAAGGCCCAGCAGAGGATGTACTTCCTGCGGCTTCTGAGGAAGCACGGACTGCCAGAGGAGCTGTTGATGCAGTTCTACACAGCGGTTATCGAACCGGTCCTGTGTCCATCCATCACAGTCTGGTTTGGTGCTGCCACAGAAAAAGGGCAAACTACGACTGCAACGGATAATTAAAACTGCTGGAAAAATTGTCGCACTACCAGTCAATTTTAACTCCTTAAATTTCTTGAAGTCTCTCCAACATTTGCACATTGGTCATTGTGCCAGATTATCGCTCTATTCGTCATTTCAAACTGTTCTAAACTGCTAGAGGACTCTGCATCATTTGCACAATTGTCGAAATAAAATAATAATTGTATCGGCATTACCACATTACCGGTAACCTTTCATTGCTCAGTGACTCGCCGTAAAATGTTTTTATGTCTCAAAAGTATTTTCTGTCAAATGGCTGTTTGTTGTCATATTAGAGCCGCTCCAACGACCGGAGACAAATTCCTTGTGTGTTTTTGACATACTTGGCAAATAAATATTATTTTGATTCTGATTCTGTACTCAGACAGTAAGTTACACATATAGCTATAGAAAATATGAGTTGGAGTCCAAGTGAAGTCACCAGTCATTGCTGTTCAAGTCCAAGTAAAGTCTCAAGTCTTTTAACATATTGTCAAGTCGTGACTCGAGATGCGTGTCATTGCCCTTTGAAGTAAAGAATATCATCATCAATGCCTTATCAGTCACCTGCCCGACACACGCCCTAATTCACTTAAAACTCAACCTGCCAAAGTGGCTAGTGGAAGAGGAAATGTTACCAGCCACTGCTAAAGTCCACCGGCATTTGGTTAGTTGGCAAGTGTTAAGGTAAAGCCCTGCCCATACCATTGCAGATGCTGGCTTTTGAACTTTGCGCTGGTAACAGTCCGGATGGTCCTTTACATCCATGATTTCCACAAACAATTTGAAATGTGGACTTGTCAGACCACAGCACACTTTTCCACTTTGCTTCAGTCCTTCTCAGATCAGCTCGGGCCCAGAGAAGCTGGCGACATTTCTGGGTGTTGTTGAGATTTGGCTTTTGCTTTGCATGGGAGAGCTTTAACTTGCACTTGTAGATGTAGTGACGAACTGTGTTCACTGAAAATTGTTTTCTAAAGTGTTCCTGACCCCACGTGGCAATATCCTTTACACAATGATGTCGGTTTTTAATGGAATGCCACCTAAGGGATCAAAGGTCACGGGCATTCAATGTTGTGTTTTGTCCTCGCTGCTTACGTGCAGAGATTTCTCCAGGTCCTATTCACCTGTGGAATGTTACAAACAGGTGTGTTTTGAGCATTCCTCAACTTTCCCAATCTTTTGTTGCCCCTGTCCCAGCGTTTTTTGGAACATGCTGCAGGCATCAAATTCTCAACTAGATGATAGCTACAAAAAAAAACAATAACGTTTATCAGACTGAACATGAATTATCTTGTCTTTGTAGTGTATTCAACTGAATTTCGGTTGAAAAGGATTTGCAAATCGTATCAGGTTATGATTTGAATTACGCAACATCCCAACTTCATTGAACTCAGGGTTTGTATTAAAGTGCATTTTTTTAAATACAGTTAAGTTGAATTTTACTTTTTACATACATTTGTTTTCAAAACTGTTTTTCAAACATTTATTTTATAGAATTATTATCAGGTTTTTTTGTTTTTTTCAATATTTAATCGCAGTGTTAATGTCAAACTGGGCTTACTATGCTACTGTATTGTAATGTTGGTCATGTTGGTGTTATTTGGAGTGCTAAGTATTTTATTAGGTGATACTTGGTGCAAAAAAGTTTGAGAACCACTTTGGTTGCGGGAAAACAAATACAGTACTAGGGTGCACACCTTGCGACGGACTTTTGTACATAATACTGAATTTGTACTTAAGTCAGAATGCACCGTAGCCACTTCAATCTCGAACCTATTTTTATTACAGTAAATATTTGTTGCAAAGGCTATAAAAATAAGTATACAAACAATATAAAATATAATATTATATTGCACGGAAATTGAATGACGACCAGTTCAGGATGTACTCTCACCAGAAATCAGCTGGGATAGGCACCAGCACAGCCGCAACACTCGTAAGGATAAGCTATTCGGGAAAATGCATGGATGGAGAAAAACAGTTAATGAGGCGGTAACTGAGCGTGTCTTCGTTTGCCACATGACAATACACACACGCCACATGCCGTTTGAGACCTTGAAATGTCGTAGACTCTAATACCTCCACCAAGCATGTCAGGATGGCAGGTATTGTTTTTACTGCAGGCTTAGGAAAAAGACTTAACAACATATTTCCATGAAGAAGAACAATTCTAGTTGAGCAATTTACTGTCTTTAATTGATCATGCATGTTTTGTTGTTATGTTTTGGGGTGTCTTTGGCTACCAGTCCAAGGTGTACCCTGCCCAAGAGTCAGATTGGAAAAGCTGCATTTGAGCAATAACCCTGAATAGATGGATGGATGTTTTTTTTCCCCATGTTTGTCAGAGTAAAGAGTTTCCATTCTTTTTTAGATAGAATTGCCCCAGCGCCCCTGAATTAAAAATAGTAGCCAGCCATTTTAAATTGCCCTCTGGTACCACACAATAAATTGAGTCATTTGCGACTTACATTGCGTTTTGATGACAATATTTTTTTGTCGCGCTAAGAGGTTAACTGGCTATTAGAAGGACAGAGTACGAATATACTTTGCGTCGTTACAGTGCCATGAAAAGGTATTTGCCCCCTTCTCAAATTCTTATTTTTTTTGTATAGGTTCCCCACTTGAATGTTTTAAATCGTCAAACAAATGCAAATATCAGACAAGGAGAACCCAAGTAACCATCAAATGCTGTTTCAAATAGTGATTTTATTTATAAAGGGGAAATAAAATAATATTGAAAGCTACCTGGCCCTGTCTATAAAAAAAAAAAGAATAATTGCCCCCTTGTTAAATCATGAATTAACTGGCTAATCACATTTTTTTAGCTGAGTTAATTTTCACTGACAACACCCAAACCTGATAATCTCCTGTTCAATCAGGAAATCCTTTCAAAATAATCTGTCTGACCAAATGAAGTCACCCAAAGATCACAAAAAACTGCAAAAAAAATGACACAATACACATAAATTCAAGAACAGATGAGAAATAAATTGACATCAATCAGTTTGGAAACGGTTGCAAAGCCATTTCTAAAGCTTTGGGACTCCAGCGACCCATGGTGAAAGCCCTTGTCACAAATGGAGAAAACATGGAACAGTAGTGAACCTTCCCAGGAGTGGGCTGCCAACAAAAATTACCCCAAGAACACAGTGACGACTCATCCAGGTCAGAAAGGAACCCAGGACAACATCTAAAGAACTGCAGGCCTCCCTTGCCTCATTAAGGTTCATGAGTCAACAATAAGGAAGAGACTGTGTAAAACCGGCATTCAAGACGAAAACCACTTCTGACCAAAAAGAATATAAAGATTAATCTTACTTTTTTTTTTGGAGGGGGGGGTTGGAATAAATAAATCTGAATATGAATCCCAAGACTTTTGGGAGAATATTCTATTGACTGACGAGACGTAATGTGAACTTTTTGGCAGGTGTGTTTCTTGTTACAGCTGGTGTAAATGTAACACTGCATTTCAGAAAAAGAACATCGCACCAACAGTCAAACATGGTGGTGGTCGTGTGATGGTCTTGAGCTTTATGATATTTACATTTTGTTTGATGATCTTAAACGTTAAAGTGGGGAAACTATATTGAAAAAAATGTCATGAGCTGTGCCCTGCAGTTCCGTCGGTGGAGCTCGGGTGGTGCTTTGCGTCCTCTCTCTCTCTCTCTCTCTCTCTCTCTCTCTCTCTCTCTCTCTCTCTCTCTCTCTTCCCTCTAATCAGCACCACCAAAAAAAAAAAAACATTTTGAGAAAGGGGGTAAAATACTTTTTCCCAGCACTGAATGTTCATCTGCAATAATGGGCATCATTGCCTTGTCCTTAACAGAGTGCATGCTGCTGACAGTAGGAACAGCCATTCGCCATAATTTGCACAATTTGGTTGTACAAACAGAAATCCATCCATCCATTTTCTACTGCTTATCCTGTTCAGTCTCACAGGTGACCTTGAGCCTAAGCATGACGGAGAGGTGAGATACAGCCTGAACCGGTCGCCAGAAATAGACATACTGTAGAGACAACCAACCATTCACACCCACATTCTCAATTCACACCTACGGGCAATTTAAAATCTTCAAGTCACCTATATTAAAGGCTTTTCAAATGTTGGAGGAAATTACCCAGAGGAAATCCACGCAGACACAGAAAAAGCATTCAAACTTCAGATAGAAAGGCCCAAGACGAGATTCAAACCTAGAACCTATGACTATGAGGTACTATTTGTTTATTTATATATATATATATATATATATTTCACTTTTGTGAACAACATTTCAACTTTGAGTGCCATTTTGTTGTATTTGTAATATGTCTTACCTGGAAAATAACTGACCATATGAGGAAAATGGCCCGAAAACTCTGAGCATCTGAAAATAGATTGTATATATTTTTACCGTCAACTTCATTCATGATCACAAAGGATTCTTTTATATCTTGTTTGGGCATGCAACTTCTCTATTCTTCTCTCTCTCTCTCTCTCTCTCTCGCGCTCTCACTCTGATTTGAATACTGCATGAATTTCGTTCATTTCCTAAGTTCAAGATCTACATGCCATGAGTGTTTGTGAGCATAATATCTCGTAATTTCATGTTTATTGCACATTTGTTTGTGCAATGGTGTTTATGAATGGAGTGACTGGCAAGTTGAGCTCATCAAATTTACAAAGGTGTTCACAATCGTATGCAGAGGCTCCAAATTCTGTTGAACACAATCCAAACAAAGCCCCTTCTTGGAAAAATATGATACCTATCTATGAATCTTTAAATTAGTCATCAAAATGAGTTTACATTATCATTTAGGAGAGCTTTTCAAATCATTTTTGGCAAAACCTAAATAGGTACAACTTTTACAGTGCATCAATCCACTCCATGGGATTTTGTCAGTGGACCCACAGTTGCTGACATAAGCTCGCAGTCTGCCCTTTAAAACTGAAACCTGGTGTTATTTAAATAAGTACATTTAGATCAATGGATTTTGGCTGTCCATGTTAAAAGAAATTTCCTCTGCAAATAAATATTTAACTATATTATTGCAGTCAACATTTTTTCAACACGCTGCTCTTCCCTATAGGAGGAAGGTTGAACATAACGAATCACATACGCCACATAACATAGTAATAGTTTATCAATTGACGTGTCGGGTTACTCACCGTTGACAAAAGTCATGTTCACAGGGAGCAGGAGGCAAAGCTACTAAACAGGAAAAGCTTTATGCCTGTGTTATGTGGTTTCCCTTGGGTTAAAAACAAAACCCTCCTGAAACAACTGAAATGAAAAGAACTGAAACCTTCTTATCAGCCTTGAATTATTATGTAAAAAAAAAAAACAAAAAAAAAACTTGAAATATAGCCCCTATACAATTTAGTGTTAATAATGATGAATAGATATTACCCATAAAAGTCAGTATCTTCTTCAAACAGTAGGCTACATATGACCAGTGGGCATTAAATGTGACAAACCATGATCCAAAACCATAGCGAGATAAAGTTATCTTGCTCTGGTGCACAGCGAAGAAGTCAAAGCAACTCTACAAAAACTACCCATGACCTATTATCTAATGTGATACACCTACAATTGTGGTTGCGGGTTTTATCTTACACTTAAAGCAGTGCTAACCACAAGATCTAAAACACAAAAGGTGCAATTCGCTTGTTCGACATCAGCCCAATGCCTGACACTTTACAATAAGTAGTCATACATACCGTAGGCACAGTAAATTGAGTTGAATTCCTGCACGACAGTACGTGATTAGTACGTCTGCCTCACAGTTAGGGCGCTTCTTCTAAGTTAGTCATTGATAGTGTAGTGGTTCACTCGCCTAACTTCCTTGCAGACAGCATGGGTTCAGTTCCTACTCAGTGAACACGAGTGTGAATATGAATGGTTGTCTGTCTCTATACTATATATATATATATATATATATATATACACATGTAAAAACAAAATAAGAAAACTAATCAAAATAACCTAGTCGGACTGGAAGGCCTTGCCTCAACAATTGCGTTTTAACTGCTTTTTAGAAATGTCTACTGAGGAGGCAGCTCTTAGCTTAAAAGGAAGTGGATTTCACAGTTGAGGAGCAATGGACTAAAAGGGGTCTATCACCTTGTAAGGGAAATCCAAGTATGGAGGATCCTGACCATTAAAGGCTCTATAAATGACTTTCATTTGGTCGAGGAAGAGAGAGATAGTATAATAATGCAATAGTCAAAATGTGAGGAGACAAAAGTAGCAATGATCATTTCTAGTCTATTAACTGTGATTTTCACTTGGGGAGGACTCACCTTTGTTGCCAGCGGTTTAGACATAAAGGGCATTAGGTTGAGTTGATTTTTAGGGGACAGTATTTACACTGTTATACAAGTTGCAAACTGACTATATTGTAGAAAAGTGTCACGTCTTTGGATTTTTCGCATGAAAAAAAATATCAAAATGTGAGGGGTGTTCTCATTTTTGGTGAGATGCTGTCTATGCAGTATATGTGCCCTTGATCCTGGGTAGCAGTCTTTTGGTGAAGTCAGCTGGAATAGGCTCGCGCTCGCTGCTACCCTCAACAGGATAAGGGGCGTAGAAAATGGATGGATTCTTCGAAGTTGTATATCAGAGCCAGCTGTACATACCTGGAAATAACAGCTGGACTATTGAGCTGTTGTCTCATGTTCGCCTTTTGATGTCAAACTCAATTTTTGTCTCGGGGCACATTGTAGTTATGATTTCCCTCAGCGGGCCATTGGAACCGTGAAACCATATTTAATGTTTAATCACCAAAGCATATTATTACCATTACACAACAAATTGAGGGATAACTAGTTTTGAAATCAGAAGACAAGGATAAGAGTTTGTTCTAGTATTGTTTAAATTACTGTAGAAGAAGGGTTTGGTAACAGAAATATGCGATATCCCAACGTGATTGTTTATTATGATGACAATTTGGAATTTGGGTACAGATTTTAGCCAAAACCACGGAAGTTGACCAGCATCTGCTTTCATGGGCCACATACAATGATGTGGCGGGCCGCATCTGGCCCCCAGGGCCTTGAGTTTGACACCTATGGTCTACAGCGAAAAAAGAGGAATTGTTCCAATACCTGTGGAGGGGAGCAGGTGGACAGTCAACACAGGAAATCTGAACAAGCTACTTTACCCACTTCCTCATGACAAAGCAAAGCCGGCAAAACAAGAACCCTTTATACTGTTTATTATTTATCGTGTAAAAGTCCATCTGGACCGGCGAATTACTGTTTGCAGTACGGTTGCCTTTATTTAATGGTTTATTGGATGGATGAATTCAATATGTGCTATTTTCTTCCTGTTTGTTCTCTCGACTTCGGCCTTGTGTCACATTATCTTCGCTCTGTTCAGTTTTTGGTTGGTCCTTGTCGCACTGTATGTTGTCATTATCCTTCGTGCTTAGTGTAGAAATGTTTTAGTTCAGGGTGTACCCCGCCTTTCGCCCAGAGTCAGCTGATATAGGACCCTCACGACCCTCGTAAGGATAAGGGGTACGGAAAATGGATGGATGGATGGATGGATAATTTGGACTCCAGTGCCATTCTGTTCCTCATATCAGTGATCGGCCTGTGACACATACAGTACATACCATATAAACAGTATATCCACATGGAAAGTATAGGCTAAATGTATGTGTAGCAACAAATAAATGCATTGGGCCAGCACTACCAATTTGTCTCTGTTGAGAGACTGTCTTCAGCTGGTGTGCAGTATTACGCTTGTGCCACAAAGTGGCCTCTTTCATGTTAGCTTGACTTTTTTCTGACATTGTGTGACATTGAGTTTTTTGACGCATTTGTTCTTTGATAGTTGTTATGTCCGTGAGACTAATGTGAGCAATAGTTCCATGCTTGGCCAGATGCACTGTTATTCTTCATCGTCCATTCACCCTAACGCAATGTTAAGCTGCAACAAATTAACAGGTTTTGGGCCCAGAGTCATTCGGAAGGACAGTTTGTCCGTTTCGGCCGTGGAGCAAGTTGCAACGAAGACTTGCTAACAGGTGGCTAGCTAGAAAGAAGAGCTAACTAGCACCATGGATTCGGGAGGGACAAGCAGCCTCGACGGACATTCGACGGAGATGCAATGGAGTATGAGCTTTTGGAAACCAAAATGTTGTCAAAATCATCAAATAGGACTAAAGAACACACTTCTGGGAGAACCGACAACTGACAGACCAATGGAAAAATGCAGACACATGCGCCAATATTCTTCTTCTGTTAGATGACAAAAGACTGTCATTAACTACAAGGGATGCGACCAACGATGGAAGCTTTGAAGATATTAAGGGAGTAATATGCCGGGAAGGGAAAACCCCGGATAACCAACCTGTACACCATGCTTACATTGCTTCAGATGATGATGATGATGTGACCGAAAAAATTAAGACACACAGATGGTGTGCTTCAAGTGTGGCAACAAAGGTCACAGTGTGAAAGCATGTTGACAGAAGACATGGTGTAGTCACTGCAGAAGTGACACACACAAAGACGTCACGTGCAGATGAAAGGACAAGGACAGATAAGACGGTGTGAGTAAAATCTCAGGAGGAGGAGCAACGAGGAGTTTGCGCTCAAGATGCGAAAGAACAGACCGGCACCCAACAGCAGACTTCACACAGCATTCAGGAGTGAGGCCTCACCGAAGTGACCAAGTTCAAGGACGTCGACATGACGTTGACACCAGAAAAGCGCAGCATCGAGTTGGCAGACGGCAGCCGGTCCGGCGGGATCACTCAGGAAAGAGGTAATGCGGAGTTTTACCTGATCGACAGCAGAGGAGAGCAACGCAAATTCATACCGTTGTACTGCCATTAAATCTTTTCGGTGAAGTTGGCAACTACCAGAGGGGTGATTTGGAATTAAATTTTGTCATTTTAATGAAATCTTTGCAAAGAGAGAGACAGAGAGCTTCCAGTGACTTCGCATCTCTTTCTGACTCTGAAGAACACGGAAGAACTAATGGACAGTTAAACTAAAATGTTTAAAACTATGGGATAATACAATGAAAGAATATAGACGCTTTTATTATAACAAATCCCACCTTATTATAATCAATTAATCAATCAAATGAAAATTTTTTCGTAAATAACGATATGCTATGGACAACATGTATTTAACAAACAACCTTGAAGAAAAACATCCAGAGTTTCACACCATAATGTAGGTTTAAGAAAATCTTTCATAAGCAGGTTCTAATTCAGTCTCACAAAAAAGCTAAACCGAACAATTTGAATCCAGGTCAGTCATGTCATCCAAACAGTCGGCACGAGGAAAGACGTTCAGGAAAACGTCAGTCACAAGTTGGAGGGGGCAGTGTTAAAGGGTCAATGGGGGCCACATGCATATACTGGACAAACGCAGAGCCAACCATGCACAAGAGGAGTGACACAGAAAAGAAGTGCAATATGATATAGCTAACCCTACCAAGTGAGTCCAGTGAACCACCTAAAATAAACAACCCCATGGACGGTTGGGTTAAAGTACTTTGGACCGACTAAAAGAAGTTAGGGAGCAAGGAAAGAGTGATGATGAATTGGGTTGTGGGAAAGGCACTACATGTTGGTTTCCAGTGGCATGCGGCATGAAAGACGTTACGTGACTCACTTACACATTAGTAGACTTGTTAAACATTCAGGAGTTTACCCTGCCCTGTCTTTCACCCACTTTCACAAATTACCCACCGGTGGGGCGGATGGAGGCGCAGGCGACGCCACAGAGGGAAGCGAGCCGGAGAGCAGGTCAAGCTTCGGTTTCCGAATGTCCGTCCCGCCGATTCACCTCGCAAATCTATGTTCCCTCCCGACAAAATGGACAAGCTTCATCTTCTCAAAAAGACCAGTAAAGACTTCCGACTACACCGGACAGACAGCGTCACGGAGTTATCAAGGAAAACAAAAGGCAACAAGATACGCTTCTATAGCAACGAAAAATGGTGTACCGACGTCACGGAGCTCAAAACACACTGCAGCCCGGACTTGGAGTCGCCGTTTTTGAACTGTAAGCCATTCTACTCACCACGCGAGTTTGCTTCATTCGTAGTGGCAGCTGTCTACATTCCTCCTCAAGCTAAAACGAATGCAGCACTGCTGACGCTCGCTGTCAACAAAAAGGACCCAGATTCATCCCTCATTATTCTTGGGGACTTTAACAACGCTACACTTAACCATGAACACCATAAATACAAGCAGCACATTGACTGTCCTACCAGGAAAACAAAATTTTAAACCACTGCTATACCACGTTAGATGACGCATACCATGCAATCCCCCGTGCTTAAATGTGCGAAGCCTGTGGTGAAAACAGTCAAGTGGACCTATGAAGCAAATATTGGAGTGTCTTTGAAACTTCAACTGGCAGCCTAAATGAATTTACGGACTGTGCCACATCCTATATCAATTTCTGTGAAGATGTGTGTGTACCAAGAAAGACATTTCGCACGTTCAATAACAAGTGGTGGTTCACTGCCAAACTTCAGCAACTTCGCCAGGCAAAAGAAAACGCCTATGTAGCGGACATGCAACGCAAAAGACGCCACCCGGCACTCCAGCCTCGCACTACCGCCGCTCCCCGCCGAGGTAGACGGTAACTCCAGAGTCACACGCAGACTCTAAATGGATTAACATAATCAGAATCAGAATCAGAATCATCTTTATTTGCCAAGTATGTCCAAAACACACAAGGAATTTGTCTCCGGTAGTTGGAGCCGCTCTAGTACAACAAACAGTCAATTTACAGAACACTTTGGGGACATAAAGACATTGACAAAAAACAATTGTGCAAAAAGATGCAGAGTCTTCTAGCACTTAGAATGACTAATATTGCAATAGTCCGGTGCAATGACCATTGTGCAAAGGGCGCTGAGACTTCAAGGAGTGTATGCGGTTTAAAGTGACGAGTAGTGCGATCATCTGGGACAGTGTCGGTTGTGCAAATGTTACAGATACTCCTCAATCAGTGTGCAGATGGAGCAGATGCTACTCTGGCATGAGTGGCCAGTATATGCAAATAGTGCAGCATGGCGAGACAACTACAGTGAGTGCACAAGTAATAAGTAATAATCAATCAAGTAATAAGTAATAAGTAATAAGTAATAATCAATAATCAATCAATAATCAGTAACAAGTAATAATCAACTATCTTCAACAAGACACAGACATTTGCTTTGCCATGCCGACGCTAAGTGAATCACGTCTGCCCGGGACTTCAAAGGGGAGCCCCAAGGATGCTGGGTTCGCCCCCGAACGCTAAGTTAATTAACTCCCCGCCAGTCGAAGGAATGGACCCGCTGCGACGCCTCCACCCTGCTGAGAGCTGCTACTTGGGAGTTGGAACAGGCAACACCAACACCCACGGGCGACGGAACGACACTACAGACAGGGGTTCATAAGACAGTCTGTGACTCGACTGCGAGTCATTATTTTAAGAACTTTCCATGAACGCCACTAGTGACTGACTGTATTGCTGCAAACTTGAATGTCTAACGTCAAATCTGTTGTTAACTGAACCAGATGGAATGTCTCACCCCACGCCACAGATGTCACATGAAAATAGTAATGTTCTCCACACCACATAACATTTGAAACATTCATTACAGGTATGAAAGAGAATGAGCGTGGAACAATGCCATGTGGGAAAATGGTCTCGTTATCTTAAATCCAATAATTAATATTTTATTCCACTGGTTTTAAACCATAAAATAATCCTAGAATGGAAAAATAACGCCAAAAGGCAGTCCAGCCCCTCGGTGTTTGTGAAGGTGGTAGAAAAAGAGGGCGAGTAAACCCCCCTTTTTGACCCGTTCCGACCATAAAAGGGGCCGGAGCTGGAAGAAGAAGAGAAGTTTTTGGAGTCTTGGTGCAGAAGTCTTTTTGGTCACCCTGACCAACTCGCCGATGACCGCGCCAGGCAGGACGCCCACCTTACCCGAGGTGGCAAGGACACATCGGACAATCCCCGGCTGCAGCTTCCTGCAAGCTCTCCGAGCCACCCTGCTTGGGGGCCCGAACTCAGTCTGAGGGAACGGAGGCGGACGCAATGCATCACCCGAGAGACGTCCTGCCTGAGAACTCGTCAGCCTCCTGCTTTTCCTCCCTCCCTTCCGTCGAATCCATCTGCTCATGGTGCTGACTGCTTTGTGCGAAAGGCGGACTACACCCTGAACTGGTTGCCAGTCAGTCGCAGGGCACATATAGACACGGACAACCATTCGCACTCACATTCACACCGTCACTGAGTGGGAACTGAACCCAAACTGCCCGTACCAAAGTCAAGCGAGTGTACCATTACACCATCAGTTAATGTGACGAGGAGCCATCAACATCAAAAAAGTCATCAGAGTCTTTGCAAAGGTGTGTCGGAAAGATCAACACGAAGTGTGCATAGATGTTGTAACTCGGAGACGCAAGAATGTGGCTCTCCCTTGTCAGGCAGAGGCATAAGAGTGGCGGGGTTAAGAGTAACTGTCACATGGGGAGGCCCAACAGCACTGTGTTGTCACAAAGCCAACACGCAGCAGACATGTGAGAGGAGCGTTGCTCCTGTAAAATAGAATTTACACAGTGAGGAACGCACAAAGTTAGCGTAGAATACCCCACGTAGTCACGTGTGGCGAGAACAACCTATGTGCGAAGGCGCTGTGCCATCGGATCAATTTGATGAGAGAAGTACCCCACTGGGCGAAGGAGGTCGCCATGACGCTGAAGTAACACGGAAGTCATGTTGCCATGACACTCGTCCACAAACTGAACAAAGGGCTCGGATGAATCAGGAAGCCCAAGAGTGGGTGTGGACTGCAGGGCACACTTTAGATGTTTGAAAGCTGCATCAGCATCTGGCATCCATTTGACGTGTGATGAGGTGTGAGTGACCTGTCCAAGGTGAGAGAACGCACAGCAGTCATAATCAGAATACTTTGGGAAGAAATGTCAACAATAAGAACACAAACGATTATACTTGTTTCTTTGTAAGTGGTTTGGGTGTGTCGACAATGGCCTGCATTCTGGCTGGAGAAAGTATTTACCCTTGAAGAGGCAGGGTGGGCCCCAAAAACTGAACCTCCTGTGATACAAACTGTGCCTTTGACAATGATGCTTAGTGACCTTCTGATGCAATGTGTTTCACTCATACTTACTGGTAGCCCAAAAGATGGAATTTGACTTGGGACTTGGGAAAAGTGAAGAAAGCGGAAAAGAACATTGCGCATGAAGTTCAATTCGAAGGACGCAATGCAAAGCACGAATGCATGATGTGTTCATTGACAAATTTAAACCAAAAAAAAAGGTGCCCAAAAATAGTCAGGAGCAGTGTAGTTCTCGTCCTGCCCGTGGAACAGTTGACCACCTCTACACCCTCGGCAGGGTCCTCGAGGGTGCATGGGAGTTCGCCCAACCAGCCTACATGTGTTTTGTGGACTTGGAGAAGGCGTTCGACCGTGTCTCTCAGGGAGTCCTGTGAGGGGTGCTTCGGGAGTATGGGGTACCGAGCCCCCTGATATGGGCTGACCGGAGTCAGAGTTTGGTCCGCATATCCGGCAGTAAGTCAGACTCGTTCCCAGTGAGGGTTGGACACTGCCAAGGCTGCCCTTTGTCACCAATTCTGTTCATAACCTTTATGGACAGAATTTCAAGGCGCAGCCGAGGCATAGAGGGGGTCCGGTTTGGTGGCCTCAGTATTGCATCTTTGCTTTTTGCAGATGATGAGTTTCTGTTGGCTTCATCAAGCCGTGATCTCCAACTCTCACTGGAGCAGTATGAAGCTGGTGGGATGAGAATCAGCACCTCCAAATCTGAGACCATGGTCCTCAGTCGGAAAAGGGTGGCGTCCCCTCTCTCCAGGTCGGTCGGGGATGAGATCCTGCCCCAAGTGGAGGAGTTCAAGTATCTTGGGGTCTTGTTCACGAGTGAGCGAAGATTGGAACGGGAGATCGAAAAGAAAATAAGGCATTATAAGTTAAACATCTACAATTTTACATTTAATGTTGACATAACGAGTAATTGAAATTCCGGTTTAAAATAAAGAGAGTCCTCAAGTTGGTTTCACTTCCTTTTTCATTTCACTTTGTATTTTCTGTTCAGATTTTGTACTTCTTTTCTCTTTAGAGGGTCTCATACTGTAGGAGAAATCCAACCAAATCACCCAGTTCCTGTATGCCCAGGCGGTGCAGAAACAGACAACTAAAACTGTCCAGAACACAGAAGAAGAAAAACATAAGAGGGGAAAATGGGAGAAAGATAAGTTAAACTGTTGCAACTTTTGGTTTGTCCAATTAGGTGCTTCAACAGCAAGTTACTCACATGATTTGTTTAGCAGTAACAATACAGTAATGAAACGAAGAAAAAGTTCTTTAAAATTTGGTGGTATGTTCACGATCGCACAAAACTATTGCTATATGATTTTTTTTGTAAGCTTATCTAAATCGTTGGAGGGGGGGGCGCCACATTTGTTAGGGCCAGCCAAGGGAGGGTCGGATCTATTTTATTTACAGTAATCTTTGTTTTTCTCATGTTGTGAGATATGAACCACTCCAGATGATGAACATGGCACAGTTGCATGCTGTTTTATTGCAACTCAACATGAACAAGCTGTGTTGGTACCACTCTATCATACTTGGGCTATTTCAGTTGATTGCGTGGAAACAGGCGTGTATAGTGTGTGTGTTGGGGGGGGGGGGGGGGGGGATGATTAAAATTTTAAGGATTCCTGATTGACGGGTCCTAGATGAAAATATTTTTAATAAGCAGCAATAAGGGTCGAAAGTGAGATTTGTCTTTTTCCACAGAGCCCCAAGCCCCTGGCAACACCAGTGCTGGTGAAGATCAGTCAAGCATCCCGCTCAATGTGGCAAAGGGTAGCAGTCTTGCTGAAGACCATCAAGGTATATGGCAGTGCCTCATAAATTTAAATGTCCCAAGTCGACTCGTTTCCTTTAAGTGCTGGATGGTTCAAATTGAGCGCAAACTTGTTTCACATTGGTAAGAGTATCAACCCTGCTTTTGCCACCATTGTTGCAATTACATTTATATATAAAAAAAAAAAAAAAAGTAGAAAAATAAATTAGGATTAAAAAAGGTTTATTGGCAGAAATGTGCACAAGAAATTTTAAGACTTGTATTCTGAACTGTTCTCCATGCTGTTGTGAATATTCTTATTCAAGCAAACCTCATAGACTGTATACAGGTTTTGAACATGTTCTGCTCTTGACTTGACCGCTAGCAAACTTGTGAACACTAGTTACTGATCATTGTACAGCACTGATAATGTGATGTACCTAATACCTATGCATGGACTAGGATAACAGCAATATAACAAATTCAAGTGGGTTAACTAGCATTATTGTACTACTCGGGACAAAAAAAAATCCTGAGACAAGCACTGACCATAATACCAATACATGTAGTAAACGGTGCCTCCTGCCACTGTCTCCTACTCACGACCCGTTATTTGTAATTGAAACATGCAAAAATAGCAATTACACTACCACACCTTGTTACATAAATATAACAGATTCACATGAGGTTGTTTAAGATGTTATCAGATTTCAATTTCAATTGAATGGGATTTATGAATTGATATTTGCCGAAGTAGGCTTAAGACAAGTTCTTCCAGTGGACAAAATATGGTTACTTCACAGACAGGCTCCTGTGGTACACTACTTTTAAAAACAACAAAGGCAATGCTGACTTCAGTTGCAAAGGCTTCCTTCTCGTGTTATGCTTGCTTTGGGGGAAATAATGAGCTAGAACATGGTAAACTTCATGAGCATCCAGCAGATGAAATGCGATATTGAAGCCTGATATTTCACTCAGTGGGCTGATCTTGCCCTGCTGGAACCCTCAGATGGCTCACTGGTCAGAGCATCTTCTGTCTGAGCAGAAGTGGTTTCTGAACCTGTGTTACTGTCACTGGTTCCCTCCTCCATGGCTCCCTCGAGGACACTCTCCTTGTCCTCTGAAGCCCCATCTTCACTGCCTGGCTGTTCCTGAAGTTCCTCTGCAGCCTTCTGCTTCCCTGCATCATTGAAACAGTGGAAAAAGAACATTTAAAATGATAGTGGTAGAACATACCGTTTGTTCTGTGAGCCAGACATCTCGATGAGTCACTGATGACTGGTTGTATGACTCACCTGATGGATCTTTGGTGATGGACTCAGTATTCTCACCTCCCTTGTTGATACTGTCACTGAGAGGATTTGGTTGTGATTTGCCATGTTTTTCTTCTTCTGCTGACCCACACGTGGAGGCCTCTTTAGTGCCTCTATCCCCTGCATCTTTCTCCCGTTCAGCCATCCGTTTGCGGGCTGCCTCTTCTGCTGCAGAGATCTCTGCAGAAATCTTCTCCATGTCTACTTCCACTTTCATACAGCAAAGCTGAAACAAAAAAAGAAATTGAGTTTGATGATTAGTATCTTTCAACACATCACGTTTGCTAAAAACCTAATACTATTTAATGGACCTTCATGTTTTCGTTTCAATTATTAAGTTTTCTATCAGAGGACAATGTACACTAGATGAGACAAATGGCACCACCTGTTGTAAACTCTTGACAATGCAGCAAAATTCAAATTCTACATTTCATTTAAGAGCAACAAATCATAGATTACAGCTATGTGACTGCCACAATGTGGCTGGAGTTAGCAGAAGCTAGTGTGGCTTGGAGGCAGATGTAGGCTGGCACTCACTGCACAGTTAGTTAAACATGCAAAATGAGGCTCGTGTGAGTGTTTCGACAATGTTTGATGTACAAAAATAAAATAAATAAATTCATACTCTTTTGAGCTCATTTGTGAACAAATCTGTGGCGTCAATGAATTTCCTTTTCTTATCCTGGTGGCGGTCTTCAATTTGAAGCAACTCTGCTTCCAACTTTCTCTGTGGTAGAAAACAACCAGAGACAACAGTTAACGTAAAACCCAACCAATGTTATATTATGTATGCAAGTCCAAAACATGACAATACCTGGTGAACCATCAAAGACTGGACCTGACGTTTAAGGACCTGCATACGGGCAGTTGTGACAACAGACCGCACATCAGGCACTACACTCTCACTGAGAATCTCACTGATCAGACGGTGGTTGCGCTGGAAACGAGCTGCTGCAGAGTGCTTTACTGAAAATCCATCATCATAATCTAGGGAAATATGGAAAAAAAGAAGTTGGATGTTAACTATAGCCTTCAAAAGTATATTTTAATGAGGAAAGAATCGTCATGGCGGCCGACTGGTTAGAGCGTCAGCCTCACAGTTCTGAGGACCCGGGTTCAATCCCCGGCCCCGCCTGTGTGGAGTTTGCATGTTCTCCCCGTGCCTGCGTGGGTTTTCTCCGGGCACTCCGGTTACCTCCCACATCCCAAAAACATGCATTAATTGGAGACTAAATTGCCAGTATGCATGCCTGTGAGAGCGAATGGTTGTTTGTTTCTATGTGCCCTGCGATTGGCTGGCAACCAGTTCAGGGTGTACCCCGCCTCCTGCCCGATGACAGCTGGGATAGGCTCCAGCACGCCCGCGACCCTAGTGAGGAGAAGCGGCTCAGAAAATGGATGAATGGAGGAATCGTCATACCAAAAGTTCAGTAAACCATGAAGCGACAGAAAATGTTGCACGATGAGTAGTATTTAAATAATTACAAATGGCAATATACCCTGTACTGGACACACAAATACATTTGCCAGAAATTGTGCCTTTTTGGCAACAAAGGAAAAGTACATGAAATCCAAATAGATTTAATTTAAATTGCCAAACAATAACAAACACTACTACTACTTCTTGGGTACAGATTAATACAAAGGGCTACCAGTTTTGATACACACTTCTGAAATAACAAATTTGCTCAAAATATTTAAGGGGAGTTCAATCCATCTCATGGTCATTCCATAGCTTGTCTCCGCAAATGCTATGGTTTTGGTCATGTGCACAATACTGACCTTTGACCTATACGTGTCTATGTCTTTAAAAAAAAATCTCATTTCCACCTATGCAGCTAAGGTTTAACAAAAAAGAATAGAAACAAAGATGTTCGATGCAGGTCACTGGTAAGTGGTGGTATTTTTTTATTTTTTTAATTTATTTATGAATAGCAATGCAATATATATAGTAGGCTTTACACGAACAGGATTTTTGGGGCTGATCACCAATCAGCGAGTTAAAAAAAAACAATAACCGATCACCGATCTGATCACAAGATGAAGCAATGTGTCTATTTACATGACTGTCATTTATTGTATATACTTGTGTACTGTATACTGTATGTTCAAATGTATTTTCCAGCATTTTAGACCAAAGTTAAAACACCAATGACCTCTAGGGGGCATTCAAGGATTGGCCACTGACATAAATTCAGAATCAGAATCATCTTTATTTGCCAAGTATGTCCAAAACACACAAGGAATTTGTCTCCGGTAGTTGGAGCCGCTCTAGTACGACAGACAGTCAATTTACAGAACACTTTGGAGACATAAAGACATTGACAAAAAACAATTGTGCAAAAAGATGCAGAGTCTTCTAGCACTTAGAATGACTAATATTGCAATAGTCCGGTGCAATGACCATTGTGCAAGGGGCGCTGAGACTTCAAGGAGTGTATGCGGTTTAAAGTGACGAGTAGTGCGATCATCTGGGACAATGTTGGTTGTGCAAATGTTACAGATACTCCTCAATCAGTGTGCAAATGGAGCAGATGCTACTCTGGCATGAGTGGCCAGTATATGCAAATAGTGCAGCATGGCAAGACAACTACAGTGAGTGCACGAGTAATGCATAATTGGCCCCACAGAAATGTGACAACGAACTCAAGTTCAAAAAATTGCCAGCTTATTGTAATATATTTATAGGTTAGGTGTTTAAGAAGTTGATCGCAAGAGGGAAGAAGCTGTTGGAATGTCTACTAGTTCTAGTTTGCATTGATCGGTAGCGCCTACCTGAGGGAAGGAGCTGGAAGAGCCGGTGACCGGGGTGCGGAGGGTCCGAGAGGATTTTGCACGCCCTTGTCTTAGTTCTGGCAGCGTGCAAGTCCTCAGTGGTGGGTAGGAGGGTACCGACAATCCTTTCAGCAGTTTTGATTGTCCGTTGCAGTCGGAGTTTGTCCTCTTTTGTAGCAGCACCAAACCAGACTGTGATGGAAGAACACAGGACTGATTCGATGACCGCTGTGTGGAACTGTCTCAGCAGCTCCGGTGGCAGGCCGTGCTTTCTCAGAAACCGCAGGAAGTACATCCTCTGCTGGGCCTTTTTGAGGACGGAGTTGATGTTAGTCGCCCACTTCAGGTCCTGAGAGATTGTAATTCCCAGGAACTTGAAGGTCTCGACGGTTGACACAAGGCAGCTGGACAACGTGAGGGGCAGCTGTGGCGAAGGATGCCTCCTGAAGTCCACGATCATCTCTACAGTCTTGAGCGTGTTCAGCTCCATGTTGTGTCGGCCGCACCACAGCTCCAGCCGCTCCGCTTCCTGTCGATATGCAGACTCGTCACCGTCCTTGATGAGGCCGATGACAGTGGTGTCATCTGCAAACTTCAGGAGCTTGACAGTCGGCTTCGATGAGGTGCAGTCGTTCGTGTAGAGAGAGAAGAGCAGCGGAGAGAGGACACAACCTTGAGGCGCCCCAGTGCTGATGCTGCGTGTGGATGAGGTGGCCTCCCCCAGCCTGACCTGCTGTGTCCTGCCCGTCAGAAAGCTGTAAAACCACTGGCAGATGGCAGGTGAGACGCTGAGCTGGAGAAGCTTGGTTGAAAGGAGTTCAGGGATGATGGTGTTGAACGCTGAGCTGAAGTCCACGAACAGGATCCTCGCGTTGGTCCCTGCACTGTCGAGGTGTTCTAGGATGAAGTGCAGTCCCATGTTGACTGCATCATCCGCAGACCTGTTCGCTTGGTAGGCAAACTGCAGGGGGTCCAGCAGGGGACCTGTGACACTCTTGAGGTGGTCCAGCACGAGACGTTCAAAGGACTTCATGACCACAGATGTCAAAGCGACAGGCCTGTAGTCATTCAGACCAGAGATTGCAGGTTTCTTGGGGACTGGAATGATGCTGGAGCATTTGAAACAGGATGGACCTTCGCACATTTCCAAAGATCTGTTGAAGATCTGAGTGAAGACTGGAGCGAGCTGGTCCGCGCAGACTTTGAGGCAGGATGGGGACACATGGTCCGCTTTGTTAATCTTCTGTTGTTTGAAGATGCGTCTCACATCCTGTTCATGGATGGTTAACGCAGAAGTCAGAGATGTGGTTGTGGTCGCGGGTGCGGCCGGGTGGGTGTGTGGTGTGAAACTGTCCTTTTCAAATCTGCAGTAGAAGGTATTCAAGTCGTTGGCTAGTGTGCTATTGTTTTCAGCTTGGGGGGATCGTCACTTGTAATTAGTCAGCGATTGGAATGCATGCCAGACTGATTTAGAGTCGTCTGCGCTAAACTGTTTTTCCAACTTTGCTGCATAGATCCTCTTTGCAATGTTAATTTCTTTCGTCAGCTGGTTTCTAGCTCGATTATACAGGGCCCTGTCCCCGCTCTGATATGCGTCCTCCTTAGCTTGGCGAAGCTGCTTAAGTTTAGCAGTGAACCACGGCTTGTTGTTGTTGAATGTGCGAAATGATTTTGTTTAGGTCAAAGCAACATTACAACTGACAGAACTAATGGGTGCTAACTTACTGGACTTAAAATTACTTTATTGCAATTAAATTACTTTAATAAATACTGTTAATGACATCCTTACTCTAACTTTCTCACTGTCCCAGCTATATGGATGGGTGTTGTCCAGAGTTTGAGTCCGTTTGACACTTCTCTTTCCTCCATCCCCCCCGCCATCCTTCCACGCTGCATTGCTTGAACGAGGCATGGTCCTCGTGTACATTCTTCAGGTGCTCGATCAAATTTATGTTAAAGCATTTAGATGACGTTCCCCACGATGTACTTCAGTTGTGCACAGACTGCAAATAACTTACATGTTGTTTGTCTGAGACCCCGCAAAATAGTCCCAGACCGACGACGTGTTTTTTCACCGACAAGATTTGAAAAAAAAACTTTATTGGCGGTCAGATAGTTAGAGTACAGCGCAACAAGACACGTGACAGGGCTAAAAATAAACTAGCTTTTGGACTCATACGCGACAAAGACGGGGAGTTAAATGTCTTGTGCGGAGCCGATCGATGACGTCATTGATCGGATCGGCGACTTATGACATGAAAGCCGATCAGCATTAAATGCTAATTATCGGTCGATACCGATAACGGCAATCAGATCGGTGGTGAGCTATTTTTAGAACAGGCCCGCATGCTACTCATGTTGTCCTTGGCGGCTACCTGGTGTATTCGGGCACCACATTGGTGACCCCTGTAACAAATGTTATCCTAGGTTGGTTGGTCACGGCACTTGCAATGACACTGTGTATTGTACTGTAGAACTATTCAGAGGGCCTACCTTTTAACTAATGTCCCACACTCACAGGTGCAACCAAAACAACAACAGGAAACTGTTATGCAAGCTTAACATTCTTTGGGTAGACATTTTTGCTCATAAATTGGGTGAAACTGACACATAGTCATGGCTTCTTTTTAGGACAACACTGTGCTTCTACACTTGTATAGTCCACTTATCTCCTAAACCTATGCTAGATGGGATGATTTGGCTTTTTTTTTTTTTTTTTTTTTAAAAAGGGAAGGCTAAATAGGTGAACAACTGGAATGCACATCTGCCTCACAGTTCTGAGGACCGGGGTTCAATTCCCAGCCTCGCCTGTGTGGAGTTTACATGTTCTCCCCGTGCCTGCGTGGGTTTTCTCCGAACACTACTGTTTCCTCCCACATCCCGAAAAATTGTGTTGTAGGTTGATTGAAGACGAAATTGGCCGTAGGTGTGAATGTGAGTGTGAATAGTTGGTTGGTTATGTGACCTGCGATTGGGTGGCAACCAGTTCAGGGTGTCCCCAGCCTCTCATCCGAAGATAGCTAGGATAGGCTCCACCACGCCCGCAACCCGAGTGAGTAGAAGCAGTACAGAAAATGGATGGATGGATGGAAGGCTAAAGTAATCTGAAACTTTATTGTGTTTCTCTGAGCAGCTCTGATGCAGTTGTGTCAAAAAGAGCTGCGTGGGTCAACCTTTTTTTCCAGACATCAAGTTATGAAGCACAAACTGAATGTAGCCTTTGGGAAAGCTGAACTGTATTTGACCATTATTGTGTGCTCCTGGGAGTACTACCCACTTGGATGGCAAGAAAAACATTTTATGGCCTGGCTTGTTTGTAACTTATAAGTGGTGTTATGTGTAATTTTCCTCAATGTTCTAATCTTCTTGTGTAACCCATCTAAAGCATCATTTCCTCGACATGGGTGTAGCTCATGTTAACATTTTCTTTTGTGTGTGTGCATGTGTGGGTGGGTGTGTTTAAAACAACAGGAAAAAGAATGTTCATTTTGCCGAACTTAAAAACAGAAATGTAATTATCAAAACCAAATCACCCCCCAAAGAATGTGCTAATATAGTTGCCCCTGCGGAAGACAAGATATGTTTGTGTGGTCCCCCTAAAGTAATTGCAACTCTGTGCTGTAAAATGTGGTGGAAAAAAGGGCTGCACAATATATGAAAAAAATATTGTCATCGCGATAACGGCGCATACAGTAAGTGTATTGCATAGATGTGCAATAAATTAATTCGTATACGGTATTGTATGCTTTGCTGCATGCGTGTGCTGTTTATCAAAGTTTGAGCAATCAGATGCATCCTTAAATGCACATCTTCATCCAACCCCCGAGATACTGGTCTCCTATTGGTTAGAGCGGACCCTTAAGGCGTACAGTGAGAATCTCAACAGCAGCAGGCATAGAAAGAATGGCAGATGTGGGATAGGAGGAAATGAATGAGGATGAAAACAACAAACTACTTGTATAACGTCTGAAATATGGAAAAATATAGCCTGCTTATTTTGCCACATTGTGTTTATTTAATTAGATGAAAATATATTCTCTTTACGGGCATGTTAAATATCGCAATAATATTGATATCACAATATTGAACACCCATACTTGCATATTGCATGTTTTTCCAATATCGTGTAGCCACAGTAGAAAATAAATTAAGATGGCCTTACCATCTGGATCCTCAGCTGGCTGAATACTCATGTATGGCTCGCCCTTGTCCAGTCTAGACTGCCGCTGACGGCTCTCTTCTTCTAGCGCTGCCTCAGCGCGGCTTTTTGCATTGACGTAGGCCAGGTAAGCTGGTGAGTTGTGATAGGCCTTCATGCTTTCATTATATTCAATCTATGTTAGAGAAGACAGGAATTACAAGGAGAAGGCAAGCAAGCACACACCAGCTATATCAAGATAAGGAGCTAAGAGGTTACACAGAATTGTTATACAGGAAGCAATGATGACTAGAGGGACCCACAACGGCTGGAGGCGCACCAGTCTACACGCCCCTTTCCGATTACCAGGTTTTGCTGATATAAAAAAAAACAAAAACAAGACCAAGATAAATAATTTCAAAAGCTTTTTCCATCTAGAACATATACAACACAATTGGATTTTTTTTTTTTACAGAGGAGAAGAACAAATAAACAACTGAGACAATGTGTGACAAAGTGTGACTGGCCTCTACCGGGAATGTGGCCGTGTTCAGAATTAACCACATTCATTATTCATAATCACATTCAAATTCATGTTAAATGGGAGTCAGCACACACACCTCCATCCATCCATCCATCCATCTTCTACCGCTTATCCGAGGTCGGGTCACGGGGGCAGTAGCTTTAGCAGGGACGCCCAGACTTCCCTTTCCCCAGCCACTTCATCCATCTCTTCCGGGGGGGGGGTCCCCGAGGTGTTCCCAGGCCAGCCAAGAGACGTAGTCTCTCCAGCGTGTCCTGGGTCGTCCCCGGGGTCTCCTCCCGGTGGGACGTGCCCGGAACACCTCACCGGGGAGGCGTCCGGGAGGCATCCGAATCAGATGCCCCAGCCACCTTATCTGGCTCCTCTCGATGTGAAGGAGTAACGGTTCTACTCTGAGATCCTCCCGGATAACCGAGCTTCTCACCCTCTCTCTAAGGGAGAGCCCGGACACCCTGCGGAGGAAACTCATTTCGGCCGCTTGTATCCGGGATCTCATTCTTTCCATAGGTGAGGGTAGGAACGTAGATCGACCGGTTCGCTTTTCGGCTTAGCTCCTTCTTTGTCACAACGGATCGATACAAACTCCGCATCACTGCAGACGCTGCACCGATCCGCCTGTCGATCTCCCGTTCAATTCTTCCCTCACTCGTGAACAAGACCCCAAGATACTTGAACTCCTCCCCTTGGGGCAGGATCTCATCCCCGACCTGGAGAGGGCACGCCACCCTTTTCCGACTGAGGACCATGGTCTCAGATTTGGAGGTGCTGATTCTCATCCCAGCCACTTCACACTCGGCTGCGAACTCCTCCAGTGAGAGTTGGAGTTCACGGCTTGTTCAGAGGGTGCAAAAAAAGGCACACACACCTGCCACCATTTAAAGTGTTTCTGATTACCATATTTTCACGACCATAAGGCGCACTTAAAAGTCTTAAATTTTCTCCAAAATGGACAGGGGGCCTTATAATGCGGCGCGCCTTATGTTTGCACCGAGTTCCAAAATCTGTAAATGTTGTGTGACTCCGCTTGACTGACTGGAACCATTTCCTGCCGACACGCTGCATAAATAGAAGAAAGGCGGATGTGACTGTGGACAGCATGCGGACGTTAAAGGGGGAAGGGTGCGCGTAAAAGAGGATGATAAAGGCACACCCCCAGTAGGTATATCGTGCCGGTATGTGCATCAGTGTGGCTAAGGACCCCCGAAAATGGCACCTACGAAGAGACACACTTACGAAGCACAGTTTAAACTGCAAGCTATCAGTTAAGCGGAGGAACAGGGGAAGCAAGCAGCCGCAAGAGAATTCAAGATCAACGATCATGGTTCGCAACTGGAGGAAGCAGGAAAACGCCGGCATCAACGAGACTGACTCAGACAATGACGAGAGGGAACCCGGCATGTTTGATGGAGAACTTGCCCAGCTTTTCATTTCGGATACAGAAGATGAGGACTTTGATGAATTTGTGGATGAGGATTGATCAAAAAAAATAACGCGAGTACATTGTTAAATAGTTCAATAAAGTACAACCGAACTCACTGTTTACATTGTTAAATACTTCAATAAAGTACAACCGAACTCAGTTTTGCTCCCGCTGCCTTTTTAAAAACATACGCTAGCATGTTTTATCGTGCATGCATGCTACCATATGTTTTAAGCTAGCGTATGTTTTACCATGCCTGCGCCCAATAATACGGGTGTGCCTTATGTATGTGTTAAATACAGAAATAGACACCGTAACTGAGACTGCGCCTTTTAATACGGTGCACCTTATGGTCGTGAAAACACAGTAACCCCAAATAAAGTTTAACTGATCAAGAACGCTTTTCATGACATCTTACAACACGAGACAGTGCACCGATAGCTTACACCGCATTAGAGGAATTTTGTTGCTCAAAGGTATCAGTCAGGGGAAGGGTACAAAAGAATTTCCAAGGCATTAAATATACTATGGCGGCACGGTGGACGACTGGTTAGAGCGTCAGCCTCAGAGTTCTGAGGACCCGGGTTCAATCCCCGGCCCCGCCTGTGTGGAGTTTGCATGTTCTCCCCGTGCCTGCGTGGGTTTTCTCCGGGCACTCCGGTTTCCTCCCACATCCCAAAAACATGCATTAATTGGAGACTCTAAATTGCCCGTAGGTGTGACTGTGAGTGCGAATGGTTGTTTGTTTCTATGTGCCCTGCGATTGGCTGGCAACCAGTTCAGGGTGTACCCCGCCTCCTGCCCGATGACAGCTGGGATAGGCTCCAGCACGCCCGCGACCCTAGTGAGGAGAAGCGGCTCAGAAAATGGATGGATAGATAAATATACTATTAAACAGTGAAGACAGACATAATCAAGTAGAGGAAAAAAAAAAACTTGCAGAGAGGTTCAACGCCAAGAACTGGACGTTGAGCCAAATTGATATATGAGAAAATATGAGAAGAAAACTGGTCAGGGAGGCTGCCAAGAGGCCAACAGAAACACTAAAGGAGCTGCAGGTATGTTTGGCGAGTACTTGGTTGTTTAGTACATGTGACAACAATCTTCTGTCTTCATACGTTTGAGCGATGGGTTAGGGTGGCAAGACAAGCCTTATCTTAATCAAATAAAAAATAAAATAAAATAAAAAAACACCACTTGAAATTTCCCACGCGCAAGTGGGAAAATGTGTTATGGTTAGGGATGTCGTGATCACATTTTTTGCACCCTCTGAACAACTTGATTTTTAGTATCTGACGATTCAGAGTCCCGATTCGATACTTTGGAAACGCATTAAGAAGCAAAATAAAGAGCGCATCCAAATTGTTGCAACTTTCTCTTTCTTTTTATGAATTAAATTATTATGGTAGGCCAACATGATACCTTTTTATATGTAGGGTTGGGCAGCATTTGAATTTGAGCGATTCCAGTTCCTTAATTAAATTCCGGTTCCAAATGATTCTCGATTCCGATTCTTTTCGGGGGGGTGGGCCAAAAATGATTTAAATAAAGGGTGTCCACGTTATAAACATCAATTTTCTTCGCAGCCCACAGCATAGATTAAAATGAACATTTGGGGGTTCTTTATAACCAGTATTAATATCAAACCTATGAACTAAAAGGCAATGTGTGTGGAACTAACACAATTGACTTAATATTCATTAATTAATGTTTCAGCTAAAAGTTAAATATAGCATTGTTAAAATAGTTATTTGGGACTGTTTTATCACGTCGAATGGTTTATATGTGCAAGTTTTAACTTGACTTCCTGTTTTAAGCATGTAGCCTTTTATTTTGAAGGGTACGCACCGGAACCAAGCATTTCGACACGAAAAGTAACTTCACACAGCACCTGTGTTTTTTTGTTTTTGTTTTTAATGGATGGAACCAAATGCTATAAAACGCCAATTCCTTTCCCGATTTTCACCGTTGAGGTTTTAGCTCAATGTTAAGGTTTTTTTTTTCTGTCATCAGCTATTACGTTGGTTTGAAGACTAAAATAAACGCTTAAAAACCATCAGTGCAAAAGTGCAACCAACCGTTTACCTTTTTAGCTGTTTCAATGTTGGAAAAGACGTATTTTATCGTTTCACTCACCCGACTGAGAGGCTCGGAGTGCATCAGACGCTACACATCGTGAAAGCCTCCTTTGCACAATATAATCTTATTCCAAGTGTTGCACTGAGGCGACTGGTCATTTTCAGAAAGTTAAGACAAACCTTTGCTCGCCGGCACCGTTGGGCACAAGCACGTCTTTGTTGTTCTTCGTTGGTTTTTGGCACTTTTTCAGGTCGGAGGAAAAGACATTGAAACTGGGAACTGAAATGTTTAAATTTCAACGATCCCAGGAGAACCGGACCGTCTCGATGCCCAACCCTATTTATGTGGCTATAAGTCTAGTACAGCAGTGGTTCAATAAAAGTAGAAAAAAAAATAAAAATAAATGAAAAGCAAATCGGTGGTGTAGCACAAAATATAGACCCCTCTAAAATCCATCCATTTGCTGTACCGCTTAATCCTTCACAAGGGTTGCGGGCGTGCTGGAGGCCATCCCAGCTATCTTCAAGCGAGAGGAGGGGGGTACACCCTGAACTGGTTGCCAACCAATCACAGGGCACATATGAACAACCAACCATTTGCGCACACAGTCACACCTACGGGCAATTTCGAGTCTTCAATCAACCTACCATGCATGTTTTTGGGATGTGGGAGGGAACTGGAGTGCCGTGAGAAAATCCACGCAGGCACGGGAAGAACATGCAAACTCCACACTGGCGAGGTCGGGATTTGAAACCCGGTCCTCAGAACTGTGAGGCAGATGTGCTAACCAGTCGTCCACTGTGCTGCCCCCTCTAAAATCCTCCATAAAACAAATAATTTCAAGGGGGAAAAAATTATGACTAAAGTACATGAACTATTCTACTACCCACACTGCTCTTCATTTGTGCTATTTAAGATGGATTTTTTTAGGCCAAGTGCCACCGTTTGAAACATCACAGTAACAGACAAACATCATTTTGTTTTAGTTGAGTGTTTTAAGCAAGTGACGCCGATTGAACCAACATGGTCATTTTGATGTGTCGACTTGGAGAGTTTCAACCCGTACAAGCTTATAGGTGGATATTTCTAACTGAAACTCGTCAGCCAATCGGAGAAGGGGTTCCCCGAGTAGCAGGCCAAACAAATGGTGCTCTGTCCTGAGTTGTTGAATACATCTTGATATAAGTACCATGAAATTAAAGGTGGAAATATTGACTTTTGTCTCATATCTTTTGATCTGAAACACAAATGTCTTCCGTACATAACAAAAACAAAGGAATTGACCTTGGTGTTCCAGTAGTTTTGGAGGGGACAGTATTATGCATTCAATATTTATATTTGAATCCATTTCTTGGGGTTTGGTTTCATTGTAGATGTTCATCACTTAACCATTAGGTGGCAGCAATACACTTAAACATCTCCAGTCTGCCGGAAATCAAGAAGAGGAGGAGGAGGAAGAAGAAGACGAAGAAGCGTGACGTCATGCCGAACGAATACGATGCGGTGAACAAAAAGAAATACAAGACTGATTCTTTAGAATGCCACACTGTGTAAACCCAACTGTCAACAGGTAAGTCAGACAGTTCGAGAGTGGGTTGGCCGTCACTATTTGCATGGTCGGCG
Organism: Phycodurus eques; assembly: GCF_024500275.1. NCBI lineage: Eukaryota > Metazoa > Chordata > Actinopteri > Syngnathiformes > Syngnathidae > Phycodurus > Phycodurus eques. The sequence goes on from NC_084530.1 coordinate 5,384,153, forward strand.
ATCGCGCACGCAATGGCACTAGCTAGTAGCTGCTAACGCTCATGTTACCAAACCGCATGAATATTCACTACAACATTATTTATTAATTAATTAAAAAAAAAAATTACACAGATTTTACACGGATACACCTGTCTTCGTCATAACATCTTTATACACATTTTGTAGACTACATTTGTTTCCGAATGATGGACGTACCCTTTTTTGGGACTATTTATGGCTCACTGGTTGCTAGCATCTTCTCCTCCATGTTGGCGGCGGAAGCCTCGCGGAGTAGCAAAAAGTATAGAAAATAAAATCGGTGATCCCCTTTTCCATAGAGCATTAATAAAATATTGATCAAATAGATCTCAATATATCACCCAGGACTAGTGAGGATGCGTCTTTCTTACGCTAATGACTTGTCCTCCTCCTTCAGGAATAACAATACTTTGTTGCTTTTCACCCGCCAGAGGTGCTCAGGTGAGGATTAGAGAGTACACCAGTGCGAAGCAAAATCGCAAAAAGTGAATCACTCAATTTATGAGGGAAGACTGTAAAAACAAAAGATTTGTTTAGTGCAAACACAGCACTTCATCACCAAAAAAACACACCATACCTCCAGTGCACCAAAGTTGTAGCAGAATCATTCTTTAGGGCTATTTTTTTCAGTTGGAACTGGGGTCATAGTCAAGATGGAAGGAATTATGAAGAGTTTGTGACTCCCGTTTAACATGAGTTTGAATGCAATTGGTTAATTCTGACCAAAGCAACAACCCCAGTTATGAGGTGCTCACGGTTGTGCAACCACATTTTCTGTTTTTTAGGTGCCCTCACTATTTGTTTCCAATCGAGTTATACAGGTGTTAGACTTCAATAACAGTTGAAAACGTTTTTAAATTACTTGTAGTAGCATTTTTTTTTCACATCACAAAAACTAGCAGTTGAACAGGGGTGTGTAGATTTTTTTATATCAACTGTATCTCATGGCCATCAATTAGAAAAAACCCATAAACATTCTTTGTAAAACAACCAACCTTCTCTGCTTCGTAGTCATTCAAATAATCCTGTTTCTCCTCATCAGTGAGGTCCCTCCACATGCCACCGATTATCTTCCCAATTTCCCATAGCTTCAGATCAGGATTGGAGGCTTTCACTTGATCCCAAACCTGGTGATGAGAACCAGGCATGGGGGTGGGATTGGGTTGGGTTGAAGGGGCTATAAATTGTTATCTCTTTGCAGAGAGGTCACAAACGACAGGAGGCCATGTGCTTTAAACTCCATCTTCGAGTTGATAAAATCTCACTACATAAAATGACTGTAATAACTGTGTCCTGGCTTAATTTCACAACACCTATCTTGATAAGCAGACACTGGAATTTTAAACATAGTTTTTATATGAGAAACACAGAAGTGATTAAAGTATCCATGTGTTCCAAATACACACATGATGATGCAAAACACAGATTTCTTAAAGTGTACAGTACTTACCTTACGACTGTATCTCATATATGGCATTAGTGGCTTATCGGGTGGCTTGGGTGGCTTTGGTATATTTATTCCAGAGGAATTCTGACAAAAGAAAAAAGGAAAAAAAGAGACCTGGTAATATCGGGATGAAGAACCAGGATACCTTTAAAAATGTTAACTCATGCCTATATTTGAGGGTATGCTGTGTAAATTAAGAAAATCTACTTGGATTTAAGCACAACATGCATCATTCAATTTAGCATCACTTTAAAAAAATAAAGCATAGCACTACCACACTGTACAATAGAGTAGAACCGACGATTACAACAACAAAAAAAAAAAAAGGAAATCTTTCTAAAGCAAAGATTTGCCTGCTGTGGGACATAATGCCATAATCGGAGTTAGCCAAGCACAGCTTGCATGCAGCGGCTGAATTACTGTTCAGCAGCCAAAGTCATGCCAAGCAGAGAGCGTACAATTCCATGGCAACAGGGATGGCATGGAATATTTAACATGGGTGTCAGAAATACAGAATTTCAAGGCAGGTGGCATTTGAAGACACAGATGTATGGTAAATCAGTCTGCACTGTTATGCAGTCAGCACTCAGCGAAAGCAGTTTGGAATGCTGTTTTAGGAATGGAATCATACTAATACTCTGAACAGACTCAATGCAAAGCTACATACAGTATATTCAAATAAAGCAGTGATATTATTGTGAATCCCTGCATTTTTTTTAGATGCTCGCAGGGGCTTATGTTGCTTTCCAGCGAGGAAGCCAACTCATGCAAAGTGTATTCAAATTACTGTAACGAAATGATGACATGTTTTTGTTTTCGCAATGACAATATTCATACCGTTACCCGACTGTTGCTGCTTTGGCTCCCTCCCAGTCTGTAGTTGTTGTAGGCCAAATGGCTGTAGGGGTTGTACCCCACAAACCCTGCAGTATTGGGCATTTGCTAACGGAAACAAATGGGATAGGAAGTTGGATGAGAAATGGCTTTAAAAACAGGAAAGAAACCAAAAAAAGAAGCTGGTAAATGAAAACAAAATCATTTGTGGTAGGACGTAATGTTTACTATAGTGGAAAAATCTATCTATGAATCTATCTTGGTATCCGTGGATCAGATAGCAAGTCAATATTTTAGGTTAAATATGTGGAGCTATACTTACAGTTGTAGGTGCAGGGGGAGGGGGAGGAGCATAGGAAGGCCTCTCTAGAATAAAAAAAAGACCCAAATTAAGCATAAAGCAAGTTATAAACATCATCTCCTGTCACCTGATAACCAATTATACCTGCTATATAACCAAAGATATTACTAAATTATAATATTGACTGAAACTGTTTTGTTAATTATCACATGTATCAAGGAACATAACACCACCCAAAAGCAACAACAAAAAGAAGAAAGATTTCCTTACTTGACATCTTGGCACAGATACAGGTTTTAGTCCGATCCAGTCATCAGTCCTGTAACACACATTTAGGACTACGCATAAATATATTGGTGAATCTTGCTAAATGCTTTGAAAACGGAAGGTCTTAATGAGAGCTGGTTTGAATGAGACAACGTTGGGCTGGGAGATTTAATACAATAAGTTCGCACCATTTTAAGTGTGTTTACTAATGATAGCACCAAGTGGGTGGTATGACACGATTAAGCGCAGAAAAACCGATTCGTTCTTGTGGAGTTGAAATAAACCAGCGTGCGCTAGGCTAACAAGCTAGCGAGTAAGTAAGACAATAACAACTGATCGATGGCGTGCAACCGCTAGAGTTTAACGAGTTAAATCAGACACCAGTAAATTTGCCAGTGGTGAAATAAAGGACTCGGTCCTTAGGATAGTGTGTTATTAAAAAAAGTAAAAAAAAAAAAAATGAATTTACACTGTAGGACTATATGCTAGCAAACGCGTTTTGCTAGCAAGCTGATAGCTGCCCACACGTAAGTAGCACCTTGAAATCATATTAGCTTGCCAAATCAATAACATAATGAGTCAAGTATTGAGGGGGGGCGGGGAAACTCACCCTGAAAGCCGAGGCACCTCCACAGTATTGTACTCTTCGACCGAGGGGGTTCACCGGCTTGCTAGTGCAGAAGACCAGGTTGCACTCTAAACGAATGAAATGGAGGTTCGCTCGGCGTGGAAGAAGCTTCTAGAACAGCCGCCAACCCCCACACTACCACCCCGCCTTCCCACTGTTTTGACCTCGCGGCTTCCTAATGCAACAATAGCTCATCTTCAATAATATAAAAAGTGACACAGAAAATACAATCATATATTTTTTTATATGTATTATATTTTTTATTTATATATATATATATATATTATATATATTTTTTTTTTTGCAACATCAGTCTTCTTTTGAAGATAATATAACGAAGGCTGCAGAACCAATCAACTGTAACAGTTTGAACAGTCAGAATTTTTATGCTATAAAATGTAAAAACTTGAACTACCTTTCCGCGAATCACACACACACACGCACACAAACAATTTCTCTACGACTCACGTTTGGGTTCCACCAAACCCACTAGTTGAGAATCACTGATTTACACCTTACTGTGGGAGAAAATGATGTTTCTCTTCTCAATGCTCCAGTGTTATTAGAAGTGAAATGCTTTGCATTCTTGTTCACATTTTTGGAGCGCTGCCCCAGTTCTGTAGTTGTAAAAGTGTGTTCCCTTAATATAAACAACTGAAAGCTCTCTGGATTTAGCCTACATCTCTATCCGTTGAACCTGAATGAAACTTGTTTTAGTTATGATAATTCATTGTGTTCATTGTGGCCCTGTGTCTTGGTAAATTGGGGAATAACACAGGATGGTTTCATTTATTTTTTTCCCCCTTATGTGCATCCTATATTATGCATTTAATATTTCACCATTTTTTGTACCAAGGCCCAAATGATGCGTTATTAGGATTCCCACATAGTTTCTAAACAGGACACGTCCTGGTCCAATATCACTGCCTCGAGGACACCGGTGTTAAACTCAGGGCCCGCAGGCCACATCCGGCCCGCCACCTCAATTTATGTGGCCCGCGAAAGCAAATCAAGTGCGTCGACCTCATGTTTCTTGCTAAAATAACAACATTGCAAATCGTCCTCCCTTTTTTATAACCTTGATTGCAAAAAAAAATTGTTACCAATCCCCATTTCAAATTAAACTGAATTAACAACTTTCTACTGGCTTCTGGTTTTAAATATAGTTCTTCAGCGATTTTTTTGTGTGTATATGTAATAACATGAAGCAATTGTACATTTACTGTATATGTGTTCGCGCTCATGTTGGCCCTCCGAGGGAAACCATAACTACGATGTGGCCCGCAGCAAAAATTAGTTTGACACCCCTGCTCGAGGACATGCGCCGCTGCACTATGATTGGCCACTGTATCCCTGTTGAGCACTCCCTACTGCTTCCAGACGGGAAAAGAAGTACTATATGTGATTTAAGTGTGACGGCATTAATATGTTTCCCACTAACCCTAAACCACCCTAATCCTAACCTTAATCTATCCTAAACCACCTGACACCTGCAGTTTTTTTTTTTGTTTTAAATAGTAATTTTTAACCAAGCCACTACTAGAGGAGATGACACAATGCTAATTAAGCCTATCAGCTCCTCGATCATCTTGCTGGATTTTTCAATATTTGATTTTTTTTTTTTTTATAATTTAGTGTCTACAGTATACATTCCCGCGCTGGCCCAGTTAGTGGCGCCCCGGCAATCTACCTGGCGGAAATGACGGCATGGAAATGAAACATTTTGCCACGGCAATAGGGGCGAAGCGCAGTTGTAAACAGCTCAATAAAATCGTATTTTGCATTTCTGTAGCATAACATAACCACACAATAATTGCCGTGTAAACGAAAATAGTAATAAAAATTGTCGCAAACGAACAATCTCTTTTCGAGGAGCCGTTGCCTGCTAGCAACTGTATGGGTAGTCACGTGGTCACAACCCAGAACTCCTCTCATCCTTACTTGTCTATTTTTATTGCTTTTGTTGATCATTATCTTATTCCTTTTAACATGCATGTAAGGTAACTTGCTAGTGACCCAGCGATATGGTTTGTAAGAATTCTTATCCACTTGATTCTAACTTTGAGCATCGTAACTGCTGCCGCTTCACCACCAGTCATGATGTGTAAAGTTTCTCTGTGCCAGCTGCCGCGACTTCCTTAATCGACCACCCCCCGGCCCCCACTGCACATTGAGCCATCGGATATGTGGACGCGCGTATCACGTTTATTAAACCATAAAAAAAGATGTATTAATACATGGAAGAAACGGTTTGAACAGCCAGTGAGAGGCACAACCATACGTACGTATGCCGCCCGCATACATTTTGGCCACAGGCTTCGCTTTTTTATCCACAGGTACATTATAGTTATTGTTAAATATTGTTGTAAAACACAACAATGTACATTATTTAAATGGTTTAGGGGAAACCTGGAAACGTATGTGTGTCTCTACATTAGGTATTCGTAACACCACTGTGGTTAGAGAACGTAGAGTATATTTATGTTGAATATTGAACTATTGACAGTTTCTCTCACCCCTTTTACAACCCCAATTCCAATTAAGTTGGGACGTTGTGTTAAACATAAATAAAAACAGAATACAATGATTTGCAAATCATGTTCAACCTATATTTACTACAAAGATATTTAATGTTCAAACTGATAAACTTTATTGTTTTTAGCATATAATCATTAACTTGGAATTTTATAGCTGCAACACGTTCCAAAAAAGCTGGGACAGGGTCATGTTTACCACTGTGTTACATCACCTTTTCTTTTAACAACATCCAATAAACGTTTGGGAACTGAGGACACTAATTGTTGAAACTTTGTAGGTGGAATTCTTTCCCATTCTTGCTTGATGTACAGCTTCAGCTGTTCCACACTCCAGGGTCTCCGTTGTCATATTTTACCCTTCATAATGTGCCACACATTTTCAATGGGAGACAGGTCTGGACTGCAGGCAGGCCAGTCAAGTACCCGCACTCTGTTACTACAAAGCCATGCTGTTGTAACATGTGCAGAATGAGGTTTGGCATTGTCTTGCTGATATAAGCAGGGGCGTCCATGAAAAAGACGTTGCTTGGATGGCAGCATATGTTTCTCCAAAAGCTGTATGTACCTTTCAGCATTAATAGTGCCGTCACAGATGTGTAAGCTACCCATGCCATTGGCACTAACACAGCCCCATACCATCACAGATGCTGGCTTTTGAACTTTGCGTCCATAACAGTCCGGATGGTTCACACACCCCCACGCACTTGTTCACAAAAAGATGAACGTCGCCCCATCTTTGCTTGGGAATGACTGAGAAATTCAGGGAAGCTCCTGTTCTTCCCAATCATGGCACCCATCTGTTCCCAATTAGCCTGTTCACCTGTGGGATGTTCCAAACAAGTGTTTGATGAGCATTCCTCAACTTTCTCAATCTTTTTTGCCACCTGTCCCTTCTTTTTTGGAACACATTGCAGCCATAAAATTCTAAGTTAATGATTATTTGCTAAAAACAATAAAGTTTATCAGTTTGAACATTAAATATCTTGTCTTTGTAGTGTATTCAATTAAATATAGGTTGAACATGATTTGAAAATCATTGTATATTCACCCGCGAGGGCTGGGAGATGGGTGGACTGGGACAGTTGGACTTGGCACAGCCTACGTCATATCGAAGCAATGGACCGCTTAGTTGTAATGGTGATTTCGAGCAGTAGGGGGCACCAAAAATTTTAGATTATAGTTTTAGGCCCCAACCCTAGCCCTAAACCTAACCATAACAAAATTCTTCGTTTTTATTTCATACAAATGTGATACATGTTTGTGATGGTCATCTCATTATATCTGCGTAGCCTGCCCTTCTCAGAACGCAGGAACCAATCATGTTGTAGCAGGGCGTGTCCTGCTTAGAAACAGCGTAATAATAATACGTGATCAGTATTTGTCCGCAATGTTGGCAGTTGAAAGCAGGAGGATCAAAAATATGAACAATGGGTTGATATGATACGCCCCTTAGAACTGCGTGTGTACAGCCAGCCTAAGCTACTGGGGGAAAAGTGTTGGCGCATATCATGTTTGTGGATGGCACAATAACCAAAATAACAAGGATTTATTTACAATGTGCTGAAGACGGTTGCACACAATGCTGTACAATCACAGCAAGGGAACTGAGAATTACCTTTCACAGGTAATAATATTTTAGGTTTTTTTTTTAATGTTCTGTATTGATAGCTCATGCTTTCATGTTTACAAAAAAAGTAAATGAGAATTTTCTGAATTATTTTCATCACTGATGGTGTGGTGGTACACTAGCCTGACTTTGGTGCAGGCAGCATGGGTTCAGTTCCCCCTCATTGACGGTGTGAATGTGAGTGTGGATGGTTGTCCGGGTGTATAGGTGCCCCACGACTGACTAGCGACCAGTTAAGGGTGTAGTCCGCCTTTCACCTGAAGTCAGCTGCGATAGGCTCAAGCCCCCCGTGACGCTAACCAGAATAAGCAGGGTTGAAAACGGATGGATGAATTATTTTCAAAATAAGCAACCATAGTTAGGATAAGCGGTACAGAAAATGGATGGATGCCAGAGTAGCATCTGGTCCATTTGCACACTGATTGAGGAGTATCTGCAACATTTGCACAATTAACATTGTCCCAGATTATCGCACTACTCGATTGAAGTCTCGGCGCCCTTTGCACAATGGTCATTGCATCGGACTATTGCAATATTAGTCTTTCGAACTGCTCTAAGTGCTAGAAGACTCTGCATCTTTTTGTACAATTGTCAAAAACAAAAAATGTACCGGCATTACCAGATAACTAGCAACCCTTTATTGCTCAGTGACTGTTTTTTGTCAATGTCTTTATGTTTCAAAAGTGTTCTCTGTCAATTGACTGTTGTCGTACTAGAGTGGCTCCAACTACCAGAGGCAAATTCCTTGTGTGTTTTTTGGACATACTTGGCAAATAAAGATGATTCTGATTTTGATGGATGGATAAATACTTTTCCTTTGATTGGAACGTTGCCCCCACCAACGTGGCCGCCACGTTGGCCCATCACTTAGGCGGGCTGCTACAGCGTGCTGGCGTATCTAGACTTCTATTCATATCTGTGGGGAGGATTCTCTATTCAACACTTAGATATGAATAATAGGTAGATACGACATGACCTTGAGCTGCGTGCCTACGGCGAAGTTAAAGCTAGTGGGGGCAAAGTGTTGGCGCATTCCAAGTTTGTGAACTGCACGAAAAACAAATTTCCATGGGTGCCTGCACATTGTGCTGCACACAATGCTTTTCAATCACAACTAGGGAACTGGTAATAACCTTTCACAGGTAAGAATATTTTTTGGCTCTTTTTTCAAATGTTCTGTATCAATAGCACGTGCTTTGACATTGAAAAAAAAAAAGTAAACCTCATGAAAATTGGTTGCGAAATGAGGTAGTTGGGCGGCACGGTGGACGACTGGTTAGAGCGTCAGCCTCACAGTTCTGAGGACCGGGGTTCAATCCCCAGCCCCGCCTGTGTGGAGTTTGCATGTTCTCCCCATGCCTGCGTGGGTTTTCTCCGGGCACTCCGGTTTCCTCCCACATCCCAAAAACATGCATTAATTGGAGACTCTAATTTGCCCGTAGGTGTGAATGTGAGTGCAGGTGGTTGTTTGTTTGTATGTGCCGTGCGATTGGCTGGCAACCAGTTCAGGGTGTACCCCGCCTCCTACCCGATGACAGCTGGGATAGGCTCCAGCACGCCCGCGACCCTAGTGAGGAGAAGCGGCTCAGAAAATGAATGGATGGATGGATGAGGTAGTTGTGCTTTATTTTCAGTGTACATGCATTGCCTTTGAAGGCTGCCCCCACCAATGTGGCCACCATGTAGGCACGTCGCTTAGCCAGGCTAGTACAACCTCGCTGGTGTATCTAGTCTTCTATTCATACTCGTGATTCAAACACTCAATAAGCACAGGAACTAAACATGTTGACCTCCAGCATGGCGGTTCGTGACATCATGTGAAAACTGTAGCAACCACTTACCAGGACTACAGTCCTCTCTTTTACTGTCTAAAGTGTTTTTTTTATTATTATTCAAATGGACAATATGCACAACAACGCATTTAGCATTTGTAGTGGAAAGGTCAGTTGTCATAACAGTTTCTGCTGTCATTATGTTACAAGTTAACATCCCAATACCGAACGCGGAAGTTCTGCACGCATAGAGTCAATTTCTCTTCCCAGGAGTTATGCTATAAATCACACAGACAACACAAATCATCGTCTTCCTCCGACATTCCAAAAACATGCGTGTTAGGTTCATTGAAGACTAAATTGTCCTTAAGTGTGAAGGTGACTTTAAATAATTGTTTGTCTATGTGTGCCCTGCTATTGGCTGGTGGCCAGTCCAGGGCCAGCCTCTCGCCCAAAGTCAGCTGGGATAGGCTGCAGTATACCCATGACTCTAATGAGGGCAAGCGGTATAGAAAATAGATGGTTCTGTTGCAGAGTTCAAACAAACATACAGTCCCCAAATATTCTGTAACATTTCCAGACAAATTTATTGAGACACATACACTACATGTCACACTTGGATCACTGCCCCACTCACTATTGCTTGAAATACATCAGGCGCAAGGTTGGAGATTGCATGCTTCTTTTAAACTTCTATGTTGGCTTAAACCACGTATACACACACACACACACACGCACACACACACACACACACACACACACACACACAGGGCCTCACAGGCACAGCTGTTGATGCCCAGGGGCAGAGTGGCCCCGTGACATTTTGAATCAATCAGTGGATGACCCAAAAAGCTGTTCTTGTAATGCAGATACAACCACGGTTCTTAAGCCTCCAGAGCTCCCCAAAATGGACCCAGCAACTGGAACTAAGCAGAATTGAAAGTTTACTCTGGTGTGGGGCAATAGAGGTATTTTTAGAAGCTGCTGAGGTCAGGCTATTATGATGTATCATTCCAGAGGTTTTCCTTGGACACATGCTGTGAATATAATTAATCTTTTTTCACCAGCCCTCACAATGCATGACACACAACATCAATAAACCAAAGAAAGTAGACAATCTCTTAATGATATATAAAACTGCATTACAAGCATTTATGATGTTTCAGGAAGTAATATTAAAGGGGACATATTTCTCCAAACCAACATTTTTCTAGCATTTGGGATGTAATATTGTCTCAATTGTGCCTCAGTAAACGTCTTCCATGCTTTCCTGAGTTCCACACGTTTTTCTGCCGAGACGCCTGTGTCATGGGTGTGTGTTCCGTTTTTTTGTCTTCCCCCTGTTTCATACACACCTGCTCCTGAGAGCATCTTCACCACCTGTGCCTCGTTCACCCTAATTACACCTTGCATTTAAACTTGTGTCTCATTCTTTCTCATCGCCAGTTCGTTGTACCTTGTCATCGTGTTCCAGCATTCCTTGTTTCCACGTTAAAGACTCACAGTATGAGTAGACCCTGTTCCGATTATTGACCTCGCCTTTTTGCCTCATGTTTTTGGATACTGTTGCCTTTTTTGGATTGCCTGCCTGTGTACCGACCTCTGCCTGTATATTAAACCTCTCTTTTTTTAAACTGTCCATTTGTTTTGGAGTCGTGCATTTTTGGGTCCTATCCTCTGTTCCGTTCATGACAGAACGAACTGGCCATAACATGGACCCAGCAGACTCCGACCCGGTGCGCAAAGCCCTTCAAGCACGGGGTCAACGCCTCTCGAAGCAGGCTGAGCAGCTTGCTGCCCTCAACCTTCATCTAGAGGGACTGTCAGAGCATCAGGACAATATGATGAGAAAGGTGGCCTCACAGTTTGAAGTGCTAATGAATATGCTTCAGAAGAAGGAACTAGCTGGCGCAGCACCCGATGCTGCCACTGTATCATCGTTTCCAGGTGAAGCAGCCACCTGCCACCTCCGCTGCTGTCTGCCCACATCACTCTTGACCGGAGAGGTTCTCTGGAGATTCTGGGACTATTAAGCCGTTCATCACTCAGTGCGAACTCCACTTTGAGTTGCAGGCAGCTGCCTTCCCCACCGAGCGGGCAAAAATCACTTTTGTCAGCCGCAATTCCGCTGCGTGTCATTTGTGATCTTTGTTGGTAAAGACTAAGGAGGAAATATTTCAGTTTTCCACACCAGATCGTGAGGCAGCTCGCTCCCTTGTCACCTTACAACAAGGAAAGCGCAGGGTGTCAGATTACGCGGTTGAGTTTCGCATTCCAGCAGCTGAGAGACAGTGGAATAAAAGGGGACTACTCGATGCATTTTTTTCAAGGACTATACCCCCGCCGTCAAGGATCATTCGGTCCCACTAGACCTGCCAACCGACTTGGACACTCTTCTCGCTCTCGCCGTAAAGATCGACAAGAGGCTTTTGGATCGCGAGCCGGACGGAGTTCGGCGGAGGGCTGCGTCACCGCGCACTTGGAGGACGAGCCTCGGTGACCACCCAAACCAAGGCAGATCCTCTGTTTCCGGTCTCAACCTACTGGCTAGCGTCACCACGGCTGAACCCATGCTACTGGGCAGGTTCCATTTCTCCCTTGAGGAACATCAACGCCGGCTGAGGGAAGGGCGGTGCTTCTACTGCGGGCAGTTGGGTCATTCCGTGAGCAACTGTTACGTCACGTTTGTTGGTGCCGGTAGCAAGGGCACGGGAGAGGTGAGTCTGAATTTCATTAAGGAAGACCCTGCCCGGGTTCTTCCTAAAGTGACACTATGCTCTCCTGATCAAGAAATTCATACACCTGTATTAATTGACTCTGGTTCTGACGCAAACTTACTCAACTCCCTCCTCGTTAGACATATGCAGCTTAGAACCTTTCAAATAAAAGGCCACCGCAACACCTATGCTGCAGATGGCAGTTTTATGGGCAAGATCACTGAACACACTCACATTGACATTTCCTGATTCTCACTCGGAACGCATTAGTTTTCATGTTTTTGACGCCATGAATCATGACCTTATTTTAGGGAACCCATGGTTGAAATTACATAGCCCCCACATTGACTGGTCCTCTGGGCAGGTTATGTCATGGGGCAGCAAATTTTCTTTGTGGACAAGGACAAGACTCTGCGACCCTGTATCGATTACCGGGGTCTCAACGACAACGGTGAAGAACAGGTACCCTCTTCCTCTCATCTCCACCGCCTTTGAGTTCCTGTTGGGAGCCAAGGTTTTCACCAAACTCGACTTAAGAAATGCATATCAAACCGAGAGGCTGAACCAGGACTTGGAGACTGAGCTCCCATGTCTCGCTTCACAGGAGCCACGATCCTGGTCTCAGAAACTGGTTTGGGTTGAATTCTCTCACAATTCCTTCCCCTCTGCATCCACTGGTCTATCGCCTTTTCACTTTGTGCATGGTTACCAACCATCTCTATTTCCTGCCATAGCCCCAGCGGCGTTGACCTTGGTGAGACGCTGCAGGAGGACCTGGGACATGCCTTCCCTGCCACATGCTGCTGTGCCAGGGACGGTCCTACAAAACCGCTGCTGACCGTCGGAGGACACCGGCCCCGAGCTAAAAAGTGGGTCAGCGAGTTTGGCTCTCCACCAAGCATATTCGACTCCGGGTGGAGTCCCGGAAGCTCGCTCCCAGGTTCGTTGGGCCCTTCCCCATCACAAAGATCATCAACCCTATCACCGTAAAGCTTAGGCTCCCAAGGTTGATACGGGTCCACCCTGCTTTTCACATCAGCCTGCTCAGGCCAGCCCGGGTGTCCCCTCTGTCACAACTGTCTGAAAATATGTTTTTACTTTGTCATTATGGGATATTTTATGTAGATTTTTTTTTTTTTTTTTTTTTTAAAGAAAACAATACTCAAATCAGCTTTAGAATAAGTCTTTAACATAGCATAATGTGGAAAACGTGAAGGGGTGTGAACACTTTCTGGTGCCACTGTACATATAGTACATCCATTTTCCGTACCCCCTTATCCTCACTAGGGTCGTGGGCTTGATGGAGCCTATCCCAGCTGACTCTGGGCGAGAGGCAGGGTACACCCTGAAGCAGCCGTCAGCCAATCGCAGAATGTTAAATACATCAATGTTAATTTAATAAGAGACCAATTACTTCTGCGCTTCAAAAATGATAATTTAAATCCAAAGAACACAGGTAGCCACAATGACCCTGGACAACTGTTTTTCCATGTGTAGATTTAAATTCTAAAAGGGATGCTCAATATCTGAAGTTGTATTTGGTACTGATGGAAGGGGACCCAAACAAATGATTTTATACAAGATGATCCCTAATTTATGATGACCAAGAAAACAAAGATCAAGATTACAAATTTTGAAACACTTTACCAACTCTGAAACAAATTTACATTGGGGAAAATGAAATTATTAGTAATTTCTTCAACAATTTTTGTTAACAAATTTAGAAATGGGGACTCGTAACAGAAGGTGAAGGGAAGGTGCAGAGTGCAAGTGATTGTCCTGTTGAAGTGCGTGCTTAATAGGGTTTCGGTCTGGAGATAAGTTTGGGCAGTCCATCACCTTTACCCTTAGCTTCTGGAGAAACGTTTGGCCAGTCCATCACATCAACCCACTTCTTTAGAAAGGCAGCATTCGTCTTGGAGGTATGTTTGGGGTTGTTATCAGGTTGGAATGCTGCCCTGCGACCCAGTTTTTAAAGGAGGGGATCATGCGTTGCTTCAGTATGTCACAGTCCATGTTGGCAATAAACTGTAACTCCCCAGTGCAGGCAGACCTCATGCAGCCCCATCTCATTACTCTCCCACAACCATCCTAGACTATAGGCAAGACACATTTGCCTTTGTACTCCTCACCTGGTTGCAACCATACACGGTTGACACCATCTGAAACAAATACGTTTATTTTGGTCTCGTCAGACCACATGACACTGTTTTAATTATCAATGTCCTCCGTTTACTTGTCTTAAGCAAATTGTTTGTGGGCTGTCTTGTGAATGATCTTAAGAAGAGGCTTCCTTTCGAGACAACAGGCACGCAGAACAATTTGATGCTGTTTGCGGCGTACAAGGTGGCGCCTACCTGTGTGGACGCCTCGGTTACGTGCTCTCCAGTATTGTTTTTGTTTTTTTCGTCCGTCTTTGGAGATCTTATGCGACTCACTTACACAAGGGGAGACTTGCTAACCATCGAGGAGGCTACTCCGGACTTTATTTCACCAACTTTCGCAAATCCGCTCAGTTTTTTTCCTGAGTTACTCACCGGAGCAGCGACTGCGGTCTTTGGCGCATGGAGGCGGAGGCGACGCCACAGAGGGAAGCGAGCCGGCATCCAGGTGAAGCTACGCAAGAGAGGATACAGATTGGCCTTCCCGTCGATCCACCCCGTCGATCCACCTCGCGAATCTACAACAAGCCGTGGTTCTCTAAGCTGCTCTCAGTGCTAGAGGACTTTTTGCACAATTGTCAAAAAAAAAATAATAATAATAATAATGTACAGGCATTACCAAATAACTAACTGTTTTCAATGTCTTTATGTCTCAAAAGTGTTCTCTGCCAATTGACTGTCTGTTGTCGTACTAGAGAGGCTCCAATTACCGGAGACAAATTTCTTGTGTGTTTTTTTGGACATACTTGGCAAATAAAGATGATTCTGATTCACTGCCAAACTTAAGCAACTTCGCCAAGCTAAGGAGGACGCATATCAAAGCGGGGACAGGGCCCTGTATAATCGAGCTTGAAACCAGCTGACGAAAGAAATTAACATTGAAAAGAGGAACTATGCAGCAAAGTTGGAAAAACAGTTTCGCGCTAATGACTCTAAATCAGTCTGGCATGCATTACAATCACTGACAAATTACCAGCGACGATCCCCCCCAAGCCGGGAACAATAGCACACTGGCCAACGACTTGAATACCTTCTACTGTAGATTTGAAAAGGTCACTTTCACACCCCGCACCCACCCAGCCTCACCACCGTCCACAATTCCGCTTGGCCACCCGGTACCCATCAGCTGCCTCAGAAGTCCCAGGCCCGATGGGACTCCTTCTTCAGCTTGACGGCATCCCTCACCGTTGGTGTCCACCAACGGGTTCCGGGATTGCCGCCACGACAGGCACCGACCACCTTATGGCCACAGCTCCGGTCGGCCGCCTCAGCAATGGAGGTGCGGAACATGGTCCACTCGGACTCGATGTCCCCTGCCTCTACCGGAACGTGTGCAAAGTTCTGTCGGCGGTGGGAGTTGAAACTCCTTCTGACAGAAGATTCTGCAAGACGTTCCCATCAAACCCTCAATACGTTTGGGCCTGCCAAGTCGGACCGGCCTGGGTACTCTGAACTGCTGTTTGGTGCATAGGCACAAACAACAGGCGCGGCACACCCTGAACTGGTTGCTAACCAATCGCAGGGCATACATAAACAAACAACCATTCGCACTCACATTCACACCTAAGGGCAATTTAGAGTCTTCAATTAACCTACCATGCATGTATTTTGGGATGTGGGAGGAAACCGGAGTGCCCGGAGAAAACCCTCGCAGGCACGGGGAGAACATGCAAACTCCACACAGGCGGGGCCGGGGATTGAACCCTCAGACCTGTGAGGTAGACGCTCTAACCAGTCGTCCACCGTGCCGCAGTGAAACCATATAAATGTTTCATCACCAAATCATATTATTACCATTACACAACAAATTGAGGGATAACTACTTTTGAAATAAGAAGACAAGGATAATAGTTTGTTCAAGTATTGTTTAAGTTACTGTAGAAGAAGGGTTTGGTAACAGAAAAATGCAATATCTCAACATTGTTGTTTGTTATGATGACAATTTGGAATTTGATTTCAGTTGGTCCTGATGACATTCCTGTGGAGGTATGGAAGCATTTAGGAGAGGTGGCTGTGGAGCTTTTGACCAGCTTGTTCAATGGAATTCTAGTGCGTGAGAAGATGCCTGAAGAATGGAGGAAAAGTGTACTGGTGGCCATTTTTAAGAACAAGGGTGATGTGCAGAGCTGTGGGAACTATAGAGGAATAAAGTTGATGAGCCACACAATGAAGTTATGGGAAAGAGTAGTGGAGGCTAGACTCAGGACAGAAGTGAGTATTTGCGAGCAACAGTATGGTTTCATGCCTAGAAAGAGTACCACAGATGCATTATTTGCCTTGCCACAGATGCATTATTTGCCATGTTGATGAAAAAGTACAGAGAAGGTCAGAAGGAGCTACATTGTGTCTTTGTAGATCTAGAGAAAGCCTATGACAGAGTACCCAGAGAGGAACTGCGGTACTGCATGTGGAAGTCTGGAGTGGCAGAGAAGTATGTTAGAATAATACAGGACATGTACGAGGGCAGCAGACCAGCGGTGAGGTGTGCTGTAGGTGTGACAGACGAATTTAAGGTGGATGTGGGACTGCATCAGGGATCAGCCCTGAGCCCCTTCCTTTTTCCAGTGGTGATGGATAGGCTGACAGATGAGGTTAGACTGGAATCCCCGTGGACCATGATGTTTGCAGATGACATTGTGATCTGCAGGGAAAGCAGGGAGCAGCTGGAAGAACAGTTAGAAAGATGGAGGCATGCACTGGAAAGAAGAGGAATGAAGATTAGCCGAAGTAAGACAGAATATATGTGCATGAATGAGAGGGGTGGTGGGGGAAGAGTGAGGCTACAGGGAGAAGACATAGCAAGGGTGGAGGACTTGAAATACTAGGGGTCAACCGTCCAGAGCAATGATGAGTGTGGTCAGGAAGTGAAGAAACAGGTCCAAGCAGGTTGGAACGGGTGGAGGAAGGTGTCAGGTGTGTTATGTGACAGAAGAGTCTCTGCTCGGATGAAGGGCAAAGTTTATAAAACAGTGGTGAGGCCAGCCATGATGTACGGATAAGAGACAGTGTCACTGAAGAGACAACAGGAAGCAGAGTTGGAGGTGGCGGAAATGAAGATGTTGAGGTTCGCTCTTGGAGTGACCAGGTTGGATAGAATTAGAAATGAGCTCATCAGAAGGACAGCCAAGGTTCGATGTTTTGGAGACAATGTTAGAGAGAGCAGATTTTGAAGGTTTGGACACGTCCAGAGGAGAAATAGCGAGTATATTGGTAGAAGAATGATGAGGATGGAGCTGCCAGGCAAGAGAGCTAGAGGAAGACCAAAGAGAAGGTTGATGGATGTCGTGAGGGAAGACATGATGGCAGTTGGTGTTCGAGAGGAGGATGCAGGAGATACGCTTACATGGAAAAGGATGACGCGCTGTGGCGAACCCTAACGGGATAAGCCGAAAGGAAAATAAGTTTTGTTACTGAATACAAGTAATGACAACATCAGCAATGTAGTTTCGAAAATGTTTTAATTAATGCTTTACAATGTTTACATGTTTTATCAAATAAACAATAACAATGCAACTAATAATTTCAGAGCAAAACTCGCTTTCAGATTCCTGATCACTTCACTGTTTGAATATAGCTGTCCTGTTGTGGACAAGACACACAAGATCACTTTTTAGCCTCTCGCTGATTTTCATGGATGCAAACATGACTTCATTTTCTACACATTCTATTGTCAAGAAATGGGGTTACAGTTGAGTACAGCAAAGTTAGAGATCAAGATACATACAGTTTAAGTACAAAGTTTATTCCGTTAGAATGGCTTCAGAAAATCAAAGCCAAGACCACTTGTTCGCTTTCTGAAAGACAAAGGCAGTTTGACAAATCAATGTGTTCGACTCTTAGTAGTTAAGAAATAGTCGCTGTCTGCGTGCAGTTCCTCATTCAGTACCAACATCAACACAAGTTCTTTATTAGTAGTCTTTGGGAAATTGGACTTTATTTGGTCTATTGTCTTTCAAAATTGTTGCACTGATTTTCTCTCTCTCTCTCTCTCTCTCTCTCTCTTGCTCTCTCATTGCCTGTATTGTCTTGCCTATCTGAATTGATGCAGAATGTTCTCTCTCTCTTTCTAAGCAACTTCTGTCTTGTCATTTTCTTTTGGTGAGCCCCCCTTATGGTGATTTAACAAGGTAACATCAGCAAGATACTGTTTTACAAATTTTATTAGCGTGTCATTGGCCACCATGAAGAAGCAAACAAATTTAATGTAATCTACTTTATGTAGATATTTTACTAGGACCTGTCATCGTTCCTTGGTCTGAAATAATGGCTGACTTAATTAGGGATAAGACGTAAATTGCACATAGGAAATCAAGCATTACATTTACACAAATTCCAGAAACCTGTGCGAGTCGTTCATGTTCTTTTGTACAGAAAAAGGGATTACTGTACATTCACTATATCGATGAATGTAAATTTCATACTATAGCAGTTTTCCTCACTTCCAGGGGAAGTTAAATGAAACCTGTGTTTTTCGCTGTTATAACTTTTGTTGATGTTGGGCTACAAAAAGGGATGGGAAAAGGATGGAGGAATAAAAATAAGTGCCCTTTAAAAACACGTTTCCCTATACGGTACCTTGAAAACTATTCTCACACACTTAAAGAAGATAAAATGATTTATAGATGAGATAATGATGACGATGACGACGACGATGATGATGATGATGATTGTGTTCAGGTGAAGGACACATTGGACCTGTATTTTCCAACATTGGCCAATATGATTGTATGAGTAGCTTATTGAATAATTGCTCCAAGGTCTTCCAAGTGTTTATGCGTTGGCACAATCAGTAAATCCCACCGCCAAAGTATTACATCAAATGAAGAAAGTGTGCATATGAAGATACCAAAGCACACATATCTGAGTCGTATAGCATATTAGCTGCAGCTGGAGAAATAAGAGTATCCTATTCGCATTTACAATATTCCGGTCCTTTGGGACCAGTGCACTAAAGACAAGGGTGCAGATTTATAATAGGGTGAAAAAACAAATCTTTTCTGTCCTCTCACATAGCAACGGTTTAGTGTTATGCCTTTTCAAAATGCTCTCTTTTCATATTTGCTGAGATGCTGTATAAAGTGAATCATCTGGTGACTGATGGAAGAAGAGCCTGGTCTTTCTCATTTTGTACTAATTATATCTTATGCTGTCAACTGGATGAACTAGACTTGTATTCTCTGGTTGCTTTCTAGATCTTATTCTACTTAATACTAGAGAAAATGAAACATTTCCCTTTGTGCATTTTTTACTGCCACCTGTTAAAGCATGTACAGTATCTAATGACTACAGGTCGTAATTTTACACCATAGAAACAAGTGCCCAAAAGACTCACATACACACAGAAACAAAACAACAACAAAAGATTCGTTTCGATTTCAAACTCATTCCTTTTGTTGCACTCGCTCAAGTACTGTTGGCCTCAAATGAAGTGAGGCTGTGGGCATTTCCTTACGTAGATCTGCTCATAAGCACCAATAGAACTAAGCTGCTCCTGTACCCTCAATGGAATCCCTTGCTTTTCAGTCCCTCAGAGTAGCAGTCATAAACTGGTGGCAGTCCAGTTCCCCTCGCAGCTCCAGCAGGCCCGGCAGCCTCATGCCCGTCTTCTGATCCACACACCAGCACTTTCCTCGCTGGCCATCACGTGCAGGATGGCACTGTGGGCAGAAATTAGAATAATACTTAACCTTCTTAAATATTGTCGACGGGTCACATGATTAAATGTAATCTGGTGTCAGATTCCTCTTTGTTATCCATTTAGTCACTTTAACAAAGAGAATGCAACAGCCTAGCAAACTGATGTCTTTACGTTTATTATACAACCCCAATTCCAGTGAAGTGAGACTTCCTAATATTGTTACTAAAATTAATAGTTTAGTTTTGATAATACAACCCCAATTCCAATGAAGTTGGGATGTTGTGTTAAACATAAATAAAAACTGAATACAATAATTTGCAAATCATGTTCAACCTATATTTAATTGAATGCACTACAAAGACAATATATTCAATGTTCAAACTGATAAACTTTATTGTTTTTAGCAAATAATCATTAACTTAGAATTTTATGGCTGCAACACATCCCAAAAAAGCTGGGACAGGTGGCAAAATAGACTGAGAAAATTGAGGAATGCTCATCAAACACCTGTTTGTAACATCCCACAGGTCAACAGGCTCAATGGGAACAGGTGGGTGCCATGATTGGGTATAAAAGGAGCTTCCCTGAATTGCTCAGTCCTTCACAAGCAAAGATGAGGCGAGGTTCACCTCGCTTTGAACAAGTGTCTTTGAAAATAGTCGAACAGTTTAAGCGGCAAGGCCGAAAACCAACATTGAATGCCCGTGACCTTCGATCCCTTCGGCGGCACTGCATCAAAAACCGACATCAATGTGTAAAGGACATAACCACATGGGCTCAGGAACACTTCAGAAAACCAATGTCAGTAAATACAGTTCGGCGCTACACCCGTAAGTGCAACTTGAAACTCTACTATGAAAAACAAAAGCCATTTATCAACAACACCCAGAAACGCCGCCAGCTTCTCTGGGCCCGACCTCATCTAAGATGAAATGATGCAAAGTGGAAAAGTGTTCTGTGGTCCGACGAGTCCACATTTCAAATTGTTTTTGGAAATTGTGGACGTCGTGTCCTCTGGGCCAAAGAGGAAAAGAACGATCCGGACTGTTAAGGACGCATAGTTCAAAAGCCAGCATCTGTGATAGTATGGGGCTCTGTTAGTGCCAATGGCATGGGTAACTTACACATCTGCGAAGGCACCATTAATGCTGAAAGGTACATACAGGTTTTGCTGCCATCCAAGCAACGTCTTTTTCATGGTGCTGCTTATTTCAGAAAGACAATGCCAAATCACATTCAGCACGTGTTACAACAGCGTGGCTTCGTGGTAAAAGAGTGCGGGTACTAGACTGGCCTGCCTGCAATCCAGACCTGTCTCCTATTGAAAATGTGTGGCACATTATGAAGCGTTAAATTCGGCAATGGAGACCCCGGACTGTTGAACAGTTAAAGCTGTACATCAAGCAAGAATGGGAAAGAATTCCACCTACAAAGCTTCAACAATTAGTGTCCTCAGTTCTCAAACATTTATTGAATGTTGTTAAAAGAAAAGGTGATGTAACACAGTGGTAAACATGAGCCTGTCCCTGTTTTGGAACGTGTTGCAGCCATAAAATTCCAAGTTAATGATTTGCTAAAAACAATCAAGTTTATCAGTTTGAACATTAAATATCTTGTCTTTGTAATTAATTCAATTCAATAAAGGTTGAACATGATTTGCAAATCATTGTATTCTGTTTTTATTTATGTTTAAGACAACATGCCAACTTCATTGGAATTGGGGTTGTACAAAAACAACTATGATACATGGTAGTTCCACTCTGTCGTCTTCTGTTATTGTCCTTAAACAGCCACCAAAACAAGTGGACTGTATGTGAACTTTCTTTTTTTGTTTAGTTTTTACACATGCCAGGAAGGAACGGCTTCAGAGAGTTCACTTGAAGGTGGACCAAAAACAATTCAGGCTGCATTCCTGCATTTACTCAAACCACTCACAAATGTCTTCAATTTGACTAAAAATGTTCCTGTCACTAGCACTGGTGTGGGTTGCAAGGTGAATAAAGTATTTGTGCACCCTAACCAATGGATCCATAGCACTTCCTGGGTCTATTAGTCTATTATTGAACCTTCTTGATATCAACACATCCAAAAGGATTGTGAATATTTGCATCGCTGTAATGGACAGATGATTTGTTCTATTTAATTTGTGACGCAACTCTTTAATCCCCAAAACCTAAAGCATGTTCAAACTCAATGACGGCCAGCTTTTATTCATATTTCATGTATTCTAATCACTATAAAACATTTCCAATTACATTTACATTCTAAATTTGCTTTTAATGTGTTAACAACCTTATTGGATGGAACATACATGTACATTCATTAAATCTTAAATTTACCAGGTTGTTCACAAAGAAATAAGACACACACCAAATGGATGTAAGTACCAAACTTTAGCAGATCACAGTGTACCCCAGCACAGCAACTATTGTTTAGCAGTGAGGAAAATCATTAGTTTGTAAGTGGTGGAGTGCTGACAACCAAAATGGAATGACAAGGTCTTTGACCCCAGGTACCTTCGAGTGCAGGGTCTTCAAAACTGATCAAACTATTGTTCTAACAAAATGTAATAATTTGCGACTGATCGAGGCAACAAGGAAAATTGATTATTTATTTATTTTTATTTGTTTTAACTGGTTGGTGTATTAGTTTTTATTTGGCATAGATCACTCGAAATCGATTATTTTGTTGCTTATGAATGTCTGTGCTTCCCACATTACAACATAGATAAAACATTTTAAAAATATTTTGGCCTATAAAGGCTAATTAAAAGTCTGCAACTCGTCCATAAAATGTTCTTAGTTGCCCCTCATGACATGAGCTTACCTTCCCAGTACTTTTTATCGCAGTTTCTCACAGTCAACAGATTTCTGCAAATTTCTGCAGACGGGGATACTTTCGCCGTATTGCACAATCATTATATGTCAGTCTGGTGAGAACGTGCGTTTTTTAGGGCTTTGCTGTGATTGCATGCAAAACTCATAGCAATCTTATCTCTAGTTTCTCTCTAGTAGTTGCTGTCTACGTGCAGTTCTGCATTTAATACCAACATGAGCACAAGTTCTTTGTAGTCTTTGAGAAATTGGACTTTATTTGAGTCTAAAACATTTTTTTAAAGCTGTTGCATTGACTCTCTCTCTCTCTCGCTCATCACCTGTATTGTCTTGCCTGTCGAAATTGTGGCAGAATCTAATAGTATCTGTTATTGCAATGTCGTGAGCAGTCGAGTAGAATGCATTTTACATGCCCTGTTCAGCTCATCCTTTCTGACAGGAAAGATACTGCATCATTTTGCATGTGAGCTATTAAAAAAAAAAAAAAAAAAAAGAAGGCCTTGGTGATCTCAAAGGAGTGTCTACTTGGACACATTTTTGTTGATTTTGCACTCATAAGGCAATATTTAATCTGCTGCAGCCATGTTTTGTATTCTGGCTCAAAGACTGCTGATGTAGTTTGAAAGGAACTATACTTGACGTATCAACATCATCCTCTCATTTCCATTAGATTAGTAACAGCCAGGCATTGTGTGCTTCATGTAACAGACCTGTTTAGTGTGGAAATCTCCATTCTTGTCACAGTTCGGAATTGGAATTGTGAAGAGATCATCATGAGTGCGGGAATTCGATGCCAATCTGTCCAGTGCTCTCTGGAGCTCAGCACGACATGGAGCCTAAGGGGGACATCATTGTCAGTGAAGTTTTGTTTTGTGTACAAAACAAAACAATTGTGCTCATTCTCATCCATATCCTTGGCAGTTGCTTCATAAATTATGTCTGTGACAATCAAATGAACACAATGAAGTGCCCCATAAAAAACAAAGGATGTGTGAAATTAAATAAAATTTTGGAAATACCAGCAGTCACACTTTATTCTTTTAACTCAACGGGTGTTTTGTTCTTTTCTTTGCACGTCAAAGACATTTTTTCCTTTTCACATATCCATTTCTTTCTATATTCATGTGCGTCATGCCTGCCAGAGACGAGATCCAATCAGAACTCCTTTTGTTTGAAGAGATGTGAGAATTTGACGAGAGAAAATCCAGCCTAACCCGCCTGGCCACTCGTCACGTCTTATTAAAGCTGCTCATGAAAATAGAAGCCAAAGTGTTGATGTCAAAGTAAACCTTTATTGAAATTCAGGAGCTGACAATCATAAGTTACTTTCGGAAAGAAAGTATTATGGATCATTTATAAGCGGACCCGTGCGCTTCGGACGAATAGAAATCGGCTGGAGCCGCAGCTTCGTCGCTTAGCTTTTCACAATCGTGTACCCCTTTAAGTTTCCGACAGAGCTTCACTAGATTGCTAAAAAGTTGCACACTATTAGTCAGGGACGTCATTTGATGTGCGGCCCGCGTCCGAGACGCGCAAAAATTAGCAGGGACTCATGCAGCATATTTAATCTGCGTCCGTAGACGCATGATTTAAGGCCCGCCGTACATTTGTGTGCGTGTGTTGGTGAAGCGCTTCCACAAGCAGCGACTCAAAAGTACGAATCCTGTCTTGGTGCCGGGCAATCGGAGGCACAGTACAGCAGGAATTTCTTCTGGACTCAATTACTTTTCATTGCTGTGGTAGCACACGACGCAGCAAGCCGCTGGCAAAATGGCGTTTGCTCTGTAGATGCACACAACAGGGACAAACGGAAAGGTAACTTTTTATGACATTTATTTGCCTGTGAGCTAACAACCTAGCGAGCTAAGGGCTGGAACTAGACCTCACTCGACTGCTGCAACATGGTTACAACGTCAGCGCTCAGAGTTATGTGTGTGTGTGTGTTCCCCACATAACACACGCACACACACATATGGGAACGTTTGCACACGTTATCAATACTCAGGCATTGACTTTAGCGAACTCATTTTCAGCGTCATTTGATTGACAGGCGACGGTCGACGACCGCCACAGTCCAACAGCTCGAGGGCGGGCCTTATTTTACATTTAATTTATTCTTTATTTAACCAGGTAAAAGCTTATTGGAAGATTAAAAAAAAAAACAAAAAAAGCCAAGAGGCAGCAGAAATGAGAAATTATAAAGTGCAATCAATGAAAATAAAGACGACAAAATAACAGCGATATTAAAATGTATGGCATCTGATTTAAAAACAGTGACAAAGCTTAAATGCTTTCGAGTACCTACAAGGTAATTATTATTATTATTTAATTCATTCAAATTTGGCAAGCTTTAAGACATTTTTTGGGTCTCTTTAGTCGGGTAATGACTCTATATCTCTGTGCCATCCATCCATCCATTTTCTGCACTGCTTATCCTTACTACGGTCGCGGGCCTGCTGGAGCCTATCCCAGCTCTGTGCCAAATGTTTAATATTTGTTTAAGTCCAATGCAAACACAGCCTGAGTCTGATTGATTGATTTATCGAAGATATTTTATTTATTGTTCTACATTACAATGCCAATGTTGAATGTTCTTTAGAATTAAAAGTTATTTGCTCTTAAAAAGGATGTACAATACTATATGCTCTATAATATCATTTCATCAGTGGCCTAAAAAAAAACCAACAAAAAAACATCAATGATACTATCGTTTATCGTAATCGTTTTTGGGAAAATGCGTCGTCCTAAAAAATGTGCTATTGTGGCAGCCTGAAACATAATCTATTGAGAGAGAGCAAGAAGAATGGATAACACGAAAATATTGTACAAATTGTACACTAAAAAGCTACAATATAGCGGGAACGCGAAGCAACAACCGTCATACAGCGGAGGATGACTGTATCTGTACTCCGTGACGATTATTTGAAGCGGGAATCATGTATAACTTGTATGCTTTTCTCTCTCTCTCTAATCATAGATGCTACCTCTATCTCTTTAGCATTTAGCACTCACACATATTCAGTGTGAGTCCAGCCCTCTCCTGCTATTCCTTAAGATGTAAAGTCCTATAGGTTAGTTGGTTAGTTAGTTAGTTTCGTTGTTTTACATCCAAAGCCTTAATGCGACTGAGACTGCCAATTTCGAATAAATAAAAATGTAAGGGCCTTCTGACTTACATTAACAAGCTGCTTTCTCAGGTGACAGCGTAACAAAAAAAAAATGTCTGTTCACCTGAAAGCACAATTTTTCTCTCTCGAGTACGTTTTGTCCAATTATCTGATTTAATTCTGACACCGCTATTCCTCAATATATTGAGATGTTGTTGAAGCAGGTGTGTCAAACTCATTTTTGTCACGGGCCACAATGTAGTCACGGTTTCCCTCAGAGGGCCGTTGACTGTGAAGCCCTATAAATGTTTAGTCGCCTCATAATATTATTACATACACACAACAAATTGATGGATACCTAGTTTTGAAATCAGAAGTCAAGGATAATAGTTTGATCAACTGTTGTTCAAGTTACTTTAAGGAGAAAATGCTTGCAATGTCTCCACGATACTATTTATGATTATTATTTTATGAGAATTTGAGCAAGAATCATGGAAGTTGACACAAATGATTTGCTTTCGCGGGCCACGTGAATTGACTTGGCGGGACAGATTTGGCCCCCGGGCCTTGCGTTTGACACCTGTGTGTTAGCGGTACTTTTATGTGTACATTTTTAAACACCTGGGCCTGGAGGGCAGGCAAGATGTATGATTATTTTCTCTCATTGCACAAAGTGATATCACCACATGGATAGGGAAAACGGCATTAGACATGTTCTACTGTTAAATCAGTTTGTTGAAAACATGAGTTGATGTCTGTTCCTGTCCTCCTCCCGTGATTTATCAAATCAACTTTGTGTCTCACCTCTCAATTACCCCGTTTTCAGTTTTTGGTGTAAATGAGTGATTATTGCACAGTACCTCACCAATATTTCACTTTGCATCTCGTGCACTCCCTAGAAGTCACTCGCGCGCCCCAATTTGGGAATCCCTGCTCTTAGAGATGAACTAAGTGAGTTATTCTCTGAACTTGCTTAAATGATGCTTTTGCTCACCAGCGCTGCCTTGGCTTCCTCCCTCGCTGTGTTGCTTCTCTGATTTGTGGATTTGGGCGGGTGTCGGGCCAGAGTCTTCTGTATGCAGCGCTTGTCCTGTGGACTGCAACGGATATTGCTGATGTTTGGGTGCTCAGGGACGATTTCATCCTGCCGTTCCATCACTGAAGCCAACAAGAAGTAAGACAATTCAATCAATCAGACAAATGTCAAATTTACTGTCCTCCTGTTGTGATATGTGTGAAGGGCTTGACATTAACTTTTTTAACAACCTGCTTCTTCTTTAACGATTAATCTATCTTTTGATGTTTTAAGAAATGTGATCAAGTACAATATATTGTACATACAGCATCAAACACCGATACAGGCTCAAAGTTCAGGGCCTCCATATATATAAAATCGCTATTTGGGAACCCTAGTCCTAATCCTAACCATAATCAATTTCTTTGTTGTTCTTTTAAAATTATATTTGGGATTGACATCTCATTTACATCCGCGTAGCCTACCCTTGCCGCGATGCAGGAGCCAATCATGTTGAAGCGGGGCGGGTCTTGCCGAGAAAGGGTGTGGGATTTCGAAGAATGAAACTGTTTTGGCTTTTGTTAATCTGTTTTCTGAACTCTAAAAGTGTTTCGCCATTTGTTTTATTGTTTTGCACTTCCAGGCCACCGTACCTTTATGCCAGAACAGTTTTACTGTGCCACAGTGGAGTTTGTGAGATGCCATTGTGGTTCTTGTATTCTGATGGATTTATTTTGGAAAATTTCAGTCGGACAGAACAAAGTTTGACAGGGAAGTGACAGAAAAAACAAAACAGAGATACAGTGAAAACATAACTAAAGAAGATAACTAAAGACAGGACAGCTATGAGTGGGTTGGCGGGTGTTAATATCAAGCCCAGTTTGTGATACTATATGCTCCCTTGCCCCGATCCTTCATAATGTCTGCAGCAATGCCACAATGTATTCGGTAGTTTAAATGATAGCACCCATATTGTGGCCGGTACCAGGTTCAACTCTGTATGCCTTCTGCTTCCTGAGGAAATGTCCCCTCCCTCTTCATCCTACATCCCTCCAGATGGAGGTCGTTAAAGGGTATTTGCACTGTCATAAGTGGGCACTGCCGTGTATGTGTGTGTGTGTGTGCGTGTATGTGCTCCTCTCTGTGCACACATTCATGCTCATTTCACCTGTGGCTTGTGAAGCTTGGCAATGTTTTGTTCTTCGAGCTTATTACCTGTGGCATTTTATAGATTAGCACTGGAATCAAAGCAGGCTAAAGCTATCAAATCTATCTGTAGATTTGCAAAGTCCCTGCCAGGCATCCAGTTAAACACTGTTGGCAAAGAGAAAGAGAGGGCGTTTCTGTTGCCTGCTAACTCTTTGCATGGTGATTTTGCCTTGGATCTTTTTGAAACAAACTACATGTAGTCTTAGTTTTTACTGGTTGTGTCAATGTTCGAAGTACATGGTGTTATATACACGTTGACTGTTACATTTTTTAAGTACAGTTCAGTTGTATTTAACATTTTAGTACAATACAGTACGTTTGCATTTAATCTTGTATAACTGTTTCTTTTTAAACATTTATCTTAATACAATTTGCATGTAACTGAAGTCAGGGGCAATAGATTTCAGTGGGATCAATCGTACAGTATTTGTTGTCTTTCCCTATATTTAAGCGCAGTGTTAATGTCCAATGATAAATATAGTTGCATCCATCCATCCATTTTCTGAACTGCTTGTACTCACACGGGTCACGGGTGTGCTGGCTGCATCATTTCTTATGAACACTTAGGCATACAATGTTACTTATTTTAATGTTGGTCATTATGGCGGTACTTGGAGAGCCAAGTATTTTTGGAGGTGGTACTTGGTGTAAAAAGTTTGAGAACCACTGCTGTGAAGGAATGCGAGTTTCTAAACTGTCTTTCTTGGCGTGTCTGGGGAATTGTGTTTTGTCGTTTCTGTTTCTTCCTAGTCTCGCTGCTTTTAATCTTCGCTCATCAGCACTTCCTACCCCGAGCGCCAGCATTTTTGAGCTGTTTCCTTCATCCAAAGTTGTTAATTCTCCTATTTTGTCTGGTCATACTTCCGATTGCATGCGCTCTTTCTGGATAGAACAATGTGATATGGGAGTGGGTCAAGAGTGAGATGTCTTGTTTGTTGCTTCAAATACAGTTTTTCTTGTAGGAAGTCAACACCTCTTGACTCTATGACTCACTTGTCTTAGGATAATGCGAACTTCTCTTTTTTGATACTCTTTAATGCATCATTATTACAATAAGATAATTACTACATTATTATTTTTTCCCAGTTTTTAATGAAACTGCATAAGGTGATATTATTATTATTATTATTATTATTATTATTATTTGATTGTTTACATTTTTATTATTACATTTGCCAAAGTTTCAATTAAAATAATTTACTGGGTACGATGACACATTATATATGATATTCATAGAACTTTAAAAGAAGCTTGATGTGCTTTATTTTCAATTGAATATTTCTACCAGATTTGAATGAAAACTGAAACTTTTGTAAAGAGTACAACATTTCTCATTACAATTGTTTTGTCTTTTGTCAGCAATTGTAACAAAGTAATGTAAAGAAAAAAAACTATTTTGTATAACATTATTAAAAATGTAAAAATTAAAAAATTCGACATAAAAATGTATACTCAATTCTATTCCCACTTTAAATCAACACTGCAATTGCATGGTATTTACCTTAATCAAATTGAAATGTAAAATTTGATGATTTAAACTTACTATTTTTCAGCATCGGGCACCCATGGGTACATGTTATAACATTCAAATTTAGATGAACAGTTGTACTACATCTAAGGAGGAACTCTGTCTTACCCAAGATGCCTTCATAAATGAGGTGAAGTCAAGTCAGCACAAATCTTTTCAGCACTCTGCTGTTCACAATTTTTATTTATTATGGGCCTGCTTGTGGAGCAATACCCAACCACCAATTGCTGCAAAGCAGAGAGCCCCTCTGTCCATTCCACTGATTGACTTGAAATTTCTCATACAAGTCCAGCAAAGTATGTTCTACAACCATTATTTGGGAACACAAGTGTAACATTAGAATCGGAAACATCTTTATTGGCCAAGTATGTTGAAAACACACAGGGACCCTCAAGTAAGACAACAAACAACCACTATGTCACGCTCCTGAAGTTTGCAGATGACACCACTGTCATCGGCCTCATCAAGGACGGTGACGAGTCTGCATATCGACAGGAAGCGGAGCGGCCGGAGCTGCGGTGCGGCCGACACAACATGGAGCTGAACACGCTCAAGACTGTAGAGATGATCGTGGACTTCAGGAGGCATCCTTCGCCACAGCTGCCCCTCACGTTGTCCAGCTGCCTTGTGTCAACCGTCGAGACCTTCAAGTTCCTGGGAATTACAATCTCTCAGGACCTGAAGTGGGCGACCAACATCAACTCCGTCCTCAAAAAGGCCCAGCAGAGGATGTACTTCCTGCGGCTTCTGAGAAAGCACGGCCTGCCACCGGAGCTGCTGAGACAGTTCCACACAGCGGTCATCGAATCAGTCCTGTGTTCTTCCATCACAGTCTGGTTTGGTGCTGCTACAAAAGAGGACAAACTCCGACTGCAACGGACAATCATAACTGCTGAAAGGATTGTCGGTACCCCCCTACCCACCATTGAGGACCTGCACGCTGCCAGAACTAAGACAAGGGCGTGCAAAATCCTCTCGGACCGTCTGCACCCCGGTCACCGGCTCTTCCAGCTCCTTCCCTCAGGTCGGCGCTACCGATCAACGCAAACTAGAACTAGTAGACATTCCAACAGCTTCTTCCCTCTTGCGATCAACTTCTTAAACACCTAACCTATAATTCCATTACAATAAGATGGAATTTTTTTGACTTGAGTTCGTTGTCACATTTCTGTGGGGCCAATTATGTATTACTCGTGCACTCACTGTAGTTGTCTCGCCATGCTGCACTATTTGCATATACTGGCCACTCGTGCCAGAGTAGCATCTGCTCCATTTGCACACTGATTGAGGAGTATCTGTAACATTTGCACAACCAACATTGTCCCAGATGATCGCACTACTCGTCACTCGTCACCGCATACACTCCTTGAAGTCTCAGCGCCCTTTGCACAATGGTCATTGCACCGGACTATTGCAATATTAGTCATTCGAAGTGCTCTAAGTGCTAGAGGACTCTGCATCTTTTTGCACAATTGTTTTTGTCAATGTCTTTATGTCTCCAAGTGTTCTGTAAATTGACTGTCTGTTGTACTAGAGCGGGTCCAACTACCGGAGACAAATTCCTTGTGTGTTTTGGACATACTTGGCAAATAAAGATGATTCTGATTCTGATTATAAGATATGATTATATATATATATATATATATATACAGTGGGTACGGAAAGTATTCAGAGCCCCTTAAATGTTTCCCTCTTTGTTATCTTGCAGCCATTTGCTACAATCATTTAAGTACGTTCTTTCCTCATTGATGTATTGTACACAAAGAACAGAATTGTTTAAATTTTTGCAGATTTATTCAAAAAGAAAAACTGAAATATCACACAGCCATAAGTATTCAGACCCTTTGCTGTGACACTCATATATTTAACTCGGATGCTGTCCATTTCTTCTGATCATCCTTAAAATGGTTCTACAACTTCTTTGGAGTCCAGCTGTGTCTGATTATACTGATTGGACTTGATTATGAAAGGCACACACCTGTCTATATAAGACCTTATAACTCACAGTGATTGTCAGGGCAAATGAGAATCATCATGAGGTCAAAGGAACTGCCTGAAGAGCTCAGAGACAGAATTGTGGCAAGGCACAAAATTCACCTTCCAACAAGACAATGACCCTAAGCACACAGCTAAAATAACGAAGGAGTGGCTTCAGAACAACTCCGTGACTGTTGTTGAATGGCCCAGCCAGAGCCCTGACTTAAACCCAATTGAGCATCTCTTGAGAGACCTGAAAATGGCTGTTCACCAACATTCACCATCCAACCTGACAGAACTTGAGAGGATCTGCAAGGAGGAATGGCAGAGGATTCCCACATCCAGGTATGAAAATTTGTTGCATCATTCCCAAAAAGACTCATGGCTGTATTAGCTCAAAAGGCTGCTTCTACTAAATACTGAGCAAAGGGTCTGAATACTGCGTGGCTGTGTGATAGTTAAGGGTTTTTTCTGTTCGTTTTTTAATAAATCTGCAAAAATTTCAACAACTCAAATTCTTTCTGTCAATATGGGGTGCTGTGCGTACATTAATGAGGAAAAAAAACAAACTTAAATGATTTTAGCAAATGGCTGCAATATAGCAAAGACTGAAAAATGTAAGGGGGTCTGAATACTTCCCGTACCCACTGTGTGTGTGTGTGTGTGTGTGTGTGTGTGTGTGCGTGTGTGTGTGTGTATATATGGTCGTGGGGGTTGGTGGTCCAATCCCCTTGCCCCCTCCCTTGGGGGCTGGTCGGGGTGCTTCGGTTGGGCTGGGGGACCGTCCTGGGTCCTTGGGATTGGGTTGCGTACCCCTGACTGGGTCCCCCACGGGATGGCTGAGGCCCCCACCCCCTTTGCGCCCTTCCTCAGTGTGCCAGCACAGCAACTCGATACACCAATTGACTAACATGCATGTGATATGGTGTTTATTCACAAATGAGCTCCATAGACACGCTATAGGCTTGAATTGCTTCTGCTGGGACAACTAATAATAACACAGGTTGTATGAAGATATCAACTCACAGGTTCTTACAGGTGCTTAGACACTATTATAAGCATTCCACTGCACCACTCATCAGTACCACTGCTTTGCTCATTTCCCACATCCCATCCTACCCTGTCCTTTCCTGTCTTCTCTCATCCTGTCCTATTGGTTAGTTGGTGCATGTCCTCACAGGATGAAAAAATGCAATCCATCAGGTTAAATATTAGCACAAATCAGTAAAATGATCAAATCAGACTACATCTGAAGGCACCCAGGAAAATTTCTCTTACCATGTCAGAATTTGATAGATCAACCCATCCATCCATTTTCCGAGCCGCTTCTCCTCACTAGGGTCGCGGGCGTGCTGGAGCCTATCCCAGCCATCATCGAGCAGGAGGCGGGGTACACCCTGAACTGGTTGCCAGCCAATCGCAGGGCACATACAAACAAACAACCATTCGCACTCACATTCACACCTCGGGGCAATTTAGAGACTTCAATCAACTTACCACGCATGTTTATGGGATGTGGGAGGAAACCGGAGTGCCTGGAGAAAACCCACGCAGGCACGGGGAGAACATGCAAACTCCACACAGGCGGGGCCAGGGATTGAACCCCGGTCCTCAGAACTGTGAGGCTGACGCTCTAACCAGTCGTCCACCGTGCCGCCATATTCGTGACTTAATAAGCTATAAATAACGACTATTTCAAAATTTTCCAATTGTTTTGGTGCAAGTACATTTGGAAAATATTCAGATTTGATTATTATCTTGTTGCAAATGTTGTTGCAAATCATATGAGCAATCTGAAATTTCTTAACAAAAACTTCAGCAGTATTATGAATCTGTTTTTTTTTAAATTCTTATTTACATGTGTGCAATTTACAGATCAAAGTGGATCTACATATATGTACTGTTTCTAAAACAAATTGTTAAGATGTTGAAATCATTCTGAATTTACATACATTTCCGCATCCATCTGGAAATATTGACAACCTCAACTGACTAATCACACCATACAAATTAGCAGTGGTAACTACTCAGAAAGAGGGTGCAGTTTTCTGCCTAAACTTTACTTGTATACATAAAAATGCATGCAGGTTATGGTAGTGTATAAACAAAACACCAAAGGGTTATACCAAACCAACCTCTTTTGAACTGAAGCTGTCAACTAACATTTTTCAATATTCAGTGTCTTTAAATATTACTACAATAGGTATTTATTTCAACAGAACTCTATTCTTCACAGTACAAAAGTGTCACAGCATTTTATATGAAGTAAGCTTACTTTGATCCTGAAACCTGCCGTCATTTGGCCTTCACAAGTGCATCAATATCAGGTGTCAAATCCTGAGTAGCAACCAATTGCAGAATGTCATTTAAGTGGTGTTATTCAAGTGGCTGTCATTGCGACCTACAGTGGACAAAACTAGCAACAACAATTACTTTTATTGAAAAATTGCAGTTAATGTGTTCTCTATCCCCACAGGCCGTATTGGACCCCCTGGCGGGCCGGTTTCGCCCTACGGGCTGTATGTTTGACCTGATTATATATGTTGGACGTGTCTGACTTGTCACACTCATACGTCACGATCTTGCAGAAACACCCTCATCCCCCTCAGGCGCGACACCCCTGTGATCATGTCAAAGATAAGCAGAGCTGTGTTGACTTTTTTTGGATGCACATATTAGTGTTAGCTTCTGATCAGCAGCACATGCAATACTTGACTTACTCCATGCATCCATTCCCAATACTGCTTATCCTGTTCAGGGTCGCGGGGCGTAGGAGCCTATCTCAACTGACTTGGGGTGAAAGGCGGACGACACGCTGAACTGGTCGCCAATCAGTCGCTGGACACATATAGACACTGACAGCCATTCACATTCACATTCACACCGTCACTGCGTGGGAACTGACACCAACACCAAAGTCTGGCAAATGTACCACTACACCATCAGTGACTACTTGACTTACTTACCTGTTTTTCCCCATATTCTGGGCTCTGCCCTTGCAAGTAGAAGCCACTCTAGTTGCAAGGATCAGGCTTCAACCCTAGTTGTTGTGGTAGCAAAAGCCAAACTCGCCATTGACCCAGGAGCATGCGTCAGTCGCACAATTTATTTTTGTACAATTTTGACTTTAATTACAGACTTTAATTTAATTTAACTTACTTCTCAATTCTTTTATAATATGCTCTGAAATTCACTTTACACTTGGATTTATGTTTGAAAAGATGACGTACCGTAATTTCTCGTGTATAATGCGCACCCATGTATAATACTTACCTCCAAAGTTGACCTCAAAATTCTGGAAAACCCTTCTACCTATTTATAGTGGATTTTTACAATGCATGATTTTGCTTCTACCCATATGATCAAAACATGAAGTATTATCTGTATTTTGGTAGGTTTTTTTTTCAAAGAATTATTCTTCAGTAAAGCATTTTATTTGTTAATTTACTTGCTCTTATTTTGAAATTCACAGCCCTTGTTTTATTTAGTAAATGAGGAAACACACAGTTGTGCTCATATGTTTGATTACCCAGGCAGAATTAGTAAGATGTCTACAATTATTTAAAGAAAACATGAAGGGCCGGCAAAACACATTTAATTTTATTTTAATTGGAATTCAAATAAAACAGTGAAGCATTTCAGAAAAGCATTATGATTAGACAAAACATAACCATAAAGAAATGAATGATGGTTGTTGTTCAGTCATCAGTCATTATTTAAAAAAAAAAAAAAATAATAATTTCACAAATTCTGTCAGGGTTTGCAAACTTATGAGCAGAACTGTACATATAATGCCACCCCCCTTTTTCCTCACCACGAGTTGGCGATGGCATATTAGAATGAAAATGTACACCTTTCTCATAACCTCTAGGTGGGGGTGGCATTTTGGAATGACAGTGTACAGCTTTTTGATAACCTCTACATTTATAAAATGGAAAAGTTTTTTTCCATTTTCCCCAAAACCTATTTATAATGTGCACTATTGACTTTTGACAATATGTTTTTTGGGGAAAATGTGCATTATACATTGGAAATTACGGTATATGTTTTCAAAGGTTATTATTTAAAACAAATTACTTTTTTTGGCTTATATAAAAATGTGTCACGATTTGACACTACTTTTTCAAAACTTGTCGCTGCCCATTGTTGACACTTTGGGAGTTTCTTACGTGCAATTTGAGCGTCTGCACATGCATGCTGTGTTCAATGAAAGTAAACAGTTGTTTGAGATATGTCACTTGAAATGTAAATCTAAATAGACCTAGATGGTAGCATGTCCCAAATTAGTTAGAGTAGTTAAATGGGTACTTTCTTTCTATAATGTCATAATTAATGGCTATTTTTCAAACCAATATTGTCATGTATCTGAAGAAGAACCCATTAGTTTGGTATCATATCTTGGATTCCATCTTTTTTTTTTTTTTTTGTCATCATACCAGCCACAACTTTCCTTCAAGCTTTTATGTTTTATGTTTTTTTTTTTCTTAAGCAAAATTCCTACAGACGTCAAATGATATCTGGGATTAGATAAATGTCAAAGGCCAAGGCAAGGTCAATCTGTGTTTTCTTTCAGCCCTCTACCCGACACGTTCCATACATCTGACCGAATAACGAGACTATTGTTTTAAAACCAAATGACCCAGGTTAGCGGCGGTAGCATGGGTCAAAGGTCAGCTTTCTGAGAATATGTTAGTCATCAGCACTCTTTGTGATGGTTCACCTCAAATCCCTCAGAGGAAGTCAATAAAGGAACCGGACACCCTCAAAACAAGGCTCCGTAAAGTTGTACGGAGTGTAACATTTTTCAGCATTTCTTGATCAAGTTTTGAAAATGTCGCTGCATAAGGGTCTCAGCAAAAGATGGCTGTCAATTATTGATTCAGAGGGATTAATAGTCGCTGATGCTTAGTTCAGGTTTGTGTTGTTTATGCATTGGAAAAACATACAATAATTTATACAATGTAGTCTCTGAATTCTGCTTTTATTATAAAGCATGACTACAAACATCAATTGGCATTCTCTGTTTTAAGTCATCTTAAGTATGCATCTATCCATTTTCTATACTGCATATTCTATCCAGGGTAGTGGGGAGCTGGATCCTTGCTCAGCTGACATCAGGAAAAAAGCAGATTACACCCAATCACAAGGCACATACATGGAGACAACAATTCACACTGAGTGAGAACTGAAGGCACACTGCCTGGCGGCACAGAAGTCAGGCAAGTGAACCACTTCACTGTCATGGAGTTGTTTTACATGGTTCCAGCTTCAAACAACTTTAATGTCCCATTTTTACAAGTGTTTTGAAACTCTGAATGGCATGAATGGATGTATTTATAATGGGCACTAGACCTACCTCTGCCACCGTTAAAATATGGTGTGATTGGCTTTGGATCATCATGAGCCTTTCAGTTTTTTTCACTACACTTCTCTTTTTTTTCCTGTTCCCTTCAGTGTGGTCCGACTTAATCTTGGTTTCATCTTCAAAGAACCTCATTCCATTACTGTGAAGACATTTGAAGCCCTGTGCATTTATACAAAGCTCAATAAAGGTGTTTCTTAAGTTTAGTCTTTTCAATATTTTTGAAGGTTTACAAATTATTCAGGGCTATGTGAAGTGATGGCTGCAACTCTTTAATAGTCAATGGGATATTTCTGTTGAACCCCAAATCAAAGCTGACAGGCTTCACTTCAGTGGCAATCTCAAGTCTGTCAAAATCCATCGTGGTGAAGGAAAACGGGTACAAATGATGGATATTACGTTGTAGATCATTTCTCACATGGGCTTTAAGTCCCCATAAATAAACAACACTTAATATCAATAAACAACAGTTAATATTTCTCATGTAAGGATGGAAACAACTAATTACATGTTGCATGTACAGAGGTTTTGTAGCACAAACAATGATTCTTTTTTTGTTTGTTTGTGTTTTTTTAATTATATGGCAAGGAGTTCAAGTCACCCAGACTTTCTTCAAGGAAATGGAAACGCCTTTTTCAGAGTCAACATCAAATCTCGCCCAAAGCAGCAATCCACTCTCAACACAGCCTGGCCCAAGTCGAAAGCAATTGTAACAACACTCTTCAATAAAATCACTGTGCGCTGTGAAAAGGCAGCAAAAGCAGGGAGTTCTATTCATTAGCTAAAGCCAAAACAGAATAGTAAATCAACAGAAATTTCCCTGCTGTTACATTGCAACATGCTGCTCTGGCCACTTCCCAGTGTTCCAGCTGATGCCAAAACAGATAGCCAGGTGTAGAATGTGTTTTTAGCCAGGAATCCACCAAGAGCAGGGCAGGGATAGTTTATGTGCTAGGTTGTTGATTTATTCCACAAGAAGCCATACAGTACATCTGAAAAGAATCAGTAGACACATGGCGTCATTGTACAGGCTTTTTTTTTTCAACTTCTAATGTCTTTTTAGGATGCTGAAAATGACAGAACTGAGCAAGGATCACAGAAAGTGAAGATGAATGTAAACTGCTTAATCTTAGTCGCATCAGCACATTTCTGGCTGTTCTATACCATTAATTAAAAACAACTCAGTAGCCTTGGGATCCAATATTCCAAATGAAATTCTGTGACGACGATTAGCCGAATACAAATACAGAATAAGAAGTCTTCCAGACAGACGATAATCACAAAAAAACATTTTCTTCCCAACAAAAATCTTTTGGATCAGAATGAGCTGAAAACAAACCAGTGCGAGTTTTTTCCCCCATATTTAGTTTCCTCTGGGATTTACACTTTCCTCTGCGTTCTATACAAAATCTTATTATTCATCGAGGAGAGAAAAAAAAAAAAGTTGTTATTTATTTATTTACTTTTTCCATTCTTCATTTTTGCATGTACCTGTAAGTTCTAATTGAACAATAAAATAAAAGGAAAGTGAAGTACTACTGAGTGTTAAGAATGTGATAAACGGCTCAATGTATTTCATTTGT
This sequence comes from Phycodurus eques, assembly GCF_024500275.1. NCBI lineage: Eukaryota > Metazoa > Chordata > Actinopteri > Syngnathiformes > Syngnathidae > Phycodurus > Phycodurus eques. The sequence goes on from NC_084530.1 coordinate 5,422,716, forward strand.
GTTGTAATGATTGTCTCTTTTCCCTGCATTGTTTTTGGTGCAAGCAAATAGGTTCATGTCTGCAACCCCGTGGATTCACTGTCTTTCAGAAAGTTCATTGTTGGATTGTTTGTGGATCTCTCGGCTGCAGCACTACAAGGGGGTCCCTGTGCACGCAAGGACAGCAAGTAGCTGATCACGTTTACTCCTGCATTAGAGACACAGCTGTACAAATGCACTGCGGAGCTCCAAGTAAGCAAATACACAACACCAAGGTACATCCGAGAGGCATTTATAAAATCCTCAATTAATATCAAGACAATGAACAAGTTTAACATCACTATTTCTAAAACATGTTTTTTTTTTTTTGTACGATAAAAGACGAATCTTCACAGACCTTCACTTATGCTCTTGTACTTTTTCCTGAAGACTCTCAACTTGTCATCCCTTACACCTGGATCCATTTGTCAATAATATTGTTTTGTTTTTCACAAAAGAAAGAAATTGTATGTCAGACCGGTGAAGATTTGATAGGAATGTTGCACCAGATGCCAACACACACGCACACAAAATGATTTATTTTGAGTATTAGGTTAGATGGGCTTTCAAAGAAGGGGATGATATCACTAAATCTGTCTTAAACCTTGATACAGGATAGTATATGGTGCTTGGGAGGTGGTTACAATGGAAACGTGGTGGAAATTACAAATTGATGGTCAACATCTTTCAGAGACAAATATGCTCCTTTGACCCTGGCCACTCATAATTCTGTTCAGTCGGCTATTGAGACCTGCTCCTATCACAGATTCCTTCATAGGGAATTTTCTTGGATATTAAAAACCCTCTTCTATTTTTATCCAGCGTGTTCACTGTTGCTAAGAGTGAGGCCGTGTCAGTCACGTATTCAGAAGATTTACCCCCTTGTTTAATAATGCATCAAGGAAATCTCCTACCTCTGACTACAGTTGCTTTTCACTTTACTCCTGTGCTTTTTTATTGCTGCTATGAATTATATCAATCATTCTTGCGCAGCGGATCTGAGTTGCTGCCCAGAACAATTGATTTACTGTGTATTGGGCACATTTCACCAATAAGAAAAAATAAGAAGGCAATAAGAAGGATGGAGCCGAACAGAACTAAATGGTCAGATTTCAGAACATCAAAAAACAACTTTTGAACTTCGCAAATGAACGCTTTGCCCTGAAGAATGAGTTCAAACCCCATCCTGTACAACCCCAATTCCAATGAAGTTGGGACGTTGTGTTAAACATAAATAAAACAGAATACAATGATTTCCAAATCATGTTCAACCTATATTTAATTGAATACACTACAAAAACAAGATAGTTAATGTTCAAACTGATCAACTTGATTGTTTTCAGCAAATAATCATTAACTTAGAATTGGTTGCAACACATTCCAAAAAAGGGGGACAGGTGGCAAAAAAGACAAAGAAAGTTGAGGAATGCTCATCCAACACGTGTTTGGAATATCCCACAGGTGAACAGGCTAATTGGGAACAGGTGGGTGCCATGATTGGGTAGAAAAGGAGCTTCCCTGAATTGCTCAGTCATTCACAAGCAAAGATGGGGCGAGGTTCACCTCTTTGAGAACAAGTGCGTGAGAAAATAGTCCAACAGTTTAAGGACAATGTTCCTCAACGTACAAATGCAAGGAATTTAGGGATTTCATCATCTACGGTCCACAATATCATCAAAAGGTTCAGAGAATCCGGAGAAATCACTGCATGTAAGCGGCAAGGCCAAAAACCAACATTGAATGTGTAAAGGATATCACCACATGGGCTCAGGAACACTTCAGAAAACCAATGTCAGTAAATACAGTTCGGCGCTACATCCGTAAGTGCAACTTGAAACTCTACTATGCAAAGCAAAAGCCATTTATCAACAACATCCAGAAACGCCGCCGGCTTCTCTGGGCCCGAGCTCATCTAAGATGGACTGATGCAAAGTGGAAAAGTGTTCTGTGGTCCGACGAGTCCACATTTCTAATTGTTTTTGGAAATTGTGGATGTCGTCTCCTCCGGGCCAAAGAGGAAAAGAACCATCCGGACTGTTATGGACGCAAAGTTCAAAAGCCAGCATCTGTGATGGTATGGGGCTGTGTTAGTGCCAATGGCATGGGTAATTTACACATCTGTGAAAGCACCATTAATGTTGAAAGGTACATACAGGTTTTGGAGAAACATATGGTGCCATCCAAGCAACGTCTTTTTCATGAACGCCCCTGCTTATTTCAGCAAGACAATGCCAAACCACATTCTGCACGTGTTACAACAGCGTGGTTTCGTAATAAAAGAGTGCGGGTACTAGACTGGCCTGCCTGCAGTCCAGACCTGTCTCCCATTGAAAATGTGTGGCGCATTATGAAGCGTAAAATACGACAACTATTGAACAGCTGAAGCTGTACATCAAGCAAGAATGGGAAAGATCCTACAAAGCTTCAACAATTAGTGTCCTCAGTTCCCAAACATTTATTGAATGGTGTTTAAAGAAAAGGTGATGTAACACAGTGGTAAACGTGAGCCTGTCCCATCTTTTTGGAACATGTTGCAGCCATAAAATTCTAAGATCATGATTATTTGCTAAAAACAATAAGGTTAATCAGTTTGAACATTAAATATCTTGTCGTCGTAGTGTATTCAATTAAATATAGGTTGAACATGATTTGGAAATGATTGTATTCTGTTTTTATTTATGTTTAACACAATGTCCCAACTTCATTGGAATTGGGGTTGTACAATTTCCAGTAACGCGGTCGGTCTTGTAGAAATTCCGAATCTGGTCAGTGCTAGGACAGCCCTCCTCTTTTTTATCATGCTCTATGCAGCTTTCCTCGTCTTTCTGATTCCATTTAGTCACGCTATGTGCTGGCCTAACCTATGCTGGCCCTGCACGGAGAGCAGAAGGCTCTCATTTCAGCTCTGGCAGAAAGAGTGCTGATGAGCTCATCCTCCTGCAGGAGCTGGACGCGGTGGGCGATGTATTCGAAGGCTTGTTAGGGCTTGGGGGCGGGGGCGGGGTGTGGGGGGGGGGGGGCAGTGGAAACAGATGCTGCACTGCAGAAGAGTGTCCTGGGAGTTTTGTAATGACTGATCCAACTCTTTGTTGTTCTGGCAGGAGCCAAGTGCCCGTGCCTTTATCAGTTTATTCAAGCAACACGGGATCATTATGTGGATTGTTTTCATCAAATAAATGAACCACGTCCGTGAGACCTAATAACAATTCCCTCACACAAAATAACGGAAAGCAACACCACTATATTTGTTTAGAATAGAAGAAGACAGACATAAAGAGTTGACACAATTACATCAGTAGGGAGAAGTTAAAGTCCAGTGAACTGGAACGTGATACGCAGATAAGGCATCCCGTGGTGAAAAACTAAAAACAGACCTAATTGTATGCAGTACTACAACAACAACAACAACAACAACAAGGCGGAGAATGGGAACTTTGTCCAGAGGTTTGTGATGGAGAGGTCAAGGAGAGACGCAAATTTGGATGTGTAGCGGCGGGAGGATGAGGAATGAAAAAGAATCAAGTGAATTACTGATTGCAGAGAGTTCTATTAGCCCCAGACTGGCCGCACTCCATTACAGTCTTTTGATACGGCAGCTTTTATTGCCTCCTCGCAGCACAAACACACACACAGGCGTAGACGCTCACATTCCCACAACCACCACAATGCTTTTCACTGGCTGCACGACCTCAGGATCTCAGACTTTGGCGTGATTTAGCTAAGGCACACACCTTTCAATAATCAATGCATATTTTGACAACTATAACTTGTCGGTCAAAAGGTCACACAGAGCGCACGCTCGAGCAGCAGAGGTCTCCAATACGAGCTCCTGGCGCATGCACGCCGACACCAGCTATAACCACAGCGCTCTGCTTTGGATCCTGCTGCAGGGCCCCTTTCACAGCAAGTGGCTGCAAGACAGCTGGGGGACAACAGGCCACGCAGGAGGAGCTGCTGTGCGGGCTGTAGCTAAGATCAGGGTAAACAACACATCTTAAAGCACTCGCAGGTAACCTTCACGTCCAGCAGTGGGTCCGCAAAGTGCCAGCCCAGATCATCGCTCTTGATAGGAAACCACAAGACATCATGTGAAGAAGCTCACCTGAGTTTTCCTCCACCTCTCTCTCATCGATGCACACCCCCTGGCCGTGCATGAGCGAGTGCAGCGGTCTCTCAATGCCCTGTGGCGGGTAGCAGCGCAGGCCAGTACCACATCGCGGCGAGTAGACACCACAGTGTGCCCCTTTAGGCAGGGCACACGTGGGGCAGCAGCCACAGCCGGGCTCCCGCACCGTCTCCTCACAGTTTTCCGGCAGTTGACAGCTGGCTAGCCTCTCCTCAGAGCACACTGGGCAGCGGATGGCCTGGTCGGACAAGCATAGTGCCACTAGCATCAAAGTGGCAAAAGCCCACAGGCCCCAGTAGGATGCAGCCACCGCCACACCACCCTCACGCACCATGGCAGCCTGCACGGAATCCTTTGCACCGGTCACCTTAGGCTCCGGAGTGGTGTGCCGCTTTTGATCACTTTTCTAATTCAAAACAGCAGACTGGAGCCCAACAAGGGGACGGGAGTTGCGAGAAACCTTTTGTCCAGGATGGTCTATGATATTTTCAGCTGGTTGGTGTTTCAATTGCAGGGGCACAATGCCTCGTCTGTACTGCTTCTCTGTCCCACTGATTCAATGGAACAGCATTGAAATAGAAGCTTGCTCTTGCTCTGCTCAGCTGGCGGATGAAGTGATGATAAGAGCTAGGTTTTGCTGTGTGAAAACGAATATCCACCAGCGTGTTCAGGTGAGCCCGTTCTTCAAGTCCAGTCTTGTCACTTTCTGCTGAAACGCCCCAAAAATCAGCTCTCCCAGTGTCTCGCTGTAAAATCATCAAAAGGTAGTGTTTTGAATAACAACTGTAGTCGCTCCTCTTGCTGGTGTGCAGTGCAAAGAACTGGCGCCTGAGAATGGCTCGACTTGAGTGGTTCTCTTTGGACTTTATACTGGTCTGTGGACACGCCTCTTTTTACAGTGAGAGAGGAGCTGAAAGGCTCAGCAGAGAAAAGCCAGACTAAAGCTCTTCTCTCTCTTCTCTCTCTCTCTCTCTCTCTCTCTCTCTCCTACTCACAAACACAATCTTACGCTCTCTGTCCCTTGTTCTTTTCTCAACCTTGACTTCACAGTGAAGGAAATGGCAGAATTGCTGTTTGCAAATGCAACTCTCATCATGACCTTAACAAAATGACTGGGACCCAGAACAAACAGGTCGTACAGACCCCTAATTTACCTGTGAGACCATAACAGCAGCAAATGTGTGTGCTCATGTTTGTTCGCAAGAATGCGCAAATCTCCCTTTGCCATGCCCGAGGCCACATGTTCCGATCTGTGGGCTCTTGCTATGTTCTGAAGTGGGCTGCAATGAAAGGGAAATGGACAGTCTAACCCCTCCTGCCACCACCCAACTCCACCAGCCTTCGAACACCCACCTCCCCCCCTCCCCCCCACCCCCACCACCACACCCAAGGGATTGATTTACTGAAACACTGAATAACAGCTTATTAAGTGGGTTCTCTGATCTCATTCTGTTCAATTTGTGTTTCTTGTTTGTCCTTCACCAAACCCCTTCAAGGTTCTGAAACAAGATTTTATGAATCTGCATCTTTTTTTTCCCCCCTGTTCCATCGCCTCCGTTTTACCATGGAAACCTTGCATGTATTGTACTGCCTTTGTGAGTATGCTTTTTTTCTTCTTCAGGCGGATGGCTGGTTGCCACGGTGGCCCATGGGCGGCCGCCAAGCCTTACAGCTCAGGTGGGTGCTTCACTCTCTTTTGTTCATTCTGATGCACCGGTCATTTTATGTGCACTTGCATAGTACAGCTGATTAAAAAAAAAAAAAAAAAAAAAAAAAAAAAAAAAAACATAAATTGCCTGGTAGTTATTTCTTTTGAAATAATGCTTGTCATTGTGTCAAATATGCTTTCAACTTAGAATATATTTTCCAATAGTGTGGTTGTGCGTTGTATTGTTTGTTGCTTTCATATTTGATTTCTTGTTGATAATAAACCAAATAGTGACTATTTCTGAGCAGTTCAATTGTGGAACGTTTGCCCGATTGTGTATCTCGATGCCGCTTCCATGTGAAAAAAAAGTTTCCCTTAGCCACAAGATGGCGTAGTAGTTGCTTGAACGAAAAGGACCATGTGGATAGATTTGATATCATTGGCAGGATTAATTATTTGATTCAGTCCTAAACGTGTCATGCTTAAATGTGTAACTTGAAAAGTCCATATTCAAATTATAGAAAAGGTCGTTTCCTGTAAAGACTGGCTGGCTGGTGCATTTTGAATTTGCATCGTCTTCGTTGCTCCACCTTGTTTGAAATGAGGTCTGTTCCTTTAAGTGATCTCTCCAAAAGCCTTCTTAGTAATGTTGCTTATATTCCTTATTCACAGAAAGTGGTGGAACGTGAAATCTTTCATCGGGACAGCAGATCTTCTCCAAGTGCAAAGCACAAATCGGGTAAGATTATTTCTGGATGACTTGGACTTGTTGTTGTTGTTTTATCTTTAATGTTGTGCATGATTAAAAAAATAAATTGGAATCCATTTTAACATGTCACCATGCACCTGAGCCTTTGATCGAGCAAAACAATGTTTCCCTGCGTATTTATGGTATCTCACAATGTAAAGTATCGTATAATTATGGAAAACAGCATGTTTTTTTGTTTGTTTGGTTGTTGTTTTTTTTAAAATATATATTATATTTAATCATAAATATAAATAAAGTACAAATGAAATTGTACTAGATAAAAATGACTTTTCATATGTGGGAGTCTGGAATAGTCCATTGTTTTGTAAGTGTTAGTATCTTGGTGTGGGAAGTTCTTTTACACATGTGCAAACATGGCAGGAAATACACGTGCAGTGAACGTCTCTCACGTCAGGCTAAATGGAATGACAGGGTCGAGCAATCAACCGTGGACTTGTACCCTTCTGGTTTTGCTTAAAATAAACCTCTTTTCATGCTTTCTTACCACATTTCTACCCCTTGTTATACAACCCCAATTCCAATGAAGGTGGGACGTTGTGTTAAACATCAATAAAAACAGAACACAATGATTTGCAAATCATGTTCGACCTATATTTAATTGAATACACTACGAAGACAAGATATTTAATGTTCAAACTGATCAACTTTATTGTTTTTAGCAAATAATCATGAACTTAGAATTTTATGGCTGCAACACGTTCCAAAAAAGCTGGGACAGGGCCATGTTTCCCACTGTGTTACATCACCTTTTCTGTTAAAAACATTCAATAAACGTTTGGGAACTGGGGACACCAATTGTTGAAGCTTTGTAGGTGGAATTCTTTCCCATTCTTGCTTGATGTACAGCTTCTGCTGTTCAACAGTCCGGGGTCTCCGTTGTCGTATTTTACGCTTCATAATGCACCTCACATTTACAATGGGAGACAGGTCTAGGACTGCAGGCAGGCCAGTCTAGTACCTGCACTCTTTTACTAAGAAAGCCACGCTTTTGTAACACGTGCAGAATGTGCTTTGGCATTGTCTTGCTGAAATAAGCAGTGGGGTCCATGAAAAAGACATTGCTTGGATGGCAGCATATGTTTCCCCAAAACCCGTATGTACCTTTCAGCTATAATGGTGCCCATGCCATTGGCACTAACACAGCCCCATACCATCACAGATGCCTGCTTTTGAACTTTGTGTCCATAACAGTCCCGATGGTTCTTTTCCTCATTGGCCCGGAGGACACGACATTCCCAATTAGGCTGTTCACCTGTGGGATGTTTGATGAGCATTCTTCAACTTTCTCAGTCTTTTTTTGAACGTTTTGCAGCCATAAAATTCTAAATTCATGATTATTTGTTAAAAAAAAAATCAAGTTTATCAGTTTGAGCATTAAATAGTGTGTCCTTGTAGTGTATTCAATTAAATATAGGTTGAACATGATTTGCAAATCATTGTATTCTGTTTTTATTTATGTTTAACACAACGTCCCAACTTCATTGGAATTGGGGTAGTACAAATAGTCTACTTCTTTTTACAGAACAACTTTTTCCATCATGAACACAGACAAGAATCCTGGATTTGTATCCACAACAGGAAATGGGATTGGTGAGTTCCTGTTCCTTCTCTATAGTGGTACCATCATAATCCTGCTTCTATACATGATATTTGAATATTATGTAAGATATTCACAAATGGAGCAGAAGGTGTCAATTGTAATTGCATAGTAAAACATTTTGGAGCAATTTGATGAATCATATAAACATATCTTGGGGATTATTATTGTTAATCAAATATAAATTACAGCAAAGGTTTTTAAGAGCCTGTGCTTCTTTCTCAGACAATTTCACTGCTGGTCCAAATTTGAAGCCACTGCAGGAGAAAGAGCCCTATATATTCTCAGCTTCTGTGAGCCCACTTCATTAGCAGCCACACCTGCCTATGCCATAACATCACCTGTCTGGTAAAGTTTGGTATTTGGTGCATGATTTGGTATGGTCTGGAGCAGGCACGTGCACACAGACCCCACGTAGTGCTCAAGCACCTGCCCTTTCGCTCTGGATGAAAAGAGGGACCTTTTTGCTGCAGCCCATTTTTCTTCTTCATTCATTTACTGTATTTAAAAAATAAATAAATAAAAATAACCCTCTGTCATCAGTTCCACCCAAAGTGTTTTGATATTTGCGGGGCATTTATTTGAGTCCTTGGGAGAATTTTACATATGCTCCAACCTTAATGTATTTGGGGTTAATCAGAGGCACTTTAAATGGTGGCAGGTGTGTGCTGGCCCCATTTAACATGAGTTTCAGTGTGATTGGTTAATTCTGAACACAGCCACATCCCATTTATAAGAGGGTGTGTGCACTTCTGCACTTGAGTGTGTTAGCTCAGTTGTTTGTTTTTACTTCCCTGCTCTTTTTAAAATTAATTTGTACATGTTATAGGTTAGGCGGCACGGTGGCCGACTGGTTAGAGCGTCAGCCTCACAAGTTCTGAGGACCCGGGTTCAATCCCCGGCCCCGACTGTGTGGAGTTTGCATGTTCTCCCCGTGCCTGCGTGGGTTTTCTCCGGGCACTACGGTTTCCTCCCACATCCCAAAAACATGCATGAATTGGAGAGTCTAAATTGTCCGTAGGTGTGAATGTGAGTGCGAATGGTTGTTTGTTTGTATGTGCCCTGCGATTGGCTGGCAACCAGTTCCGGGTGTACCCCGCCTCCTGCCCGATGATAGCTGGGATAGGCTCCAGCACGCCCGCGCCCCTAGTGAGGAGAAGCGGCTCAGAAAATGGATGGATGGATATTGTTATATTTATAAGTATGTCACTTACTCGTAGTCCAAATACCTTTAAGCCACCGAAAAAGGAGGTACTCTGCATAAAATGTCTGCCATTCCTAAATGATTTTGGAAAATTAAAGGTGAAAGGCTACACCTGCTCACATGATTATTTTCGCGCGAATCTATTGTCGGGATTTTTTTGTCATTGTCCAAATGCTTTTATAACGATGTATGTTTCTTTATCTTGATTTTATAAAAGGAGATATTTCCTTTTGCTGCTCCACATCGGTCCCACAAGAGTCTGTAAAGCCCTGCTCTACAGTACATCTGCATCATACACATCATGCGGTTTATTGTGCTTAGAGCCAGCGCTCTATAACAGGTCTACGTTTGTGCAAAGTTTCCATTGCACCTCTGAGCATTTCCCACAGTGCGAGGGGCCGCTTGTCAGCAGCTGTGCCTGTCGCTGCAGAGACCACGTGTGGTTTTTGGATGGACCTGAATTCACTGGTGGTTGGTTGACATAAGTTCTCAAAGAAAGGTCACACAAATGAGCCCTGAGGACATGTCATAGTGTCAACTTCCTGCATAAAGAATGTTTTTTGTTAAGTAAGGACATAAGTTAATTTACTATCTGGTCTCAATGTTTTGTTAGAAAAACAAAAAATAAATTCCCACAAGGAATGGAATTCCCTGCAACATTTTTCACCTATACTGGTTCTAATTATTCACAGAAAATGCCTACCCCTAATCTTCTCCTGATGTGTTGTGATCTTCCTAAATTCTCCCTTTAGCCATGGAGACATGTTAAAATGTATACCAAAGTGACGAATATGTATACATGTTCGTTATATATTTGTTATGCATTTTGTGAATCTCAATTCATTCAAGAGTCTTTTGTTTGAGGCCGTCTAAAGTAAATATTTAAAAATATCATTTATTAATTGTGGCTCGCTTACTTTATCCCTACTAAGGCATGATTAAGGTCGAGGATGAAGAGACTGGAAATGAGACGTATGCTGAGGCTGAGAAAGAGAGAGCAATTTTGCCAAAGGAGGAAAGAGAAGGTATCACTGAGGAAGGAATGGAGGAAGGAATGGAGGAAGGATACGATGGTGACAGGACAGAAGACGATGATGACAATGACGGAGAGAGAGATTCTGTGGTTGAACCAGAGGACTTGTCGATGGTGGACTATTCACTTTACAACAGCGCGGCTCTGCAGGATGCCTCAACAGGGGCTGCATCAGAGAGGACTCACATGACTGGCGCCATGACTCCCCACGTGCAGCCAATGGGGAAGCTTAACTGTGACATCTGCGGCTTGTCCTGCGTCAGCATCAACGTACTTCTGGTGCACAAACGCAGCCACACGGGTAAGTGCAGGAACTCAATCAACATCTCACATCATACAACAACCGTTGTGCAATCATCACACTGTTGACACCTTCGGTCGATAGTGTTTTGCGCAAGGTAGGTCAAAATGTGAGTCACATAGCAAATATGAACACAATGGTTTGCATCCAACCTTTGTTTTAACGTGTAAAAATATACACTGTTCTTCTTCATATAATCAGAGAACACCTTCCGCTATGAAGGCGTCAGCTACATTAACTTACTCATGATTATTCCTTATTTAGGGTTCCAAAATGATAAATAACATTTTAACATTCCTAAATGTGATACAAATAGAAAGAGAAGCTATCCTCTGTATAAATTAAAACTACTCAACCTTTGAGGATGCTTGACACACACACACACAAATGTAGAGGTAACAGGGATGGGGTGCGTTATAGCTGTGGTACCGGTAAAGTGGCGCTTTATAGGTATCGCTTGGAGGGAAAAGAAAACCTTGTACAATGGATGTAAAAAGTCTATACGCCCATGTTCAAATGTTTTTGTTTTTGTGATATAAAAACCTGGAGAACCGGAAAAACAATTTCAAAACGTTTTTTCCGCTATTAATGTGATCTATAGCCTGTACGACTCAATTTAAAAATGGAATATTTTCGGGAGGGGAAGTAAAAATAAACAACTGCAATAATATGGTTGCACAAGTGTGAACACCCTTTTGCTGTCTCACTTGGAACAAAGCTGTTTTCAGAATTAACCAATCACATTCAAACTCATGTGAAATGGGAGTCAGCACACACCTGACACCATTTAAAGTGCCTCAGATTAACCCCCAATAAAGTTCAAATGTTCTAGTAGTCTTTTCCAGGCATTTTCTTTTCTTTCGAGCAGAAGCCTAAAGGTATTGTGCTCACACTGACAGCTATTTGTAACTGTTTATAATTCTCACCACCTTGTCAACGGTCCCAGTTCCAACTGAAGGAAAAACAGCCCCAAAGCATAATGCTGTCACCACCATGCTTCACTGTAGGTGTGGTGTTCTTTGGATGATAGAGCAGTGTTGCGTTTCCACCAAACATACCTTTTTGGAATTCTGGCCTAAAAGTTCAACCTTGGTTTCATCGGACCAGAACATATTTTCCCACATGCCTTTGGGAGATTTCAAGTGTGTTTTTGCAAAATGTTTAAATTAGTCAGACACACTTTAAATGTTGGCAGGCTTGTGCTGACTCCCATTTGACATGCGTTTGAATGTGAATTCTGAACACAGCCACAACCCCAGTTATAAGAGAGCGTTATCTCACATTATCAACACATTATCTCGGTTGTTCATTTTTACTTTCCCCTCTTGAAAACATTTTTTAAATTGAGTTGTACAGGTTATACGTCACATTAATGGTGGAGAAAGTTTTGTCATGTACTTCCTCACCACGTGTCATTTTTGTATATCACAAAAACCTGACATTGGAGCAGGGGTGTGTAGACTTTCTATAAACGCTGTATGTGTGTCTACCAGCAGGCACAATAAGAACTTGAGATTTCTGGTTAATTTGTCAGTATGTACAGTGATACTCGACATTTTTGTGAAACAAACAAAAAGAAGTTTTCAGTGCGTTAAATATGTGATCAATAATCTTTTTGATAGCTGCATTGTACAAATTTTGGTACGATGCAACTACAAATTGTACAACTTTTGGGATATTCAACCTTGCAGTTTTCACTCACTGTATACAGACCATTAGCACTACATCAGGTACACTTGCCAATTTAATCGGACCAAATACCAGTACAGTATCAAAAACAAAAAAAAAGTGTGCTGTTTTGTCAGAGAAGTATTTTGTTTATTATAGATTACAGTCATGTAGAACAGCACTGCATTTTTACTGAAAGAGGTTTGTAATATTTAGTTCTAAATAAAGTAAACACACAACTCTACTGCAGTGCAAACGTCAACTATAACAATAAACATTGTTTGATTAATACATCCCACAGTGTCAAAAAAAATAAATCATCATTATTCTTATATTACAACCCCAATGAAGTTGAATCGTCTTTTATTGTCATGAACATGCATGCATGCACACGAAATTTGTTCTCTGCATTTTACCCATCACACTGAACACAGCTGAAGCACCCGGGGAGCATTTCGGGATATCAGTGTCTTGCTCAAGGACACCACAGTCGTGAGTCCGGGGGATGTTGGCGGACGGTCCAGTCGGGGTCTTGAACCTAGGTCCCCAACAGTGGCAGGCGATGATATTAACCATTGGGTCACGGCTGCACACAAACATAAATAAAAACAGAATAGAATGATTTTCAAATCATGTTCAACCTATATTTAATTGAATACACTACAAAGACAAGATATGTAATGTTCAAACTGATCAACTAGATTGTTTTTAGCAAATAATCATTAACTTAGAATTTTATGGCTGCAACACGTTCCAGAAAAAGCTGGGACAGGTGGCAAAAAAGACTGAGAAAGTTGAGGAATGCTCATCCAACACGTGTTTGGAACATCCCACAGGTGAACAGGCTAATTGGGAACAGGTGGGTGCCATGATTGGGTAGAAAAGGAGCTTCCCTGAATTGCTCAGTCATTCACAAAGCAAAGATGGGGCAAGGTTCTCTTCCTTGTGAACAAGTGCGTGAGAAAATAGTCGAACACTTTAAGGACAATGTTCCTCAATGTACAATTGCAAGGAATTTAGGGATTTCATCATCTACGGTCCACAATATCATCAAAAGGTTCAGAGAATCTGGAGAAATCACTGCATGGAAGCGGCATGGCCGAAAACCAACATTGAATGCCCGTGACCTTCGATCCCTCAGGCGGCACTGCATCAAAAACCGACATCAATGTGTAAAGGACATAACCACATGGGCTCAGGAACACTTCAGAAAACCAATGTCAGTAAATACAGTTTGGCGCTACATCCGTAAGTGCAACTTCAAACTCTACTATGCAAAGCAAAAGCCATTTATCAACAACACCCAGAAACGCCGCCGGCTTCTCTGGGCCTGAGCTCATCTAAGATGGACTGATGCAAAGTCGAAAAGTGTTCTGTGGTCTGACAATTCCATATTTCAAATTGTTTTTGGAAATTGTGGGTTTCGTGTCCTCCGGGCCAAAGAGGAAAAGAACCATCCAGACTGTTATGGATCCAAAGTTCAAAAGGCAGCATCTGTGATGGTATGGGGCTGTGTTAGTGCCAATGGCATGGGTAACTTACACATCTGTGAAGGCACCATTAATGCGGAAAGGTACATACAGGTTTTGGAGAAACATATGCTGCCATCCAAGCAACGTCTTTTTCATGGACGCCCCTGCTTATTTCAGCAAGACAATTCCAAACCACATTCTGCACGTGATACAATAGCGTGGCTTTCTTAGTAAAAGAGTGCGGGCACTGGACTGGCCTGCCTGCAGTCCAGACCTGTCTCCCATTGAAAATGTGTGGCGCATTATGAAGCGTAAAATACAACAACGGAGACCCCGGACTGCTGAACAGCTGAAGCTGTACATCAAGCAGGAATGGGAAAGAATTCCAGCTACCAAGCTTCAACAATTGGTGTCCTCGGTTCCCAAACGTTGATTGAATGTTGTTAAAAGAAAAGGTGATGTAACACAGTGGGAAACATGACCCTGTCCCAGCTTTTTTGGAACGTGTTGCAGCCATAAAATTCTAAGTTCATGATTATTTGCTAAAAACAATAAAGTTTATCAGTTTGAACATTAAATATCTTGTCTTTGTAGTGTATTCAATTCAATATAGGTTGAACATGATTTGCAAATCATTGTATTCTGTTTTTATTTATGTTTAACACAACGTCCCAACTTCATTGGAATTGGGGTTGTATTATAGGCTATTGTTATTGAGCTCTCGCATTAGATCTCATCAAATTGTGTAAGTGTACCTAATTAAGTGTCTCCCTTTACTGTTTCTGTTATGGCAACATGGACATTTTGGCGTGGGGGCAGGGAACTTCATCTCACAACTTCACTCTCAGAGAACTGTTATAGTTGTTCGTTGCCGTGGTTCTTAGTGTTTTTTAGTCATGTGAGAAAACAGTTTGGGTTTTCTGACAATGAGTGTGGATGGTGCTTTGTTCCCTTTTCAAAGATGGTGAGTGATTGATATAGTTTTTGCAAGTCACTACAGGCAGAATAGGAAGACGTTAAAGGTTAACATCTGGCTAGAAGAAGTTTAATTACTGAAAAATAATTGAAGTATGTTGGAACACTACATCAGGGTGTGGTATTTAATAGGAGTCTGCAGCCCTTTAAATCCCCGTAGAAGTGAAAAGAAAAGAAAAAAAAAAAAAGATAGAAATTGATATTTTATGGGAAAATGTTTCTATCCCTCCCAGGTGAGAGACCATTCCACTGCAGTCAATGTGGAGCTTCCTTTACCCAGAAGGGAAACCTGCTTCGCCACATCAAACTCCACTCCGGGGAGAAGCCTTTCAAATGTCCCATGTGCAGCTATGCTTGCCGCCGCCGCGACGCCTTGAGCGGGCACCTGCGCACCCATTCTGGTACCAGCCAGCAAACATACACACTCAGTTGAGAGACTGCTGTGCACTGATACTGTATGCACCTGTGTTTTGTCTTAAACCCGCACGCATGATTTCTGCTGCGGCTGCACAGCTTTTCCAGCAAGACTCTGCTATGCATGATGACATACCTCACACATGACTTCTTAATCACCTCTGGAAACGATCACTTTCAGTTCATGTGCTTCACCTTTGGATATGCTGCACATCATCAGTTTTCAGGAACTGTTGGGCTTAAGTTAATAATACTACTCTGTCTGCTGTTTATCCATTCAACCATACATTCATCTATCCATCCATCCATTTTCTATACTGCCCATGGGTCATTTTCATATAATTTGATCAATAATGGCAAGGACACAAAATCTATTTTAGCAAATTTTTTTTTTATGCCGCCTTGGTTTTAGATGGGTGAATGTCTCCCATGCTGAAACAGCCACGCTTCGAAGTCCTATTTTCCAAAAGTTATTGATTTAAAATTTGAAGCATTCATAGTAAAGACAATCCTTATTGACGGAGCAAATGGGGGTGAACCACTGAAATACACTTATTGCATAACGGTTCATAAAAGTTACACAAGTTATAGTTATAGTTATAGTTAGCCCTTCAAACTCTTCGGATGCGAGTGCGTAAATGATCCTAACTACTACTACTTTATAAAATCGTAATAATGTTAAAGACGTGCAATAGTTCCAACACTGTCACAAATTCATACACATTCATTCATTTCTCAGAAATAACTCGAGTGAGGATAAGCGGTTCGGAAAATGGATGAACGTACACCATTCACTTTGCTGTCTGCTATTGTGTGAATGCAAAATGGCTGCCTCATCCTGACTCTTCAGCTCACAGATCCCTTTGGTGTATTGCAACAACATAATGAGGCTCTCTCCAGTGGCATTAACAGTAAAGACAACTTGAGTGACTAAGACGGACCATTTCATTTTGTAAAAGAAACAAAAAGGGAACTCTGATGACACTCAAATGCATTTGTGTTAGTTCTCAAGGAAAAGGCATATTAAGCTTCGGAAAAAAATCCTATATATCCAAAAATGTAAGTAGCATCTTCAGATCAAAATCTGAAACTTTCATTTCGGACATCTACTGTAATGGTAAAGACATTTCGGCATTATAATTTTGAAAAATGCTACTTTAGAATTGTTTTTTTTCCCCGAAACAATTCTGACCTTTCGAAGGATAACGGCCAATAATTCAAATACTCTTATCAGTAAAATTAACAGAATTCAGTGGGCCACATCTTAACCGTTATTGATCAAATTGTATCCAAATTATCCTTATCCTGTTCAAGTTTGGGGTTCTGTGCTGTTTAAATGTTCCAAAAAAAACAAACAAAAAAAATAACCCTCATCTAATGAGTCAAACTGTCCTGCCCACAGTAGAGAAGCCCTTCAAGTGCAACCTCTGCAGCCGCAGTTACAAGCAGCGCAGCTCCCTCGAGGAGCACAGAGAGCGGTGCCATGTCTACATTCACAGCAAAGCACCTGCTGAGAAAGGTGAGAAGCTGTCTTGTGTTCAGCATCCTTTCAATAGACATTCTCCTCCTGCAAAAAAAAAAAAAAATAATAATAAATCACAGGTAATTCACATCATTGTGCACAACACTGCAGCTGTGCTGTATTCTGACTCACAGTCATTGTACAGCACTCCTATTAATTATAGGTCTTATTTTTACGGGCTGGCAAATGATTGAGTTTTATAGCTGCTGGCCCTTCATTACAGCAAAATAGGTTATGTATGTCGTGGTGTGGTGGCCTGCTGCTTAACAGACCACTTCCCCTCCCTGCAGTGGCATAGGCGAGCCACTTATGTAGGGCACATGTTTCAACCAGCTCACGCACACCAACAAAATGCCTTTGCATTCTTATAGGAGCGCGCTACACCACATACACAGTATTGCGCTTATGTGGTCACCAAATGTCGAACGTTTACGCCTGATAGTGTTCGTGGTGAGGACGCACATCCTCATCCTGCACTGGTGAAAAACAAATGCGCCAGGAAGTGTGCTCAAAGGAACTTTTGATCTTACATCAATATCGTGTACTTCCTTTGCCTCAAGCTGCTGAGGTGTGATTCAGTCCATTTTTACGTCCAAGGTAGGGAGGGAAGTGGACTTTTGGACATACCGCCTGATTTTCCTTCTTTAGTTCTTACTCGACTCTATCACTAAACCTGTTGCGCTCGTTGTGTGAAGCAGACGACAGTCACCTATCAAGGACTCAGATGGGCACCGAGCGTGCTCTGCTACTTGACAGGCTCGCCACAAATGTAGCCAAACGCAAGAGTTCCATGCCGCAGAAGTTTACAGGTAAGTACCTCCTTCACAACGAACAAACGATAAGATTTTTGCAGTGAGACGTTTTCCACACGGATTTACGTTGTTTTAATTGATATGACTGTCGACATATTTCCACATTTCCGCTTAAATGTCCACCTGCTTACTGTATTCTTTAATTTCAACACTTAAAGCGACAGTATGAAGTGCTCTTTTTAAAAATGTACTGTATGTAATGTTTGTGCTTTTACATGTGCCTTTATGCTACAGTTTATGGACATGGGTATTACAGCTACACCTATCAATCTAATAGTTGATCAAAGTTTGGACTCGACCACTTTGCTGGCACTGAATTTGAATCATTAAGACATTTCTATGATTACCGCTTCGAGGAAACAGTTTGGGAAAGGCCAGTGTCAGCATGACTGTCCATCTCAATTTGTTTTCTTCCCTTTTCACTTCCTATAGGTAACCGGCATGTGTTTTGTCCATAAAGTGTAGTTTGGAGTGAGCTTTTACAACATTTCAAGTTTTTTTTGTCAGAGCTACTTGTTTGTCTGTCTATCGCTGGCCTCCGTGTCTTGCCAGGAGCCCCGCAGAGTTGTCTGAGCGGCCCTCAATTCCCAGCACCGACTGTGCCATAGGTGGGTACCAGTAACCATCCACAGATGAGTGCATGGATATCAGCGGGAAAGGAATTAGGGAGTTAATGAATTAGTTGACTGACTCACTTGGTATGTTTGATTCAAATGAACTTGAACATATGAGTAATCCACGAACAAATGATCACAATTTCAGTAAACGGGTCACTTGGAAAGCTTGTTTGTTTATACACACACACACACACACACACACACAAGCATTTTTATAGCAAGATACACTGGGTTGTAGTTTCACAATGGGGTCTAACGATGCCTGCGACCTGAGGGATTATTGGCAAAAACACCTCCAATGTCTTTATATGGTTGACAAATGAAGTGAGCTCTTTCAATATGATAACCACAGGGGGAAAAGCCAAGTAATGACTGCAACCGCAGAGACAGAAAAAGGCGGGAGGCAAGAAACGTGAGCAGGTGCCTCTCTGTCTGTGGTGCAGCTGCAATTGAGGCCCTTGTCTGAGTCATCTGCTTCCTATCAGCTCTCTGTCCTCTCTATGCCTCTGAGCACAACTGCTTCTTCCGGATTCTTCAATCTTAAAAATCTTTTGACCTGTGAATCTGGTGTGCTCCAGTTTCTGTGTGAGGTTCTCTTTTGTTGACCCGGTGGTGGGTCTCTTTCTCTACTATTCAAATCTCAAGAGGACCCTCAAGGATTTCTACTTGATTTACTTTTCTATTTTTAAGACACATCTGCTTGAAGCGCTGCTCTGAGTATGTACTTCTCCGGTCCAACTACAGCATGAAGTGATGTGAAATGGATGCTTCCCCTCCTTGACTTGAGCTTGCTTTGTTTTTGTGGTGCTGATCTAGGTGATAACGGTGTCTGTCTGGACCTGAGCTTGAACAGGAACCCAGTTCAACAACAGGACCCTCCATTAGGGTCCCCTGGGCCTGACGTCCACAGCCAGCAGCCATTAATGCGTTCGGGCCCGGACAGTGATCCAGCTCACTCCCAAAGGCCATACCCCGTCCTGTTAAACCGCAACGACATCAGTCCCATTGGCCTCACCAACGGCCACAAGATGATCATGCCGTTGCCAGGTCTCCCTCACACCCCCCAGCAACCTCTTGGCGTGGATGCGTTCTACACTGACAGCTCCCACGGATCTCCGATCATGTATAGCTTAGGCCACTTGCTGGGTGGGCTGAACCACCAGAACGGGATCCCACACTCTCAGCCCATTCCCTTGTCACCCCTGGAAGCTTTGCAGGTAGCGCGGGCTGACCGAGAAGCTGGGGGGATGCCTGGGGCGTTGTACTCCTGCAGCCACTGCAAGGTGATCTTTCTTGACTACGTCATGTTCACCATCCACATGGGATGCCACGGCTTCCGCGACCCGCTCGAGTGCAATGTTTGTGGCCATCGCAGTCGAGACCGTTATGAGTTCTCATCACACATAGTCCGGGGGGAGCACCGAGTGGAAATGAAGTAGCTACCATGCCAATAGCTGCCCACATAATACACACAATTAAATAACAGCAAAATGACAATGCAGATTTACTTTTAGAGGTAGCGTGTGGAACCAGAAATGAAACAATAGACTGCGGTGTGTTTGAGTGTATTCTATAGGCTGTAGCTTTCAGGGATGTTCTTATAGTCATCCTGTATTCATCTGAAATGATGGTCTCGAAAGAGTCAAACTTGGTTTTGGTTTTATCCCTTGTGGTGAATACTGTTTATTTTGAACATTCAAATGTTCTCGAATAAAAACAAAATATATTATGCTGGTTTTTTGTTGTTGTTTTTTTTTTTAAATCTTCATAAAGAGGTGAGAATAAAAAGAATATTTTTTGACACATCAATGCCTGCTCCTTGTTGCATTTCATCATCCAAAAACACTGCCAAGTAAAAACAAAAGAATTTTGCTATCTAGCTGGTCGAGTCTCAGCTTTGTAGGCTGTGGTTTGAGAGACGTGCAGTTCACTTTAGAGGATGTGTGTTGTTCACTCTTGCAACACTTTCGGTGTGTAGTATCAGTATACATTTCATTAACTTTGGTGAACATGATGTTACTTGATGACAAAAAGTTTGTAGTTAGTAGTAATGTCAGGTTTTGCATTTTCTCATGGTTATTAGAAGCATTCCTACTTTCACTGCATCACTTTGAGGCATGTAGAGAGAAGATAAACCAAGATGAACTATACAGATTGTTGTACAGACTTCCTAATATTGTTACTAAAATTAATAATTCAGTTTTGATAATACAACCCCAATTCCAATGAAGTTGGGATGTTGTGTTAAACATAAATAAAAACTGAATACAATGATTTGCAAATCATGTTCAAGCTATATTTCATTGAATACACTACAAAGACAAGCTATTAAATGTTCAAACTGATAAACCTTATTGTTTTTAGCCAATAATCATTAACTTAGAATTTTATGGCTGCAACACGTTCCAGAAAAAGCTGGGACAGGTAGCAAAAAAGACTGAGAAAGTTGAGGAATGCTCATCAAACACCTGTTTGGAACATCCTACAGGTGAACAGGCTAATTGGGAACAGGTGGGTGCCATGATTGGGTAGAAAAGGAGCTTCCCTGAATTGCTCAGTCATTCACAAGCAAAGATGGGGCGAGGTTCACCTCTTTGTGAAAAAGTGCGTGAGAAAATAGTCGAACAGTTTAAGGACAATGTTCGCCAACGTACAATTGCAAGGAATTTTGGGATTTCATCATCTGCGGTCCACAATATCATCAAAAGGTTCGGAGAATCTGGAGAAATCACTGCATGTAAGCGGCAAGGCCGAAAACCAACATTGAATGCCCGTGACCTTCGATCCCATAGGCGGCACTGCATCAAAAACCGACATCAATGTGTAAAGGATATCACCGCATGGGCTCAGGAACACTTCGGAAAACCAATGTCAGTAAATACAGTTCGGTGCTACATTGCCTAAGTGCAACTTGAAACTCTACTATGGAAAGCAAAAGCCATTTATCAACAACACCCAGAAATGCCCCGGCTTCTCTGGGCCTGAGCTCATCTAAGA
The DNA here is from genome assembly GCF_024500275.1 of Phycodurus eques. Taxonomy (NCBI): domain Eukaryota; kingdom Metazoa; phylum Chordata; class Actinopteri; order Syngnathiformes; family Syngnathidae; genus Phycodurus; species Phycodurus eques. The sequence goes on from NC_084530.1 coordinate 5,443,889, forward strand.
TGGACTGATGCAAAGTGGAAAAGTGTTCTGTGGTCCGACGAGTACACATTTCAAATTGTTTTTGGAAATTGTGGACTTTGTGTCCTCCGGGCCAAAGAGGAAAAGAACCATCCGGACTGTTATGGACGCAAAGTTCAAAAGCCAGCATCTGTGATGGTATGGGGCTGTGTTAGTGCCAATGGCATGGGTAACTTACACATCTGTGAAGGCACCATTATTGCTGAAAGGTACATACAGGTTTTGGAGAAACATATTATTATTATTAATGCAATTTCATAAAACACATGAAGTACACATGGTTAAAAAAGCCAGAATTAGCCGGAAGGCTAGTTTTCATCTGCAGTCCGCTGGCCATGATGTAAAAAAGCAGTAAAATACAGTAATACAGTAGCAGTAAAATACATCTACAAGACAATATAATACAGGATACAGGATATATATAATCAAACTATACTATTAAGAGAGAATAAAACCACAAATGTTTTGATCATAACAAAAAAAAACAACAACATAACAATGTTAACATTGTTGACATATGCTGCCATCCAAGCAACGTCTTTTTCATGGACGCCCCTGCTTATTTCAGCAAGACAATGCGAAACCACATTCTGAACGTGTTACAACAGCGTGGCTTCGTAAAAGAGTGTGGGTACTAGACTGGCCTGCCTGCAGTCCAGACCTGTCTACCATTGAAAATGTGTGGCGCATTATGAAGCGTAAAATACGACAACAGAGACCCCGGACCGTTGAACAGCTGAAGCTGAACATCAAGCAAGAATGGGAAAGAATTCCACTTACAAAGCTTCAACAATTAGTGTCCTCAGTTCCAAAACGTTTATTGAATGTTGTCCCTGTCCCAGCTTTTTTGGAACATGTTGCAGCCATAAAATTATAAGTTCATGATTATTTGCTAAAAACAATGAAGTTGATCAGTTTGAACATTAAATATCTTGTCTTTGTATTGTATTCAATTAAATATAGGTTGAACATGATTTACAAATCATTGTATTCTGTTTTTATTTATGTTTAACACAACGTCCCAACTTCATTGGAATTGGGGTTGTACATGGATCACTGAAGGCAGACTACCAATGGATTTGTAAAAAAAAAAAAAAAAAATCAATTACAAACATTTTGAACCACAATAGTCAGAATATATTGACGGTGTTGCTGATGCTAAGCGTAATATCCAAGTACTGACAGTTTCACCTCAATGCCTTCAGTTCAGCAGAGGGTGTTGGCTTCATCCAGCTGCCACCACACTATCTATCCATCGTTTGCAGTTCCCTTTTCTCACTTTGGGTTTGAAGAGAAGTAACACTTGTGAGGTAAACACCACAGCTTCATGTCCATATGTGAGATTAGATATTCTCATCAAATATAAAGACACAGGCACCATGCTTTTTCCACTCATAAGAGGTTGTCTTTGGGATTATTTTTTTATGTACATCTAAAAGCGTGTCTAGTGACTTGATGAATTTAAAAGATTGACTGGAAAAAAAAAGTAAATAATAACATTAAAAAAAAGCATAAATAGAGTTTGCTTTTGAGAGAAGAAACCATATAATTTACTTTTTATTGTTTAGCCATACAATAGAAATATATGTTCCTATAAATACAGGCACACGTGCCACACTAAATGTTTAAACTAATAAATATGAATCATTAAAAGGCTTGCAGTGTTCTTTCGGTCTTATGGTTACCATTTTCATAGAATGGCTCTCAGTAAATGTCCCAGGCAAGGCAAAAAACAAAACAAACAAAAAAACATTTGGATCAGCATTCATTTTGTAATAATAATCATCATCAACTATTTATTCATACAGTTTACACCATCTTCATTATTACGTCTGAATAATTCTTTATGATTACTACCACATTATTCACCGAAGCTCAAGGATGGCGTTGAAAACCCCACATCCGGTCATGGTTACAAAATGAAAATTATGTGGGATCTGAACCCTTTTTTCAGAAAGACGACAGTTTCGTGGGTTCTTTCTTGACATCCACCAATTTTTGTGGAAATTAGATTGCTGTTTTGTTGTTGTTTTTTTTAATTCCGCTGGTTGATACACAAACCCCCATCCATCCATTTTTACCGCACCACTTCTCCTCACTAGGCTCGTGGGTGTGCTGTCGCCTGCACAAACAAACAGAAAGGTATCAAAACGGGTATCAAAACGTTTCGATGGAGGAGACACCGCGCGCGACATCGGCTGGCGAAACCGCTTGGAATTGTCACCTGGCTGTTTTGTGGGGAACCTGCAGATGGCGCCGTTGACACGTAATTCGTGAAAGGAACACGTCCAGCGGTTTTCACGCCGCCGTCCACATGCTTCGATGTTGGAATTAAGAACGACTTTGTACGGTATAAATGTACACAGCCGTTGGTAATAAATCCGCCAAGAATTTCCATGTGACGGGGGGAAAGTGCGGAGACAGAGAGGAGGGAGCGCAAATACCAGCAACGTGCTAGTGCTACCTTTGCTATGCCAGTTGTTGCGACCCGGAGGATCTGATGTGAGCATGCGCACTGCATCGCCTCTATGGGGACTGGGAGGACATCACGGAAAAAACGGAGCAGCGGCACCACCGCGAACCCTACGCCGAGATTGCGCACGACTAAGCGGCCCAAGACTATGCCCAGCGCGGCGCTAGCGAGCGGGACGACCCCTTGACAGGCCTGAAGCCAGCTCTGCGCCGCCGCCGCCGCCGGGAGGGGTGGGGGGTGGGGGGGGGGGGGACACACATTTCTTCATGTGGGAGCAGCATGCGGGAAATGGTCGGTGGTTGCTGCGTGTGTTCCGACGAGCGAGGCTGGGCTGAGAACCCGCTCGTCTACTGTGATGGACACGGCTGCAACGTCGCCGTACATCAAGGTAACGCTAGCCGCCGTTAGCGTGGTAGCGGCGGACAGCTGTGACGGGCGGTTGGGGTGGGGTGGGGGGGGGGGGGGTTATCGCTCGGGTAGGCGGGCAGTCGGTCCGGTTGCTGGCTGGAGCCGACGTGCGCGTGCGTGTGAGAGGTAGGGGTAGGGAGGCGTGCTATCTGCTGGTTCCTTGCTATTAGCCACCATACTTATCCATACGGAATTGAGGAGTTTGCATGTGTGCCTCACAGTTCTGAGGGTCGGTGTTCAAACCTTAGCTCTGGCCTTTGTGTGTGTGTGTGTGTGTGGGGGGGGGGGGGGGGGGGTTGCTCCCACATTTCACAAACATGGCTAATTGAAGACTGAATTGGAATCCACGGTGTACTCTGCCTTTTGCCCGAAGTTGGCTTGGAGACCCTACTGAAGACCATATAGAAACTGGATGCCTGGATGTTTTAGTCCTTATGTATATTACCGGTTTGTATGGCAGTAATAACCTGGCATTTAACTGCTTGAGGCAGACGGTCACCCCGCGTTTCAGTCTACAATCGTCCTATTAGGTGCAAGTGGTGCTTTTGACAATTTGTTGGAACTCTTTAAAGACCCCGTAACGTGAATTCATTATGCGTTTGAAGATAATTGCTGAAAATGTGTCAAGACTTCGAGCTGCGTAGTCCACAATTGTGGCGATATTGCATTATAACTGTTTTTCGCCATTTCAGTTTTTCGGATTTTGGGGGCGTGGCTAAAATGGAGTCCGGGTACGCGCTTGGGTTTAAAGCATGAGCCTCCCCCACTATTTAAGAACTGAGTGCCTTCGTTCCGTTGCCATCTGGTGCAATCGCGAGTTACTTATAATTACTTGGCACATTTCTCCCACTACAGTGCGCAGTGAGCTAGCGGGCTATGCCCTCGCCACAAAAAATGCATCATCCCTTGATGCCACGATTTACAGAACAGTTCGGTGCCGTTATTTAAATTGGGTAGTGTCAGGTATTGTGTAATTTTGGCTACTGGAATAAGTTGAAAGGTATAGCATTGTTGGTTTATTAATAGCAGGAAACATGCTTAAATGTCATGTCATGTTGTGTGACCTATTGGCTGAATAAAGTGTACCGCTGTGTTTAATAAACGGTTACCTTTCTCTGAAGTTTCTCTGTAATGTGGACCCACGCACCGAAACAACACCAAGTAAGGTGTTGATGTATTGGACAAGCCTGCCAGCGGTCCCCGGTGTCTGGAAGCCTTTTAGCTGGTTTGCTAGTACTGTAGTGCCTATAGTCGCAGCGGGGGAAAACCCACAGCGACTCGATGGGATACACTATATTGCAGCCACCAGAGGCTTTAAGCTGATATATTTTCACGGCTCAAACATATAGGGATGTGTAGGCATATGCTAAACATATAAATGTATACGACTGACAGGTGAAAGTTGTATGGGAGGTGTTTTTAGCAGATTCAGGGGACACGCCCACAGCAACTCAGAGCTGAGAGCCCGTCTCTATTTTTCACGGTTTTGGAGCCTCATTATTATTCATTCAAATTTAGCAGGCTTGTTAACAACACTCTTCTCTGTGGTGTGTCAAAATTTTCAGACTTTTTATTTTATTTTTACTTTACAGTGGCTTTAAAGAACATGGACTCATCTTAAACCTGCTCTGTGTCTTGAGATTACTTTAGCTGTAATTTGTTTTAATATTACTGAAATGAAATTCAATTACATTTGTGTTTGTCTCTCAGCATGCTATGGCATCGTTCAGGTGCCCACTGGCCCGTGGTTCTGTCGTAAGTGTGAGTCACAGGAGAGGGCAGCGAGAGTGGTGAGTGGACCAACGCACAACATTAAAAGTGTGTCCCTTCCCATTCTGATATCACAGTGAGTAAGCTGTGCTCTCTCATGTCCTTCCATAGAGGTGTGAGTTATGCCCCCACAAAGATGGCGCACTCAAGAGAACAGACAGCGGAGGTGAATATGTGACTCGGTTATACAACCCCAATTCCAATGAAGTTGGGACGTTGTGTTAAACATAAAAAAAAAAAAAAGAATACAATGATTTGCAAATCATGTTCAACCTATATTTAATTGAATACACTACAAAGACAGGAAATATTAAATGTTCAAACTGATAAACTTTATTGTTCTTGAGCTTATGTGTTCTACTTTATTTGTATGTATGATTACTTTGGTTCTTCCCAACATCTGGTGAAATGTTCATGTCATTTAATGAGATAAATGGTGACGTGTTAAATACTTATTTCAGCCGCTGCATGTACACACACACACACACACACACACACACACACACACACACACATACAACCCCCATTGCAATGAAGTTGCGACGTTGTGTTAAACATAAAGAAAAACAGAATACAATGATTTGAAAATAATTTTCAACCTATATTTAATTGAATTAATTACAAAGACAAGATATTTAATGTTCAAACTGATAAACTTTATTGTTTTTAGCAAATAAGCATTAACTTAGAATTTTATGGCTGCAACACGTTCCAAAAAAGCTGGGACAGGTGGCAAAAAAGACTGAGAAAGTTGAGGAATGCTCATCAAACACCAGTTTGGAACATCCCACAGGTGAACAGGCTAATTGGGAACAGGTGGGTGCCATGATTGGGTATAAAAGGAGCTTCCCTGAATTGCTCAGTCATTCACAAGCAAAGATGGGGCGAGGTTCACCTCTTTGTGAACAAGTGCGTTAGGGTGTGTGTTAGTGCCAATGGCATGAGTAACTTACACATCTGTGAAGGCACCATTAATGCTGAAAGGTACATACAGGTTTTGGAGAAACATATGCTGCCATCCAAGCAACGTCTTTTTCATAGAAGCCCCTGCTTATTTCGGCAAGGCAATGCCAAACCTCATTCTGCACGTGTTACAACAGCGTGGCTTCTTAGTAAAAGATGTCCTCAGTTCCCAAACGTTTATTGAATGTTGTTAAAAGAAAAGATGATGTAACACAGTGGTAAACATGACGCTGTCCCCAGCTTTTTGGAACGTGTTGCAGCCATAAAATTCTAAGTTAATGATTATTTGTTAAAAACAATAAAGTTTATCAGTTTGAACATTAAATATATTGTCTTGTATTCAATAAAATATAGATTGAACATGATTTGCAAATTTTCTGTTCAACTTCATTGGAATTGGGGTTGTAATTGCACTCCTGTTCTCTGTCTTTTTTTCCCCCCTCTGCCACCGCTCTACCTTCTAGGCAAATGTTCACACTTTACATGCTCTCAATCTTGTGTTGTTGTCACCATCAGGTTGGGCCCACGTTGTGTGTGCACTTTACATACCGGAGGTGCAGTTCGCCAACGTCCTCACCATGGAACCCATCATCCTACAGTATGTTCCACATGATCGATACATGAAGGTATTGAAACACTCCTTAAAGTCCTAAAAGAGGGTCCCAATTTTAAGTGGAGCACTCACAACTATTTCCGGTTTTCTCCAGTTTTTAGCCTGTTTGCAGGAAAACTGAACACACAGAGTTTTTCTGAATTACCTTTATGAACAATTCCCCTTCTCCACAAAACCTTCGGATTGAAGTGGATTCAAAGAGAGTATCGTCCCTCACCGTGAAGTTTGCGGATTCGATCCTGAATGCCCCGCAAAAAACACACTGCTAATCCTGAATCAGAGGTTCAACTTCCTGATGGCTGCGATTGGCTGGCGACCAGTTCAGGGTGTAACCCGTCTCTCACCCGGAGATAGCTGGGATAGGATCCAGCACGCCCACGACCCTAGTGAGGATAAGCCGGACGGAAGATGAATTAATGAATGAACTTCCCGATGGACCCTCCTCTCTAGAACTCATAAATAAATCTTACCTGAGAGACAGAGGAGTGTATTCCTCCTGGAGTTGGAACACCCCCTCCTGTCCTCCACCCCAGTCTTCCAATCCAGGCCCACCCACCAGGCACTCACCATCAAACCACACCCCCAGGCCAGACTCCAAAGGTGGTGACCCACAACTGGGCAAGGCAAATTAAGGTCCAATTGTATTCCGCATCATCGGAGTTAATTTGAGCCAGGCTTTGTCTGATCCCCCATACTCTAGAATAAAGCCCCCAATAACTTAGCTCCTAGGATCAGTAGCACTTGCCAACCCTCCACTGCGATAAGGTGACTGCTCAAGGAGGGGGTTTAGTTGTCCTGAGAGTAAAATTGCATGTTTGTAAAAAAATGGTAGCCACCCAAAAAGCTAAGCGTGGATGCTAACCTTTTTTTTATATATATATATATATCTGAACTGGACAACATTCCTTAGCCAAAAGATCAAAGAACAGTTGTAAAGGCTTTCCTCTATGGAAAGGATGCTTGAAAATTCAAACTCCACTGGCTCTATCTAGCAAAAGACACTGGCTGCTTATAAAAGGTGGTAGTCTGTGGTTAACTCTATTTTGACCAGTTGCAATGAACAGAAATGCCTGTCCCATTCAGACAATGCCCATCAGCTCTGTTATCAAACAAATTGAAGATATAAGATTTGTTCCTTAAAGTTGAAATTGGGGTGTCAAACAACTGATTGTTTGTCAGTAGAATGCTGCCATTTCTCTCAGACCCTCAGGGAAGGTAATGATGTTATGAAAAAGTTACAATTAAATATGATCAAAGAGAAGTATATTGTATATAATATAATATACATCAATATATATAATTATTTCACACATAATGATAAAAAATGACCTTAGTTACTGATGAGCACATCCACCTCACCGGGTTCAAATCCGGCCTCGCCTGTGTGGCGTTTGCATGTTATCCCCGTGCCGGCATGGGTTTTCTCTTGGTACTCCGGTTTCCTCCCACATCCCAAAAACATGCACGGTAGATTAATTGAAGGCCCTAAATTCCCCATAGGTATGAATGTGAGCGCAAATGGACGTTTATATGTGCCCTGTGATTGGCTGGCAACCAGTTCAGGATCAACCCCGCCTCCTGCCCGCAGTTATGCAGTATGCTGGGATAGGCTCCAGGATACCCGCGACCCTAATGAGGATAAGCGGTGTAGAAAATGGATGGAGATATGGGAGATATATATATATATATATATATATATATATATATATATATATATATATATAAAACCCCAATTCCAATGAAGCTGGGACGTTGTGTTAAATATAAATAGAAACAGAATACAATGATTTGCAAATCATGATCAACCTATATTTAATTAAATACACTACAAGGACAAGATATGTAATGTTCAAAGTGATAAACTTTATTGTTTTTAGCAAATAATCATTAACTGAGAATTTTATGGCTGCAACACATTCCAAAAAAGCTGGGACAGGGTCATGTTTCCCACTGTGTTACATCACCTTTTCTTTTAACAACATTCAATCAACGTTTGGGAACTGAGGACACTAATTGTTGAAGCTTTGTTGGTGGAATTCTTTCCCATTCTTGCTTGATGCACAGCTTCAGCCGTTCAACAGTTCGGGGTCTCCGTTGTCAAATTTTACGCTTCATAATGCGCCACACATTTTCAATGGGAGACAGATCTGGACTGCAGGCAGGCCAGTCTAGTACCCGCACTCTTTGACTAAGAAAGACACGCTGTTGTACCACGTGCAGAACGTGGTTTGGCAATGCCTTGCTGAAATAAGCAGGGGCGTCCAGGAAAAAAGACGTTGCTTGGATGGCATCATATGTACCTTTCAGCATTAATGGTGCTTTCACAGATGTGTAAGTTACCCATGCCATTGGCACTAACACAGCCCCATACCATCACAGATGCTGGCTTTTGAACTTTGCGTCCATAGCAGTCCAGATGGTTCTTTTCCTCTTTGGCCCGGAGGACACGAAGTCCACAATTTCCGAAAACAATTTGAAATATGGAATTGTCGGACCACAGAACACTTTTCCACTTTGCATCAGTCCATCTTAGATGAACTCGGGCCCAGAGAAGCCGGCGGCGTTTCTGGGTGTTGTTAAATGGCTTTTGCTTTGCATAGTAGAGTTTCAAGTTGCACTTACGGATGTAGCGCCGAACTGTATTTACTGACATTGGTTTTCTGAAGTGTTCCTGAGCCCATGCGGTGATATCCTTTACACATTGATGTCGGTTTTCTATGCAGTGCCGCCTGGGGGATCGAATGTCACAGGCATTCAATGTTGTTTTTCGGCCTTGCCGCTTACATGCAGTGATTTCTCTGGATTCTCTGAATCTTTTAATGATATTATGGACCGTAGATGATGAAATCTCTAAATTCCTTGCAATTGTATATTGAGGAACATTGTTCTTAAACTGTTGGACTATTTTCTCACCCACTTTTTCACAAAGAGGTGAACCTCGCCCCATCTTTACTTGTGAATGACTGAGCAATTCAGGGAAGCTCCTTTTCTACCCAATCATGGCACCCACCTGTTCCCAATTAGCCTGTTGACCTGTGGGATGTTCCAAACACGTGTTGGATGAGCATTCCTCAACTTTCTCAGTCTTTTTTGCCACCTGTCCCAGCTTTTTTGGAACGTGTTGGAGCCATAAAATTCTAAGTTAATGATTATTTGCTAAAAACAATAAAGTTTATCAGTTTGAAAATTAAATATCTTGTCTTTGTGGTGTATTCAATTAAATATAGGTTGAATAGGATTTGCAAATCATTGTATTCTGTTATTTATGTTTAACACAACGTCACAACTTCATTGGAATTGGGGTTGTATAAATGTGTGTGTGTGTGTGTGTGTGTGTGTGTACATATGTACATACAGCGACTGAAATAAGTATTAAACACGTCACCATTTATCTCATTAAATGACATGAACATTTCACCAGATGTTGGGAGCAACCAAAGTAATCCATACATACAACTACAGTAGAACACATAAACTCAAAAATTAAGTTATGTGTAATAATGTGTAATGACATAGGGAAAATGTATTGAACACAAGAAATGTTATTTATTTAATCCTTTGTACAAAAGGCTTTGTTTGCAATGACAGCTTCAAGACGCCTCCTGTATGGAGAAACTAGTCGCATGCATCGCTCTGGTGTGATTTTGGCCTACTCCTCCACACAAGCAGTCTTCAAATCTTGAAGTTTCCATGGGCTTCTTGAGTTTCAGTTCTTTCCGTAGATTTTCAAGTCAGATGATTGGCTGGGCTATTCTAGCAGCTTTATTATTTTTTTTCTTTGATACCAATTGAGAGTTTCCTTGGCAGTCATTATCCTGCTGAAATATTTCATTTTCATCATCCTCGTAGATGGCAGCAGATTTTTGTCAAGAATGTCTCGGTACATTTGCCCATTCGGCCTTCCTTCAATAATGTGAAGTTTACCAGTACCATTTTCTGAAAAGCAACTCCACACAATCATGTTCCCACCTCCGAACTTCACTGTTGCTATGGTGTTTTTAAGGTGATGTGCTGTGCCATTTTTCCTCCAAACGTGGTGTACATTATGGCACCCAAACAGTTCAATTTTGCAGTCATCTGACCAGACTATATTTTCCCAGTATTTAACTGGCTTGTCCAAATGTTTTTCAGCGAACTTTAACCGAGCTTTGACATGCTTTTTCTTTTTCAGCAATGGGGTCTCGCATGTTGAGCGTGCATACAGGCCGTGGCGGCGGAGTACATTACTCACTGCTTTCCTTGTGACAACATCCATCCATCCACTTTCTTTACTGCTTATCTTCACTAAGGTCGCGGGCTGCTCGAGCCTATCCCAGCTATCTCCAGGCAGGAGGCGGGGTCCACCCTGAACTGGTCGCCAGCCAATCGCAGGGCACATAGAAACAAACAACCATTCACACTCACATTCACACCTATGGGCAATTTAGAGTCTTCAATCAACCTACCACGCATGTTTTTGGGGTGTGGGATGAAACCGTAGTGCCCAGAGAAACCCACCAGGTACGGGGAGAACATGCAAACTCCACGCAGGCGGGGCTGGGATTTGAACCCCGGTCCCCAGAACTGTGAGGCGGATGTGCTAACCAGTCACCCACCGTGCGGGCCTTGTGACAACATTACCTGCTAATTCCAGTTCTTTTTGAAGGTCTCCACAGGGGGTTCTTGGCTCTTGGACAACTCTTCTGATTATTCTTTGCACTCCTCTGACAGAAATCTTGCGAGGAGCACCTGATCGAGGCAAATTTATGGTGGTATGATTGGCTTTCCACTTACGTATTATGGCCCCAACCAAGCTCACTGGAATGTTCATAAACTTAGATATGCGCCTGTTAGCAATGCCATTGTTATGTTTTGCAACAATTAGTTTGCGATGGTCTCGAGACGGCTCTCTGCTCATACGAATCGTGAGACCTTTTTGCAGGCAGCCAATTAGGCCTGAAACAGCTAATATTCATTTCTACTGACAAGGGGCTGGATTGCTGTTTGAGTATTGATAGATTTTAGGTGTTGTCTTGGCCTTCCATGTCGTTTTACCCCTCCCTTTCTTCATGTGGTCAATACGTTTTCCCTGTGTCATTTCACATTTTACACGTTTCTGAGCTCATTTGTTCTACTTTCTTTGTATGTATGGATTACTTTGGTTGTTCCCAACATCTGGTGACATTTTCAGGTCAATTGCACCTTTGGAAATATATTTAGTGAGAAAAATGGTGACTTGTTAAATAGTTTTGTTATGCCCACCAAGGAAAACATCTTTACGCTCTGGGTACAATTATTAGACAATTTTTTTTTCTTTAACAAATATAACAATAATTCATAACTGTCACAAGCCTTGGATCCATGGAGTCTGTCAATTTCTTTATCTATTGGTTTTCAACATTTTGTGCAGCAGCAATCACAACCTCTCAGACACTGTTCCAAGAAATATACTGTTTTCCTTTATGGTAAATCTGCAATTGAAGAGCCCACAAGGTCTCAATAGGGTTTAAGTCGGGTGAGGAAGTGAGACCATGACATTTTCCTGTCATCTTTAATGCCTTCTTGACTTGTAAGCCATGCTGTGAAAGACATTGATGCATGTGATTAAGCATTTTGATAAAAATCATGGAGTTTCTTTAAAGTGGCAGGCTTTTTTCTGTAACACTGCTTGAAGAAAGTGTCTAAAAACCGGTAGTAGAAGTCCTTCCAGCTGAAACGGTCCAAGTAGCTCAACTTTAATGGTACAAGCCAATACCAATACCCCACCACGACCTTGCTGGCGTCAGAATCGAAGTGGAGTCGTGTGCCCAGGCATGGGCCCACCCCATCTGGTCCGTCAAGAGTGACTCTTCTTTCATCAGTCCATAATACCTTTGAAAACTCTTTCTTTAGGTATTTCTTAGCCCACTCTTGATATTTTAACTTATGTGCAGTATTCAGTGGTTGTCGGATTTCAGCTTTCCCTACCTTGGCTATGTACGGACACCTTGTACTTCTGGTATATGCTAACACTGGAGATACAATGGGTTGCTAGTAGCTCCACGTTTGATTCTTCATAAATGTTTGGGAGTAGATTTGTGTCCTTTTTTCCAGTACCACCACAAAAATGTTGTCGTTCTCCAAGTACCACCATAAAGTCCAACTTTAAAGAAGAATGATAAGTGTTCATCAAAAATGAGTCAGATTTTATACAGTACCTAAAAAAATATATATATATATATTTTTTACACAAATACACATCACCTGGTAATTCAATAAACAACTAAGTGTATACGCTGGGAGTTGGGAAATACGCATAAAAATTATATGGTCAAAATCTCACTTGCCCAATAATTGTGCACACAGTCTAAAAGTTATTTAATCTGCATGTTTTGGTTAAAAAAAGAAGACTACCCCATGGGAGCTCCTACTACTATAATCTTCAATGTACACAACTTTCTTGGCAATTTTAGAATGTCTTTTTTTTCTCGTTTCTTCTGACTGCATGACCAGCATGCTAATTCATGCGGGCGGCTTTTAAGTCTTTTGATATCTATTTGTTGTTGTTGTTTTTTTTTTTATAGCTGGTAAAGGAATTAAGCAGAGTGGCCAGCGTGCATCAGAACTAACCTTTTCAAACATTTAAATCAATATCTTGTGTGAGCAGATGCTAACACGGGCTGTGTGTTTGCATGTAGATGTACACATCTGAGTGTTGGAGGGCCGGTTTCATATTACTGTATCAGCTTCAGTAAATTGCATGCAGGTTTCTCCTGTCAGAGCCATTCAGTCATAGTTCGAAGCCCACATTCCTCAATAGTATTACGATGGATGGCGAAAAGTTGAGAAGCCACTCTTCCATTTCGTTTACAGGGCTGCTGTGGCTCTGTCCGCATTCGTCTTCCGTTTTAAAGCTGACATCCTTTGAGGGTAACATAAGCCCCTTTTCACACAGCCTGTTCAAGGCAGGAATATTGAGCCGTTATTAAGCCTCCCCACTTTTGTACCGAACACACAGAAACCAAATGAGGGTGCTGAATGTTAAGCCGACACTGGAAGTATTCAAAGCACTGAATCAACCACATAACGATTTGGTTATTTTTATGACAGTCTCACTGAATCGCTAATGCGTAAAATTGGCGAGAGAGCCGAGTTGGGGTTGTGCTGGGTAGACCAAGACTGAGAGACTGGAGGACAAAGGGTGAAACAGAGGCTGAGGCTAAAAGGTAAATGGCCTGCCGTTCCTTTGTTCTGCACCTGTTTCTTTGCCTGCTTCACCCTACCAGTGTGCACCACTCCTTGTGGGCAAGACAGAGTGGGAATACCTTGTGTACACATAGTGAACACAGAAAGCACAACATACCCTAAACATACATAGTATAGCATTTCAGTGTTTCATCACTCCTACTTGATCTCTTTGTAATATGATTAGTTGGGTATATGAACCAACAAACGTTTTTCAAAAAAGTGGATTCACAATAGAACAGGGCACAAAAAAAGACAAAGAATTTTTTGATGTGTGTATGCTTACCTTTACAATGTGTATTTTACAGTTTGATGCAGGACACAACAAACTGGAAAAGCTTTGGAAAGCCACATGTGCTCTGTTGACAAGGTCCTCTCTCCTTGTCATCCTTTCCCCAGACATGTTACATCTGTGAGGACCATGGCAGAGAGAGCAAGGCAGCATGTGGAGCGTGCATGGCCTGTAACAGACAAGGCTGCAGACAGGCATTCCATGTCACCTGGTAGGTGGTCATGAGTGTGTGTATATGTGGCTCCCAGAAAAATGCTTCATATTAGGTTTCAGGCCTTTATGCACATAGATGCCTCACATTATGCCACGTCACAAAGAGTCTCTTCGAAATGCATTGCAGAAAATGTTTAGCAGGAATATTCCAACGATCAATCCATCAACTAGTTTGTAACAAAATGTAGCTAAGGTTTTCCTGGGAAAATGGGTTGATTCAGCCCTCTCTTATAACCAGCTGACTATGGTCACGGTCACCCATTTTTCAAGAAATTAAAAATAGAGAATATTTTTGCAGCAGTCAAAAGCGGAATGTTTAAAAACCTTCACTATATTCCAAATAATGACAACTTGATCTGTAAGCTTTAAATGTACAAGAATTACTATTAACTCTTTAAACCCAGTGTCAAACCGGTGGCCTGGGGGCCAGATCTGGCCCGCCGCATCATTTTATGTGGCCTGCGAAAGCAAATCATGTGCGTCAACTTCATGTTGCTTGCGAAATTATCAAAAGTGCAAATTATCTTCACTTGTAGTAATGTTGAGAAATTGCAAGCATTTTTTTTAGCAATCCCCCTTTTAAAAGAAGTGTAATAATAGTTGAAACATATGTTTTTATAGGCTTCTGATTTCAAAACTAGGTATCCATCAATTTGTTGGGTATATGTAATTATATGAGGTATTAATTAATTTATATGGGTTCGCACTCATGGCGGCCCTCTGAGAGAAGAAGTCCTAACTATGATGTGGTCCCTGACAAAAATGAGTTTGACACCCCTGCTATAAAAGGTCCTCTCTTGTGAATGTATGTTATGGGGCACTGGCTGTACGTGTATGGTATTGTGTGGATTTCAACATAACTGCGTGTCTCTTCTCCTGTGTGGCCTACTGGATGATGCTGTTAGCGCTCAGATGGCAGGCCTGCTGTGTGAGGAGGAAGGCCCTGAAGCTGACAATGTCAAATATTGTGGCTACTGCAAGCATCACTACAACAAAATGGTACGCGATCCAGCCACTGTTACTACTTCCTCATAGTGTAAACCAGCTCCATAGGTTTTGTTCCAATACAAAAATTATACATGCTGTGTATTGAAATTATTAGCAGTGTCATTCACACACTTAAATACACACGTTCAAGTATTGGAGTAGCTAAAATACCGGTAGGCATTTCTTCTCAACCCATTTTTTTGAGTGCTGGAGCCTAACCACGCTGTAACCAGTCGTCCACCGTGCCGCCGTGTTTCAATCAATTGAACAATAATTAATCGATCATCAAATTCATTGACAACTTGATAATTGATAAATCATTTAGAGCCATTGTTGAAGTTAAAATTGTCCAAATCCTTGGAAGTTTAGCCTCTCAACAGTAAATATTCTCCGATTTCTGTAGTCCTCCATGAAAGCAGACTGGTTATCTTTGTGTTGAATCAAAATAAGTCATTTGCAAACACAAGCTTTTATTTGGAAAACAATCCTATTTTCTGACATGTTACAGACCAAACCAGCAACTGAATCAAAAAAAAATAAGAGGCACTTTAATCTCTTAATAAAAATAATCGTTCTTTGCAGCTGTAGAATGAATGGCCTGTAATTGATGTAGTCGAACCAGAAGCAGCCTCAAGTGTATATCAAGCCCTTTGCTTTAATCAGGACCCAAGAAGTAGCTCTCAGTTTCAAAAAGGTTGGTGAGTACATCACTCCCTCTCGTGTGATATTGCTATATTGCTGTTTATTTGGATTTGTTTCATCATTAAACAATACAAAATAAACCAATAATCGGTTAATAAACCGTAATCGGAAGCATTTGATTTTGCAATAAACTTTAATGCAAAATACATTATCAGATTATTCGATTCATCGATGAAATAATCGATAGAATAATTCATTCTAAAAATATTCGATAGTGACAGCCCTAGTTGTAGTTCATGTTTTCTTATTTACAGCAGAAGAAACGACGCTCCAGTGAAAATGCAAGTAGTGCCTTCAGTCATTCCAGGGGGCGCTCTACTTCTCCATCACAGGACAAACATCACCACCACAGGCAGCGGAAGGTAAATAAATTACATTTGATTTCCATCCATCCATTATCCGAGCCGCTTATCCTCACAAGGGTCGCGGGAGCACTGGAACCTGTCCTAGCTATCATCGGGCAGGAGGCGGGGTACACACTGAACTGGTTGCCAGCCAATCGCAGGGCACATACAAACAAACAGCCATTCGCACTCACATTCACACCTACGGGCAATTTAGAGTCTTCAATTGACCTGCCATGCATGTTTTTGGGATGTGGGAGGAAACCGGAGTACCCGGTGAAAACCCACGCAGGCACGGGGAGAACATGCAAACTCCACACAGCCGGGGCCAGGGATTGAACCCTGGTCCTCAGAACTGTGAGGCAGACGCTCTAACCAGACGGCCGCCGTGCCGCTCATTTGATTTCCAAAACGTCTAAATTCAATTGACCATTTTTTGTTTTCTTATTTTTACCATTTTGCTCAAGTGAGAAATCTAAGGTGCTCGCCTGATTCCTGTGTAATTAATGTCTTTTCAGAGTCACAAGGACAAGATTCGTCAGAAAGACCGCCACAAGAAGTCCTCTGACAGCCTTGTCCCTTCGGTGGTATCCAGCAGTATAGACATGGTATGAAGAGCAGTGTGACATGAGTTCTTGGATACAGCAAAATTAACATTTTTGCAAATAATTTGTGTGTGCCATGCTTGTGTTGGGATAGCTCTCTTCCACTCACCACAGTTCCAAAGACAGTGAGGGAAAGTCCAAGAAGCTGATTTCGCACAGTCACGGTCACCACAATAAGAAAGCAGGAAGCACCGTCAAGAGTGGCTCCTCCTCTTCCTGTTCCTCCAGTCCATTCAATCCAGGTATTACAGTAACAGTTTAGCAGGAGCAAGAATAAAATGTTAAAGGTCCCCTGCCATCACATTTTTTAAAGAATCTTTGATGTCCTGTTATCTGGTTTGTAAAATAATTTGGGTTGAAAATGGCCAGAATGTCCTTTTTCAAGCTATTGTAGTTGGTCTTTGTTCACCTGGCAGTTGAGATGAACGGATTTCTCATTAATATCCGACATGTAAATAAGCTTTACTCTGATCGGCTCTCAGCAGCCAAGCGTTCAAAGCGACGGATCGTTCAATAGGCAGTCTTACGATCATTGTGAAGCAGAATTCACCAAGTGTTGGAGGGGACGTGGGTGAAATAAAAGAGAGGAGGATATTTGGAGAGGATGGTCCTGCGCTCCCCTTCAATTACTTCAAACATAACTGGCGCGCGACCTGCATCGCTCGCGCATATTTTGGCGACAATGACCGCAAGCTTCGCTCTTTAAGCCACAGTTACATTATAAATTATAAATATAGGTAATTAAAGTTGTAAGAGACAACACATATCCTTTTATATATTGTATTTGCATGGCTTGGGCGCTGCCGCCCAATCGCGCAAAAAATTGACTTCTAGCAGTGTATGAAAGCTTATGTTTACTAAGTCCTCGTCCACGAAATGGGCACAATTGGCACAACAATGGGCACAACACAGCACAATTCTGTTTCTGAAATGCTTGGAAATTTCTCCCAAAATAAATTGAAGCCATTTATTCCTCAACTCCTCTGAGTTCGGCAGGTGACGCAAAGTCTAAGCATGTAGCCGTGTTATCGCTCAGCCAGTTTTCCTGAGATGAGTGGGCGTGTAGCCGAGGGCTCGTACTTGAATATTAATTCGTGAAATGATGTCACAATGACTGCGATTTTAAATCCACCCGTTTTGCAAGCAGTTTGGTGTTCATTGGTTATTACAACTGACAAACCGCACAGATGTCAAATTTAAACCAGGTTACCGACTCTCATTTTGACCTATACATAAAACAGTGGAAAAATTTGGACTTTGTTGGCCTGGGACTTTTAAGAAATCGGGAAGGTTGAAGGGGATGATTTTGTTTCATCAGCTCTGTCTTGCTCATGAAGGTGGAGATCAGTCTTCCGCTCCAGATTTCCATCAGTACTCCTCCTCTTCCCGTCTGGAGCGTGACCAAGAGCGAGGAGGCGGTGACCACAGTGGCGAGGATCGCAAAGAGCGTCACAGGAGGCCAGCCGTCCAGAGGGCCAAAGAGGACGGTGATAAGGAGGAAGACAAAGATGAGGATGAGGAGGAAGACGAGGATAGCAATTATCATGAGCCGCCAGCGTTGACGCCTGCTGAGGGCCCTCTCACAGGGTCTCAGGGTCATGATCGGTCAGATGCAAACTCAAGCCCTTTCGAGAACAAGGTCACAATTTCAACTTTTGGCTCCATCATGCGCATCACCTCCACATCAGTGCTGGGTAGTAGCAGTAAGATCCGCAAGATCTCCTCTTCAGGGGACTACAAACCTTCCAAGTCTCTGTGCAAGTTGTCTCAACTAAGCACACCACCTATCCCAGAAGAAGCAGATTTAGAGGACAAAACTACCCTGCCACCTGTGTCCCAAGAGAGAAGGCACCGTGGCAACAAAAAGAGCCGCCACGGTCCAGGCCGACCTCGGGGAAGCAAGAACCGAGAGAGGAAAGAGGACGCTCATTATCATCATCACAGCACCGCACCTCCTCCTCCACCACCACCAGTCTTCACCTCCTCGCTCTACCCGAGCCCAATGTCAGTTCCACACCTGGCGTTCCCCTCCTCATTGCCCACCACCACTCCTTTGTCCTCTTCATTCTCATCTTCCTCAGCTAGCAGTTTTTCCACAAGCCGTGGCAACTCGCTGCTTGGCTCGGGTGAGTGGGTGTGTGTGGTCGCCCTCAAGTTTCCTGTGTGTAACAAAATGTTTCCACCTCAGCATATTCGTTTGTAGCTTCACAGAAAATGCTAGGTGAATGTCACAATGGCAGTTTATCTTTACAGTATCTAAAGAACAAAATAAATAATGCTCAGTCTGATCAGTTCGCTTGTTCGAGATCTTTGTGCTCAGTGTAACTAACATAACATTAGACATCGAGGTTTGTGCTCTGCCTGACTGCCTTAAAACCAATCTATTAGTCAACTGCATTTTCAGACTCAGGGTCCAGGCTAAGACAAACAAGTTACAAAATAGGAAAGCACACAAATGCACGTGTACACACACAAAAATAAATATCAACTTAAAAAGCATCATACAAGAGGCAACGTAACGAATGTCTCCAAATATGAGACTAAAACTGTGGAGAACTCATGCCTTGATCAGACTACAAAAACATTTTTGTCTTTCCAGATTGCCCTATGTCAGGCTACTGTCATAAAATCTTGCCCTCTCTCGGGGAGACAGTGGCAACACTACACGACATGTATTTCGATACCACAGTATCCCCTCTTCTACGATCACTGGGCTTTATTTTGTCAAATCAAACACTGTCGGAGAGGCGGAGAACGTGCCACTGGTCAACACGACCAGATACACTCATTACCATGCCGCGCCAATGTATTGGGGGGCAAAATGAGCAAATGCTGACAACGGCAAGCACGGAAGGCAAAGCGCTGGTCACAATACGCAATCCTATTGGTCGACGTCAAGGTGCGCTGTCGGAGAGTTGTCGTTGATATGTCACACTACACGGGAAAATATTTTTTCAAAAAATAAAAAAATGCTAGACTTTTAATTTTGGCATCGTAGGGCTATTGTAGGGCCAAATCGTCAGTCGTGGATTATGTCACACTACAAGACGTTTTGTCGTATCGAGTTATAATTTCAGAGCATCCTTACAAGCTACTTTAAGTTTCTGTATGCTCGTTTTACTACCATTTGATCAGTGTGCAGTGTATGTCCAAAAAAAAGAGGCTCTGACAGTTTTACTCCATCTGTATGCGTGTACTTACATTTTTGCTTGTATAATAATGCTGTTTATAAATATCTTCTTCATCTTCATCCGGCATTTATTCTGCAGCAGAATCTCTGAGATGGGCCTATTTCATCTTATTACAGATATAATTATTTAACAACATAGAATCTGGAAAATTAAGATGTTTGTACTCTCTGGCTCTACAGACTAGGGTTGGACATCGTTTGAATTTGAGCGATTCCAGTCCCTATTCCGGTTCCTCATTTCGATTCTTGTTCCAAACGATTCTCGATTCCAATTCTTTTAGGGGGCTGGGTCAAAAATGTTTGCATGGTTTAAAAAGGTTTCCAAATTAAGAACATCCATTTTATTAGCAGCCCACACCGCAGACTAAAATGAACATTTAACATTATAAAAGTTTTTTTTATAACCAGTATCAATATCAAACCTATGAACTAAAAACCAATGTGTGTGGCACTAACCCAATTGACTTAATCTTCATTAATTAATGGTTTCGCTAAAAGTTAAATATAGCATTGTTAAAATAGTTATTTGCGACTGTTTTCCCACGTCAAATGGTTTATACGTGCAAGTTTTAACTTGACTTCCTGTTTTAAGCTTGTAGCCTTTTATTTTGAAGGGTACACACCGGAACCGTTTTGGCATGACAAGTAACTTGACACAACACCGGTGAATTTTGAAAACAAAAGTAAACCTAGACGGCAAGAATGAGTAATAAATGGAACCAAATACCATAAAATTTAGATTGCTTTACCTACCCACTGATGAGACACAAGGCTAGTGTTTGTGATACTGTGAGACAATTGTTTTGTGGATTTTGTCCCAATTCATTGTGATGTAAAGTTGCAAGTTTGACCTTTGGTGAAGTTTTAGCTCAATGTTCAGCTTTTTTTTTTCCTGTCATCAGCTCTTACATTAGTTTGAAGACTAAAAACCATCAGTGCAAAAGTGCAACCCACCGTTTAACTTGGGAGGTGCGTCAATGATGACAGACGTGTTTTATTGTTTCACTCACCCAATTTTACTTGACTGAAGTTCCGCGCGGTGTAGGCTAAGGCTCGGAGCAGGAGCTTCTACACATCATGAAAGCCTCCTTTGCACAATATAATCTTATTGTAAGTGTTGCACTGCAGCGACTGGTCATTTATTTGACCAAAGATAAGACAGACTTTTGTTTGCCGCTGCCATTGGGCACAAGCACGTCTTCGTGCGCGTTCTTCTTCTTTGGTTGTCACCATTTTCTTCTTTGGGGTCGGCAGACTATAGGCATCGAAACTGGGAACCGAAATTGTTTAATTTGAACGATTCCGGCACAACCGGCTCCGATTGGTTCTCGATTCTCGATACCCAACCCTACTATAGACACATACCTGCACATTTAAAAAAAAATAATAATAATCCTTCTGTGTTTCTCGCTCAGGTATTTATTCCAGCCTTAAGAACCCTCTTTCACTGGGTGGGGGCATCTGCAGCACCGCTCTCTCTCTGGGTGGAGGGGTGTGTAGCACCTCCTTGTCCCTGGCTGGGGCCATGTGTAGCACCTCTCTCTCATCAGGACTCCTCCCATCCCATGCACTCTCACTCTCGCACCAATCAAGCAATCCTGTTTCAAACCCACAGGTATATTCAGTACATCCATCCATACACAGTGAGTGATGTGAAAATATGTCTGGCCCTTTCCTGATTTCTTATGTTTTTGCATGTTGGTCACATTTAAGTGTTTCCCATCATCAAGCAAATTGAAATATTAGTCAAGGACAACACACGTAAACATAAAATGCTGTTTTTAAATGAAGGTTGTTATTATTAAGGGAGAAAAATAATCCAAACCTACATGGCCCTGTGTGGAAAAAGTGAAAGCTAATAACTGGTTGGGCCACCCTTAGCACCAACAACTGCACTCAAGCTCTTACAGTGCTATGGAGGAATTTTGGCACACTCATCTTTGCAGAATTGTTGTAATTCAGTCACATTGGAGGGTTTTGGAGCATGAACTGCTTTTTTTGAGGTCATGCCACAGCATCTCAAGAGGATTCAGGTCAGGACTTTGACTAGGTCACTCCAAAGTCTTCATTTTGTTTTTATTCAGCCATTCAGAAGTGGAAACGCTGGTGTGTTTTGGATCATTCTCCTGCTGCAGAACCCAAGTTCGTTTCAGCTTGAGATCACGAACAGATGGCCGGGAATTCTCCTTCAGGATTTTTCTGATAGACAGCAGAATTCATGGTTCCGTTTATCACAGCCAGTCTTCCCGTTCCTGAAGCAGCAAAACAGTGGTCATGCTTTCTCATTTGTTCCTGAATTTCTTTAGATCCCTGCATGATGTCTTGCTTTTGAGGATCTTTTGTTGTAGTTCACTTTGTCAGGCAGGTCCGATTTAAGTGATTTATTGATTGAGAACAGGTGTGGCAGTATCAAGCCTGGGTGTGGCTAGAGAAATTGAACTCAGCTATAAAAAAATAAAAAAAAAAAAGTTATGTTTTAACGGGAGGGCGGGCGATAACTTCGGGGCCATGTAGGTTTGGATTTTCTTTCTCCCTTAATGAGGGAAAAAAACACCTTCATTTAAAAACTGCATTTTGTGTTCACTTGTGTTGCCTTTGACCAAGTCACTGATGGTGTAGTGGTACTTACTTTGTTGTGGGTAGCGTGGGTTCACTTCCCACTCAGTGACAATGTGAATGTAAATGTGAGTGTGAATGGTTGTCTATATTTGCACTGTGACTGACTGGTGACCAGTTCAGGGTGTAGTCTGCCTTATGCTTCAGTGCCCCGTGACCCTGAACAGGATAAGCGGTATTCAGAATGGATGGATGGATGGCTTTGACAAATGCTTTTATTTGTTTGACGGTGGGAAACATTTAAGTGTGAGAAACATGGAAAAAAATAAGAAATCAGGAAGGGGGCAAACACTTTCTCACACCACTGTATTATCATTTTTATTATTCGGTGCAATACAAAGACATTACGGTTACTTGGATAAATTACCCCCCAAAAAAATCTTTACCCATACTGTTTAACTGAATGGATTTTGTATCTCCACACTTGCATTCTTTTTTCAAAATGAACTCCGATAGGTGCATCCAGGTTCGAGCAGCGCCTACAATGTAACCTCCACGCAACCTTTCATCACTGGTCTCTCCACACTGCCACCACTACTGAGTCAAGCCCCAACCTCACTACGAGGTATATGAGGCAGAGGTCAAAATAGTTACCTTCATTTGTTCTTCCATCTCACAAAACAGTTGTAATTCCCGTTACCATACACGTATTTGGATACCCTCTATAATGACACAGACAGAAAATTACAAACATACTTTGAATTGATTCCTATTAATTTTGACATCTTGTTCCTTGTCTTAGAGTCAGACCTTGATGACTGTCGCTTCCCATGTCAGGGAAACTCGCCGAGGGAAAGTCTTTCCTCACAGTACAGCTTTTGTTTTTACCGAGATATTTTATCCTTGGCAGCAGGTTTACAACCCAAGTAACAAATGAAACACTCACCACCTTTACCCTCTTCCTCCCTCCATCACACGCAGGTCTCCTATGAGCTCCCTCCCACTTCTTTTTGACCAGAGAGATGGTTTAGGTGCAGGAATTCAAGCATGTCCTGAGAACATCCCCCAGGCAAGCTCGCACATTGAGCTCCTGTTGGAGAAACATAGCAATGGAGACATTGGCGTCAATAGTGAGTAACCTCTGTCTTTGCCTCCTGTTCAGAGAATTATGGCCTCGTACCAGTGCAAATGCTTATAAATGCAAAGGTTTTTCTTTTCAAAAGAGTTGACACCTCAACAATACATTTACAATTATGACTTCATTATAGCCTAGTGAAACCCTGGGTTTCATGTCCAGCCATCATTAACACTCCTTACTAAATATATATATTTTTTTAATGTATGCAGTGGGCAATACAAAATACACAACAGAGTATGAGCTGAATTTCCACTTAAGGGATTATAATGAGTACAATCAACTTTTGAAAACCAAACATCTGTTCCAAAACTTTTTTTTTTCACCTAAAAATGTGGTGTTTTATTACAAACAATACTATCTTCAAACTTGTGTACCTGATCCATATGCAAATACCAAGAATTAAAAGGTGAACGTTTGATCACTTGTCTTATATTCGTCTTTTGACGTCAAACCCAAATATTTTCAGTCTACGGCAAAAATAAAAGATAGTAAAATAATTGGGGCTCACTGTTCAAACATTTTTGGAGGGAAGTGTATGTTCCTCTCTTCTGCAAAAATATCGCTGGTATTCAGTAGATTTTTACCATGCACCTGAGAATGTCTTTATTTTTTTACAAATGTGACAAGCTTGGTAAATAATTATGATTTTTTTTTTAATCTCACACATTTGAGGGATTAAATTTACAATGCAACGTACATCTATCCATCCATCCATTCCATCTTCTTTACCACTTATCCTCAGAACTGTGAGGCAGATGTGCTAACCAGTCGGTCACCGTGCCGGCTAACGTACATGCTCTGACCACGTTTTTAATGTAGCTCCTAGTTTTGTATCGTTTCATTTTGTTTGTTTGTTTGTTTTGTTTTTCATTTTCTTTTTTTTTTTTTAAATTGTCGCTTCCATGTTCAAAATAAAGACAATCAATAATTATTTTTGAGGGACTTCACTCAGTCATTGATTTAATATCGTTACATTTAAGTTTTTAGGAAGACAAACTTGACTTCCTGATGGTGAAAATGAAACGGCGTCACAATATTATACTGTCATGCTTAGTATGTAGTGGCCATTGTTTTTTTCAGTTCTTGTATTGGAACATGTCAACCGACTGGGCTCCCTCCTTGGCTCACACGCAATCATCTGACTGCATTCTGTGTCACATAATCTCAGCATGATGGAAAGATTTCTTCGTGATACGAGTTGTTTTCTGTCTCTGCTAGTTGTAGACATGCTCCAGTCACTTCACTCGCTGCAGCAGGAGAACCAGCGGCTCCAGGACCAGATCCTCAGTCTGACAGCCAAGAGGGAGCGACTGCAGTTGCTCAACACCGAGCTGGCTGTACCTTTCCCTCATGCTCATTCCGTCCAAGGCTCTTTGCACACCGCACCCCGGATCAACTTCCTGTCCTCAAGTCAAGGTCCGATTTTGAATGTCTATTTACCAGCTTTAACGGGACACATTATTATGTTGGTGCCCCATCTGCTCTTCATGTGTGTCTATCTTGCTGCTTTCTCCTCCTCCCTCATCAGCCTTCCTCTGCATCATGTGCATGTTGCATTTTAAACACATGCACGATTGTCATTTTTGTTCTGTGAAATCGTCTTTGAGGCAACACGGTTAGCAGTGGTTAGCATGTGTGCCTCATAGTTGAGAGGTCCCAGTTTCGAACCTCGGCTCTCTGTGGAGTTTGCATGGTCTTTCCGTGCTTGTGTGGTTATGAGTATTCTGGCTTCCCCCCACAATTCAAAAACAACAAACATGTTAAGTTAATTGAAGGGCCCACATTGTCCATCAGAGTGAATGTGAGTGTGAATGGTTTTTATACCCTGCAATTGGCTGGTGACCAGTCCAAGGTGCCCCCTGCCTCTGGCCCAAAATCAGCTGGGATAGGCTCCAGCCAAGTGACCCTAATGAGGACCAGCGGTATAGAAAATGGGTGGATGGATGAAATGGTCTTTGACTCTGCCTCTCTTTTCTCAGACCCCCTAATCACCAATAAGAGTCCACTGTCGAAGAACAGTTTCCTTAATGAAACTTCCTTTGTTACCTCCTCTGAGGTGAGAACCTGTTATTTTCTCAAAATATATTAACAAATACAGTCTTCGCCCTTTTCTGCATGGATCTTCATGTTGAGAGTGGTGACTACGTTTATCTACTGCATTGAAATGCACATCAAGATTATCGCCAAACGCAAGCGCAGAGAGAAAAAGCTAAATCCACTGTTTCTGTACCATCCCAGGATCTCCACTCTGGTAGTCCGTCCCGCAGTTGCTCTTCCCTCTCCTTCCAGAGTACTCCTCCTCCTCAACCAAGCCCCGCCTCCTCGAGTCAACCAGGGATGAATGGGCGAGGTACGGGTGACAGTTTGAGGATAATAAGTCAGGTTGGCACCTCTACTCAGCTTGTGGCGGGCGGGCTACTCACATCTCTTGCAGGAAGTCCTCAACTGAGTCTGAATGGATCGCTCAGTGGTTTAAATGGGGTGATACATTCCCCTGTCCAGAGCGCATCTCAGTCCACACTCCCTGCTCTGCGTCCCCAGCCGCCTCCACTCCACCCTCAGACAATGGCACAGAGCTTTCAGCTTCCCAAGAGTGTGAGCCCGTACGTAACCTAAACGTTTTGTCGTGCCCATATCGCCTCAACAATCCAAATGTTAGTATATTTAGTTAGTACAGTATGGCTAATCAGTCTGTTTCATTTTATTGTCAATCTTTTAGGTCTTCTCTCCTGTCAGAGCAGCAGAAACAGATTATTCTGGAGCAGCAGCAGCAACTCCAGCAGTTCCTCACATCACAGAACTTCACCCCTGTAAGTTCTTATTTTAAAACTACCAAGCTTAATTATACATTTTACAAATGGTCACATAATTCCATCCATCCATCCATTTTCTTCGACTTATCCGGAGTCTGGTTGTGGGGGCAAAAGCTTAAGCGGGGAAGCTCAGACTTGGTTCTCATCCAGCTCTTCCGGAGAGATACCGAAGCATTTCCAAGCCAGCCGGGAGACATAGTTGCTCCAGTGTGTCCTGGGATGTCCCAGGAGCCTCCTCCCAGTGGAATGTGTCCGGAACACCGAACATGGATGGTGTCCAGGAGCCATCCTAACCAGATGCCCGAGCCACATCATCTGGCTCCTCTCGATGCAGAGTAGAGCTCTGAGCTCCTCCCGGATGACCAAGCTTCTCACTCTCTAAGGGAGAGCCCGCACAACCTGCAAAGGAAACTCATTTCAGCCGCTTCTATCTGTGATCTTCTTTTGGTAATGACCCACAGCTCGTGGCAGACCCCAAGATATTTTAACTCCTCCACTTGGGGCAGGATCTCTTCCCTGACCCAGAAAGGGTACTGCACCCTTTTCTGACTGAAGATCATTCTCATCCCAACCGCTTCACACTGGGCCACAAACCGCTCCAGCGAGAGTTGAGGATTGCGGCTTAATGCAGCCAACAGAACCATGTCATCTGCGAAAAGCAAGATGACATAATCTCCCCGGCCTTCCCTAGGACGTGGTCGAAATTCTGCTGGTGGAGCAAACACACCACAAGGTGGTGATCAGTTGACAGCTCCGCCGCTCTCGTCTCTAAAATGTCCAAGACGTGCGGCTGCAAGTCCGATGACACGACCCCAAAGCCCATCATCGAATTGCAGCCTTGGATGTCCTGGTGCCAAGTGCGTGTATGGACATCCTTACTATATGTTTGAACATGGTGTTTGTTATGGATAATCTCCAATGAGCACTTCAGTTCAATAACAGAATAACAGAACCTTCCATGGCAACAACTGTCGGGGAAGTGGTCCACCTCAGATCTTGTCCCAGTTGGTCGGTGCAGAACCCAAACAGCAACAACCTCAGATTCGGACGACATCACCAAGGGAGGTGGGGGGAGATAGGACAAGCGGCAGTAAAACAGGCCTACATGTACTTTAACTAAATGCCAAAGAGTAGAAATAAGTCTTAAATCGGGATTTAAACATTTCTACTGAGGTAGCAGCTCTAATATCTGCGGGTAGGGAATTCCAGAGTACTGGAGCCCGAATAGAAAATGCTCGAGAGCCTATAGACTTCTTTCTGCCTCTCGGAGTCGCCAAGAGACCAGTGTTTTGCGAGCGTAGATTTCGGGACAGAACATACGGTACACTTGTGTCAGCGAGATGAGAGGAAGTGAACAGGACCTTAAAATCGCATCTCAAATGGACCGGGAGCCAATGCAAGTTTGCCAGAATGGGGGTAATATGATCGAACCTTCTCGTCCAACGTGAACATTGAAGTCCCCCAGCAGAACAAGGGATTCCCCAGGGGTAGAGCGCTCCAAACCCCTTCCAGGGACTGCAAAAAGGGCGGGTACTCTGAGCTGCTGATTGGTGCATAGGCTCAAACAGCAGAAGACGGAGGAAGACGGAGGGAGGCGACCCTCTTGTCCACCAAGGTAAATCTCAATGTACAGGCGCCAAGCACACAATTGTCCATAATAATTGTGATTCTCGGTAAAGCTAAGGGATAAATGGAATAGCCAATATTATGAAAAGGATAATCTCAGATATTTTATGCTCTGCCTCAATATGTATTCAGGACGTATGCTGTTCTAGACAAATGATAACTTGGTCAATATTATTAATTTAACTTTCTTGCAGTTGTGCATCCCCAAGGTAGTTCTACAAAGAGTAGTACTCATTTTCACCTCTGTGTTACTCTCCGGCTCTCAAACATGAAGCCTGTCCATTGAACTTGTTCAGTCTTCTTTTCTAATAGGCACGTAATTAGACTACAGTATTGGGTCACGTTTCACGTTCAAATCATTTTCTGAATAGCAGAAGCACAGAAGTAAGCTCCACAGGATTTAATGAATAGCATCTGTTGCCGTTCAAAGTGGAAGACAACTTCACAGAGCTGAGGGTGTGAGTCATGCAAGTGTGTGTGTGGGCAGGAGTATTTAGCAAAAGAAGCTTTTCGAGTGGTCAGCTTCTTGGTCAGAAGCTTTGAGTCCCTGGGGCGTATGTAAAATGCAATTACAAAAGGTTATTATTACATATTGGCTACTTAAGGAAGGTTGCTTGTCATCTCTGAGTGACTTCGAAGAGTCGGCAAGAATTGTCAACATGTCAGTTCTTGATGAACTGAAACTTTCCCTGTCGTGACCAAGCTGTCTTCTCCGCACAATTAGGAGCAGAGGGCAGTCGTTTGCCAGATGCTTCAGCAGCAGAGGCAGAGGGAGCTGCAGCGCCTCACACTGGCAGGAGCCCTCACGTCCACGACAAATTCCCCCATATTGGCCCAGTCCCCCAACCTGCTGTCCTCAGCAACTTCCTGCCCCCTGCAGGGCAGCCAGGGGGGAAACCTCTTTGGCCGACAGGAAGGCCCCCTTCAAAAGCCTGTGAGTGGTACTGCAAGTGTTCCATTATTTGCTTACTCTCTATTCTTCTTCTGTTTTTTGTTTTTTTTTATTATTTATTTTGTCATTTTTCAGGCTGCAGGAGAGAAGGGCGGAGACAAGAATGGATAAAACCCCCAATGTTACAAC
Organism: Phycodurus eques; assembly: GCF_024500275.1. Taxonomy (NCBI): domain Eukaryota; kingdom Metazoa; phylum Chordata; class Actinopteri; order Syngnathiformes; family Syngnathidae; genus Phycodurus; species Phycodurus eques. Next base: position 5,472,884 of record NC_084530.1, read on the forward strand.
ACCATCTCAAATGAAGATATTGATCATAACTCTGAGGAATGACTGACGTCAACTCACATGACATGAGGACAGCATTTCTACTCTGTCATCTTTAATGAATGTACAACAGGATGGACTTGAGGGTGAGGTTTTTGTGCATGGAAGTTGTTTTTATCAGAGGTTCTTTAATGTTTTTACACAGGCAGCTTTTCAGAGAGCACAAATACAGTGGTCTCTTCTTAAATTGCACTAATTTGTTAGGTAGACCAACGGGCCTGCTTATTATGTGGACACTCTTTACTCGTCCTGACAGGTGTGGTCTTGTTTCTTGTTTTGAAGTATAATCTCAAGCACTGATCTTTAATGAATCCTTTCCGTAGATTTTCACATTCAGACTGTTGGGAATTAATGAAAGAATGTCATCCACTTGTGAGCCACCTCACACATTTGTCTTCCTGTAAATGTTTTCTTCCCTTTGCGTTCGCCACGCCCACATTATTTCCAGGCATTTGCTTTATGCTTAATAAAAAGCTAAATTTAATATCGTCTATCACACGAGTGACTTGCTGTGTTGACTCCTGACGGGGCAAGCCGAAAGTCACAACAACAAGGTGGTCAGTGGCATTGCAATTACCTCAAAATTTTGTACCATCATTTTCTACTCTGTTGTGTGGGTTCCATTTTGTGATAACTCCTTTTACTACTTATACAGGATATAAATGGCCACCGAAAATTTTGTCTTCAACCATGTTAAAGCTATTTACTGATGTTTAAATATCCACAATTGCGTATTGGTCCCTACAACTGGCATTGCATCTATTCAAAACCAGAAAAGTTTATCTATCTATCTAATTGCTGTCGAGATTAAGAGGATGAAACCAAACATTTAGAAGTTGTTAGTGAGTTGTTCTTTTTCCTAAGTGTGCACTTTGCGTTAGTAGTCGAATTAGCTATTTAGTCATCAACACAAAAGATGCTCAGTAACTTCAAGAGACTTGATTTTTTTTTTTTTTTTTTTGAGAATCAGCACATTTTATATATATATATATATATATATATATATATATATATATATATATATACAGTATATATTTCTGTTCAACATTCTTTTCACGTCTGAGAACTCGCTGTTCTTTTAGCAATACTGGATAGATAATGCCTTAATGTTGGTAGTCTTTTTTTTCCATTGGGGATACATGGAGAGTTACTGAAAAGGCACTCATCCTAAACCCATTTATACATTTTATAGATAATTTCATCAAACGGAATGTGTGAATAACCTGATAGTGATAACTATAGTGTCATTTTTTTACTGTATAAGTTTTGTGTTCAGATACGATGTTCTTGAGTTGTATGTGCTTCAGAGATGTGAGAGAAAAGTACGAAATGGAAATCTTACAATGAAGCCTGCACAGTAGTGTCCTCGCAAAGGATGTAAACTATAATGAAAATGCTGTCACGATAGTGTGTTATTTGTGGTGTTACCTGCTCTGAGGATGGTGAAATGAGATGCAGTGGACCCTTATTGGTTACTGGCGCTTCCATTCACGGCATTGGCTGATGGAAAGCTTATTTTCCCCTACTACCGTAATTTCTCGTGTATAATGTGCATTTTTCCCCCCAAAAAATTGTCAAAAGTCAATAGTGCGCATTATACATAGGTATAGGGGCAAATGGAGAAAAAACTTTCACATTTTATAAATGTATGCCGCCATCTAGTGGTTATGAAAAAGCTGTACACTTTAATTCCAAAATGCCACCGCCACCTAGTGGTTATAAAAAAGGTGTAGCCTACACTTTCATTCCAATATGACAGGGTACACCCCATATGACTGCATATATGTACATTTGTGCTGATAAGTTTACATACACTGGCAGAATTTAAAAATAAAAAAATGTTTTTAATAATGACTGATGACTGAACAACAACCATCATTAATTTCTTTATGGTTATGTTATGTTTAATGTTAATGCTTTTCTGAAATGCTTGACCGTTTAATTTGAATCCCATTAAAATACAATTAAATGTGTTTCACCTGGTCCTTCATGTTTTCTTTAAAGAATTGTACCCATCTTACAAATTCTGCCTGGGTAATCAAAAATATGAGCACAACTGTGTGTTTTCTCAGTCACTAAATAAAACTAGGGCTGTGAATTTAAGAGCATATAATATAAGAGCAAGTAAATTAAAACAAAAATGATTAAGTGTGCAAACCAAGTGCTTAACTTCAGAAGAATTATTTGAAAAAAAACTAACAAAATACAGATAATACTAAATGTTTTGATCATATGGGTAGAAGCAAAATCATGCATTGTAAAAATGCATTATACATAGGTAGAAGGGCTCTCCAGAATTTTGAGGTCAATTTAGGGGGTGCTTATTATGCATGGGTATGCATTTTACACGGGAAATTACGGTATATGTTGCCATGTGATTCTTCCATTCTTTTGATCACAAATTCATAGGAGGAAGGGATTTTTTAATGTTTTCTCCTTTTTTCTGTAGCAATATTGTCACGGGTCTTGTTTTCTCACCTCTTCAATTTGAAATATCGTCTGCCCTATGTGATATCTTGAGTGCTAGTTATTTTTGTCTGTAGATGTCAGAAAACAACTTAAAACAGCTCACTAGGAGGTGATTAAATACTGTAGCAATGACAGAATGGGAATGTTTTATTATGTTGATTGAAAAAAAATATGAGCCAACTTTTAACATTAAAAGTGGGACGTCTACAATTTACCAAGTATGTGTGAAGTCCTGAGAAGACTGTCCAATGAAGGTTTTGTTTTCTTTCCCATGTTGCACTGGGGCATTGTAAGCCCAATTTGTTCAATCTATTTTTATTTGATTATAAGTTGTCCATTTCTTTGTGCAAGACATGTTCTTTAAAGCTTTGAAGTTTGGGTAACCAAGATAATCCATGTTATGAATGTCGTACTGTGTATCTTCAGTGTTACATTAGAGCACCCATCTCATAGTGAGGTTTGATGGAGAGTTACTTGTTAGAATAAGAATTGCATATAATGCAGTGGTTTCTCAAATATATCAATAATTACGAAGTTATAACTATGCATGATTTTAAATGCATTATTCCCTAGCAAAGAAATGTTTTTATTAAATGAGCACCTAAAGCACCTAAGGACAAGGTTGTTGGCTTTGTAGAGCATATTTGCCTGAGAGAATTGATCAAAAAATGAATTTGACAATATTCAGATTAAATCCCTGTAAAGTATTTTGATATTTTTGTGTGTAAAATTAAATGATGGATGAGTACAGTTTTGTTTTGTCAATAAATGTATTTTACTGATTTGTTTTACATGTTCTCTTGAATGACTTCTCTGTTACAGTTGAAACACAAAGGCTATGCTGTACTTTTCTGGCACAACATATGTAATAATGTGCTTATTACTTGACCACATACTGTAGCTTCGGACCTGTCTGCAGTTTCCTACTTTTAAGATCTCTGAGAAAATGTTGATCCATAAGACAACTGCATACAGCTATGTTTAGCCTTGTTAATCCTTTAATGAAGGATGCACAATTGTTGCTTTCCGGTTTATACTTACTTTTTTGTTAGCATAAGTTACTACAGTTACACAGTAAGTTACCACTTAAGTATACGTAAGTAAATTTTGCAGGTATCTGTATTTGAGTAATTATATTTCGAATGACTTTCTACTTAAGCTCCCGACATTTGAAACTTTCTACTCCTTTGTAAAGATAGGCTTAATTGTTACCTTTTTCAAACTCTGCGGCTGATGACACAATGTAAAAAAGACGGAAACAGAGAGGTTGACTGAGTGAAACATTGGGGACTTAAGGTGGGAAAAAAAACGGGGACAGCAGCGACACAGAGGACCGTGCATCAGATACTATTGGCAACGTCAGCAGATACAGAGACGCAAGATATTCCCTATCCATGGCCTTATTTAAGCGAATTGATGTTTGCTTCAAGAACAATGTGTGGGAAATGTGTTGTGTCTTGTGCTACAATACATTAAAAAAAAAAAAAAGATTTAAATAAACACCAGCTTCTGGCATTCAAAAATTCTCTGTCTAATCTAAAAATTATTATTATTATGTAATTAGTATCTTGGCGGCACGGTGAACGACTGGTTAGCACATATGCTTCACAGTTCTGAGGACCCGGGTTCAAATCTGGCCTCGCCTGTGTGGAGTTTGCATGTTCTCCCCGTGCCTGCGAGGGTTTTCTCCGGGTACTCCGGTTTCCTCCCACACGCCAAAAACATGCATTGTAGGTTAATAGAAGACTCTAAATTGTCCGTAGGTGTGAATGTGAGTGAGAATGGTTGTGCCCTGTGATTGGCTGGCGACCAGTTCAGGGTGTACCCCGCCTCTCGCCCGAAGTCAGCTGCGATGGGCGCCAGCCCACCCGTGACCCAAGTGAGGATAAGCGGCTCAGAATATGAATGGATGGATGGATATCTTAAGGTAATTTAGCATTGTTGTTATTCAGTTTTTTAGAAAATCATGTTGTTTTGATAGCATACAAGTGTGAGACAATACTAGCTCTTGGTTTAAAAAAAAAAAAAAAAAAAAGGCTATTATCAAAATGGGGATTTTATTGTGTGTTATGTAACTGACAATAAAACATTATTTTTACTTTTATTACTTTTCATACATTATATACACACACACCTATATATATATATATATACACACACAGACACACACACTATACTGCCAAAAGCATTCACTCATGTGCCTTGACTCATTATTTTAAGTGATATCTCATTCTAAATCCATATAGTTTAATAAGCTGTTGGTCTACCCTTTGCTGCTATAACAGCTTTAACTCTTGTAAGGAAGGCTTTGAACAAAATTTAGGTGTCCGTTTATGGCAATTGTAGCTCATTCTTCCAGGAGCATATTTTTAAGGTCACACACTCATGTTGGATGGAGAAGGCCTGGCTCTCAGGCTCCACTCTAATTCATCCCAAAGGTGCTCTATCGGGTCAAGCTCAGGCAAGTCAAGTTCATCCACACCAAACGCTCTCATCTGTCATAGTGTGTGCCCTGCAGTTCCCCTTTTGAAGCTCAGATGGCGCTTTCTGTCTCGCCCTTCCCTCTCTCTCTCCTCTCCCTGGCAATCAGCACCTGCTATCAATCAGCACTCATCACTGCTTGCATATAAACCTGCCAGTCTTGAAATCAGTGCCAGAGTATCGACGTAATCTGTGGTACGCAGGTCAATGTTCATGACTCCTTGTAAATGATCTCGATCACTCGCAACCGTACTTACCCCCTTGTGTTCTTCATCTCCAGTGCTCATCCGTGTCTTCCGCCTTACTGACTGTTCCAGCCACGCTGCCAAGCTACTCCACTTTCCCATGCTTCCGCTTCCTACACCTTCCATTCTTTTCCTTTCGGCTTGTCCCATTAGGGGTCGCCACAGCGCATCATCCTTTTCCATGTAAGCCTATCTCCTGCATCCTCCTCTTCCCTCACGACATCCATCAACCTTCTCTTTGGTCTTCCTCTCGCTCTCTTGCCTGGCAGCTCCATCCTCATCATCCTTCTACCAATATACTCGCTATTTCTCCTCTGGATGTGTCCCAACCATCGAAGTCTGCTCTCTCTAATTTTGTCTCCAAAACATCGAACCTAGGCTGTCCTTCCACCTGCTCCCTACTTTCACTGCAGATCACAATGTCATCGGCAAACATCATGGTCCACGGGGATTCCAGTCTAACCTCATCTGTCAGCCTATCCCTCACCACTGCACACTTGCCTCTTCTACTCTCCCTTCTCTCTCATTTTCCACATTCATCAACTCCTCGAAGTATACTTTCCATCTAGCTAGCACACTACTGGCACCAGTCAACATATTTCCATCTCTATCCTTAATCACCCTAACCTGCTGCATGCACATCCTTCCCATCTCTATCCCTCTGTCTGGCGAGCCTGTATAGATCCTTTTGTCCTTCTTTAGTGTCCAACCTGCTATACATGTCATCATATGCCTCTTGTTTGGCCTTTGCCCCCCTCGACCCTTGCCCTGTGTCGCATCTCAATGTATTCTCTTCGCCTCTCCTCGGTCCTCTCAGTGTCCCACTTCTTCTTAGCTAACCTTCTTCCTTGTATGATTTCCTGTACTGTGAGGTTCCACCACCAAGTCTCCTCCTCTCCTTTTCTGCCAGAAGATACACCAAGTACTCTCCTGCCTGCCTCTCTTATCACCTTGGCTGCACTCGTCCAGTCTTCTGGAAGCTCCTCTTGTCCACCGAGAGCGTGCCTCACCACTTCCCGAAAAGCTGCACAACACTCGTCCTGTCTCAGCTTCCACCACATGGTTCTCACACACCACCATCCTATGCTGTCTAGCCAGACTCTCCCCTACCACTACCTTACAGTCGGTAACCTCCTTCAGATGACATCGTCTGCACAAGATGTAATCCACCTGCGTGCTTCTACCTCCACTCTTGTAGGTCACCCTATGTTCCTGCCTCTTCTGGAAAAAAGTGTTCACCTCATCCTGTTTACAATTAGTGCTTTGTCTTTTGTCTTTGTTTCTCTCTCCCCTTTAGAAACGTTGTTCTGTTTGACTCTGATTCTCAAGAAACTTCAATTATAAAACCAAGAAACCACAGCTGAAGCTTAAAAACTCCACTGTGACACAGTAAAACTGTTCCGGCATAAAAGGGATACAGATCTTCCATTCTGCTTGACCTAACAGCACAAAAAAAAAAAAAAAATGCCAGAGAGGAGGTCAGAGTGCCGGTACACCTGGCCGAGCGTTGTCCCCAGCCCTCCCCCCACTAACCAATGAATTATGCATTAAAACTGGAGGACCGGCAAGAGCAGTGAAGACGTGGGGGAAGTGCGACCAGACCGGAAACCAGCACAGCATGCTCGGTGTGTGGAAATTGGAAAACAATTTTAAGTAAACATGAAGAATGAGATAACAATGACCGTTGCTCAGTTTGAGGCTACACAATTCGCGATTTAGTATTCTCGCTTCGTCGAGAACTGCACAACTTTAACTTCTTTTGTTCCCAAGCCGAAACGAAAAGCAAAGCGTGTCAACTTGAATGCGCCACTTGATCTTAACCATGTCCGCGCTTCTTTCCGCTGCCAGTCTCAGGCACGACTCCATCAACCAATCAAATTAGTGGGCGTTCCACTCCGGAACATAATACATTCTGCCTTCTGATTGGCTGGTTGTTTTGACGCTTGATTTTGACGTAAGCCTATGAGCGACCCATCCTTCCCTGCAGCTTGGTCAAATTGACACAGCTGATCGCAAGCGAGTCCAAGTTCCTGTGTCATTTTTATTCTTTTTTTATTTTTTAGTTTTTTGCCTATGTATTTATTTATTTTTTTTTCATGTTGATGTCACTGTGTTGAGCGGCTCAGACAGAGAAGCAGCTGTTGTCATTTCAGGTTGAGTCTTGGCAACGGCGTAGATTGAGCGAAAGGAAAAGATTTTGACTTGCTGTGGCAAGATTTCAATGGACAAAATGAGCAGCCTGGTGGCCAAATTACATCACCTCTGGATTACTTCCATTTTGAAACAATCTCGGATGACAACTATGCAATCCAAGGTAAACTAAACTCTGCCCTTGTGTTATCCCTGCGTTACTTAAACTAATTGCGTTTTCTCGACGTATAGTAGGCAAGATGACGTAAATATTTTGACTTCTGACGTCGTTTCAAGCGGCACTCTTTGAAGTTGTACCCTTTATTTTTGTTTTTAATGATCCTAAATCAACATATGAATAATAGTGTGTTGCATTCAAGTGCCCCAGTGAGCATGCATGCATGGACAATAGAGCAACTAAATATCATTCAGCAATCAGCAGTGATTCATTGTTGTTGTTGTTGTTGTTTTTCAATATACACTTTTCCCCCATAAGTTATATTGTTAAACACATTCAAATGCAAATAGCATGTATTGCTTGAGATTTTAAATTTGCCCTCACAAGGCCAGCAAGCTGGGCCTCGGTGATGACGTCGGCATTTTCCCCCGTCCAAAGTCAGCAGGGATAGGCTCCACCTCACGCGTGATCCCTAATGAGAACAAACTGGATAGAAATGAGATGGATGGGGGTGTTTTAAAAGTGTTGTCAATAAACGAAGTGTGTACAACTGTCATCAGGTCCATCTCTCGACAATCCCTCCTGAGCCGGTCATCCCCTCTAAGAAACCTTTCAAAGTGGATCTTGTTGGTGGAAAGCGTTATTCGTGGTGCACCTGTGGGCACAGCAAAAAACAGGTACAGCTATGTATAACCGCAATACATGTACTGTACACTCTCTTTGCATTATTCATTGGGTACATGTACAATTATAATGCTGTTAAGGCTCGTGGAGAAGACGAGGTAATAAAATGAAACCCTTTGCAAAAACAATACTGCTGAGCTTTGTCCCCATCGGAGAGGTATTGTTTTAATTTATACTATGATTATTGTTGATGGTCACTGATCTGGTGTAGTGGTGCATTCGCCTCACTTCGGTACCGGCAGCGTGGGTTCAGTTCCCACTCAGTGACGGTGTGAATGTGAGTGCGAATGTTTGTCTGTGTCTATATGTTCCCTGCGACTGACTGGTGGCCACTTCAGGGTGTAGTCCGCCTTTCACCCCAAGTCGGCTTTGATAGGCTCCAGCACAGTTTTATAAAACTGGGTCACTCGAGAGAATCGAATTTTTTTTTTTTTTTAAACATAAAGAGCTGGTATCAGAGGCATCGATATTTATAAATTCCTCCACAGGGGACCAGTGCAAGTCTCGCCGCTGTCGCCGCTTATGGTGCACCCTTCGACGGCTACAGAGGTGCGTTATCGTGCTAAATTTCAAAGGAGGGCAAATTGTCCTGTCGGGGTGGCTTTTAGTCATAATGCCGCCTCAGATGCTGCCTCTGTGCAGCCTGTGAAAGCTGTGCGTGTGTGCGTCTTTCACTGGAAAGGAGCTGCGAGGGAAGTAAGTAGTGTATTTGATTGACAGCTGAAAGGTCTGGGGATTTTCAGAGCGCTCAGTGATACGCACACACAGGAGAATGTCTCGATTCTTGACCATTTTGAAGACTGATTTTGCATACTTTGCGATTAATTTTTTCTTAACAAGACTCTTTTCTGTGATGTGTCAATTGTACAAGAGATTTCTCGGGTTGGTTTGGTTGCACTTTAAGTTGCTCACTTTAGCCTACGGTAGTGGGTGTGAAGTACAAACCCCATTTCCAATTAATTGGGTATGTTGTGTAAAATGTAAATGGAAACAAAGTTTTGCCAATTCTTTTCAACCTATATTAAATTGAATATACTAAAAATATTTTTAATGTTAAGAATTATAATTGTGGCGGCACGGTGGCCGACTGGTTAGAGCGTCAGCCTCACAGTTCTGAGGACCCGGTTTCAATCTCCGGCCCCGCCTGTGTGGAGTTTGCATGTTCTCCCCGTGCCTGTGTGGGTTTTCTCCGGGCACTCCGGTTTCCTCCCACATCCCAAAAAACATGCATTAATTGGATAGTCTAAATTGCCCATAGGTGTGACTGTGAGTGCATATGGTTGTTTGTTTGTATGTGCCCTGCGATTGGCTGGCAACCAGTTCAGGGTGTACCCCGCCTCCTGCCCGATGACAGCTGGGATAGGCTCCAGTACGCCCGCGACCCTAGTGAGGAGAAGCGGCTCAGAAGATGGATGGATGGATGGATGGATGCATTATAATTGTTTTTTTTGGTTTTGTTTTGGTTTTTTTTGTGCAAATTCATCATTTTGAATTTGAAGTTTGCAACAGGTTTTAAAAAAGCTGGGACAGGGTCATGTTTACCACTGTGTTACATAACCTTTTCTAAACAACACTCATTAAGCATTTGAGAACCGAGAACACTTAATTGTTGAAGCTTTGTAGGTGGAATTCTTTGTCATTCTTGCTTGATGTACAACTTAAGTTGCTCAACAGCCCAGGATCGCCGTTGTCTTATTTTGTGCTTCTTAACGTACCACGCATTTTCAATGGCAGACAGGTCTGGACTACTGGCAGGCCAATCTTGTACTCGCACTCTTTTGCTACAAAGCCACACTGTTATACCATATGCAGATGTGGCTTGGCATTGTCTTGCTGAAATAAACAGGGACATCCCTGAAAAGACATTGCTTGGCTGGCAGCATTTGTTGCCCCAAAAGCTCAATGTACCTTTCACCATTAATGGTGCCTTCACTGATGTGTAAATTACCCATACCATTACAGATGCTGGCTTTTGAACTTTGTGCTGATAACAATCCGGATGGTCCTTTTCCTCGTTGACCCGGAGGAGACGTCTATGATTTCCAAAAACAATTTGAAATGTGGACTCGTCAGACCACAGCACACTTTTCCACTTTACGTCAGGTGCGCTCGGGCCCAGAGAAGCTGGCAGCGTTTCTGCGTGCTGTTGATACTGTATGTGGCTTACGCTTGGCTTGGTCAAGTTTTAACTTGCATTTGTAGATGTAGCGACAAATTGTGTTAACTGACTATGGTTTTCTGAAGTGTTCCTCAGCCCAAGTGGGGATATCCTTTTTACATTGATGCCTGAGGGTTCGAAGGTCATGCGCGGGCATTCAATGTTGGTTTTCGGGTTGCCGCTTATATGCAGATTTCTCCAGATTTTCTGAATCTTTTGATATTATGGACCGTAGATGATGAAATCCCTAAATTCCTTCCAATTTTACTTTGAGAAATATCCTTAAACTGTTTGTACTATTTGCTCACGCAGTTGTTAACAAAGTGGTGAACCTCGCCCAATCCTTGCTTGTGAACAACTCAACCGATCGGGGATGCTCCTTTTATTCCCAATCAATACACTCACCTGTTTCCAATTAACCTGTGGAATGTTCTCAAGAATTATTATTATTTTTTGTAATCATTCCTCCACTTTTCCAGTATTTTGTTGCAGGCATCAAATTCAAAATGATAGAATATTTACACACACACAAAAAACTTTCATCACTTTGGACATTAAATGTCTTTGCAGTGTATTCAATTGCATATAGGTTGAAAAGGATTTGCAAAGCATTCTTTTTGTTTTACGCATCGCATCTTCATTGGAATTGTGGTGTATAGCGCATTGGGTATTTATGATTATTGCAGCCTTTCTGTGATGGAGCACACAAGACCAAAGCCCAGGGCCTGTCCCCATTACGCTTCGTCCCAGAGAAAGATGCTACAGTTTGGTTGTGTGGCTGCAAATACACAAACAACCCACCATACTGTGATGGCACGCACAAGCAGGACTTCATCACATCTGCCCCGCTGCATGAGCAGAACTGACAGTTAAAACGTGTCTCGCTTCGAAAAGGGCGAAGTATCTAACTTCACTGGAGCTTTAGAACAAATATGGCCTGTGGTTGTATAGGCAGAACATATTGTACCCACTAGTGTTTCAACTGTTTGAATCCCGTAAGTTGACACGCCTCTACAAAATTTGTGTTATTGAGTGTGATAGAACAGTTAACTAAATAAGTGGTTTCCTATTGGAAGCTTATCACTGTTCTTTCGATAAATCATGTATAATAAATGTCTTTAAAAAAACTGCCAGCATTGAACTTTATTTCACAGTATGCTTCACAACCTCCTGATGTTCTCAGGAAATGATTAATTGGGACACTTTGTTCAAAAAACCTAGAAAGTAAACATTTTATTGACCTAAAGCATGCACATGGCTGATTTTATTTTTTTTAAAGCATTGTTGTTGTTTTTTTTGTTGGAACGGAAACGAGGAATGCTGTATTTTATGAAACACCATACATGGCCGTGTATTCAAATCCCTTTTGAGTTCTTACAGACATTTACGACAAAAGTACAGTTGTCTGACACACACACACACACACAGGCGAGTGCTTAGAAAAGTGTGAAAGCGTCTCATGGTGGCAAATACTTGTTGGTTTTTTAACTGTGGTCAGAAAAATGGAAAGTGCATCGACAGTTTTTGTCATGAACGTGTGTTACCGGATGAGTGAGTCCTTGCTTATACTGGGCCCTTCTACAGCAGTTATTAAATGACAAGGCAAGAATTGCTCTTTACCTTTTGTATGGAAATGTTGCAGTGATTTTTCACTATCACTGCAACGCGCTCCTGCATTTAAATTCTACAGAAGATAAAGTACGAATTGAACGGTGGAAATGAAACAACCACTGCATATACAATACAAAATGATTACGTCTTGTATAAAAGATAGGTTTATACATATGTATGCACACATGCCCACACTCGATACATACTGTACAGTTCGTATGTGTGCACTGTTCTAGTCTAGCGCACACACACACACACACACTCACACACACATTTGGCTGCACACTTCAGTCTGTCATGGTGAAATATGAAAACTGTCTCGTCCAAAAGAAGGCTCCAGTTAGTATTTTTGCTCTGTCGAAAGAAGGGAGCAATCCAAACACTGTCCTCCCTGTTGTTATGCACAGATATTAGGTCGTAGGAGGCAAACCGCTTTTTTCCACTCCCCTGGCCTCCTCTTTGCAGGGTGCCGAGCTTGTGCCGTTGACGGTCACCTTCCGAGCGGAGGCTCCCTGTTTGGAGGAGAGAGCGTGTCGCTGAGTGTTGTTGGGCACAGTGGTACCATTGGAGTTCTGGATGGCGGGAGAAAGGTGAGGCGCAGGGCTGGATTGTGTGGAGGCTCGGGGTATCTGGGCCGAAGCCGGACTGTGGACTTTGTCGCTTTGTGAGTCGCTCTCTGAGGTCGGGCTGGTGTTGATACCATCAGAGTGGCCCTGGACTGCAGACTGGGATGGCCTCCTACGCTTCCTTGTGGGTTTGACCAGGTACTGCAGGGGAATGGGTCCCGTCTGCACACAGGTACACAACATACGTTTGCTCCATTCAGGAATTCTGGGAGGTAGGAAATATGGCACTTGGAACTAAAGCGGTCCAATGAAAATATTTCTAGTTGTAGAAAAACTAAAGTTTTTTTTGTTGTTTTTTTTTTAAGTTTGTTAAAAGACTGTTTGAATGTTGTCTATTTATTTAACATTTTCCAAATAGCTTAAATCAAAAACCTACATATTAATTTCCATGTAAGACATTTGATGTTAAATTGCAGTATAACCAATAAAAAATAAATAAACCTGATTAGTATTCACCTTTCTTGTGTGCTGTCAGAGCAAAACCATTTAAGCGAAGTTGACATTTGCATGGTCTTGCGAGTTAAAAAGCTGTATTCCATTGAATTTGAATTCCCACTATCTTGAAATGTAGCACTATACACTGCAACGTGACTTTCTGCATGGGGTTTGGTGGGGGGGAAATCCTACAATTCACTTCCTCTTCAGTTTTTGGGAGTAATAGCTACCCAGAGACTTTAACATACACTCACCCAATATACTGCATTTTTACATTTGAGGTCGTGTCGCAACCATTTTTGCCCTGTGATTGGCTGGCGACCACTTAAGGGTGTACCCCGCCTCTCGCCCTAAGATAGCTGGGATAGGCTCCAGCACGCCCGCGACCCGTGTGAAGATAAGCGGTACAGAAAATTGGATGGATGTAATTTGTCGTAAGTGGGCCAGCACAGTGGAATTTGTGTTCAGCATGTCTGCTTGAGGTTCTCTGTTTGAATCTCAGCCTGTGTGGAGTTTGCGTGTTCTCCCCATGCTTGTGTAGGTTTTCTCCCGAGTAAATTGCCCATAGGTTTAAATGTGAGTGTGAAGGTTTTTTTGTCTATACAGTATGCCCTGCGAATGAGTAGAGTAAGACCGGCATTGGAAAAGGATGGCTAAATACATACAGGTACATTAAATTAAAAAAAACAAAAAAAATGGGGTAAGAGAAATAGTGAATTGGTCCTCAACGTTTTGCTTGTAATTTTACTGCCACAATAGTGGCCTTCATGTACATGTACCTTCATGTACCAATTAAACTCTATACCAAGCGCTCCAATGAACAGCTACCACATAACAATTACATAACTGTCCATGAAAGTTATTCTCAAATGGCAAGTTACTTTGAGCCTGGAATGGATGGCTGATTTAAAAAAAATGGCTGAAATTCCAATACTCTTAAGGTGAACCTTGACATGTAAATGCGAATCACACTGTGCTGGAGGCAACAACACGAAATGTGTCATTTCACAATTACTTATTTTCCTCACAGTACAGTGGAACCTCGATAGAATGGACAAATAAGGGTGGGTGGGGGGCATCCGTTATAGCCCATTGTCCGGTGCATTGAAGCTTTTTCTCTTGTTTTTGTGACCATATGCACCCATATTCCTGTACAGTACAAAATAGTTTTGTACTTTTTTTCGTGGCCTAAAACAACTAGTACAGTACACAGTTATTGTAAATAAATAGAAAAAAGCTTGAAAATGTTTGAAAAGTTTCAAAATGTATCCAAACTTACCGCTGGTGTGCTTTATGGAGACATTGTTGACATGCTTGTCATTGGGAAGTTGCGTTCGTGAGCCCTGACGAATAAGTGCTTCCTAGTTCCAACTCTGTTGTCACACATGAACGACTTCACCAAAAAAAAAAACAAAAAAAAAAAAAACTTTTGACTGTACCAAAAAAGAAGGTGTCAGACTCCAGAGACTTGTGTGTTATATTCCTCTTTGCGTTAACACCACAGCTAGACGTGAGCTCTCTCTGCGGAGCAGAGCACTATGCTAGCTACATATGCTATTTTAATAACCATACCCATAACCATCATGGCAGCCATGTGGAAATGTTGCCACATTCAACATGGCCGCAACACAGGCACGTCTTGTTAATTGGATCTCGTCATTGGTGATCTACGACTTGGAAACACATGTCTGCCAGTCTCTGCACCACAGCTCCAGTAAACAACAGCAACGATTCTGGAACTGACAGACTTTGTCAACTGCAGTTTAAGTGACAAATGGACACTATTGTTGGTCACACTGTTCAGTTCCAAAGGTCCGTTTTATCCGATATCAGTTGTACCGGGGTCCGTTTTATCAAGGTTCAACTGTACATTCTTTTTAATTTACTGATGAAAGGTCAAAATACCCAGACCACCTCTTGTTAGTTCTGTTGAATAAGCATTTTTATTGTATTTTTTTTATACCAGCTGGTGCACATCTAACTCAGTCAATAAAATGCAAAGTATAATGAGCGCTGCCACTCACTCACCCGTCTCCACTCATAGAAGTAGGCAATATCCATTAGTGTGTAGTAGTCTTTTAGAGGTTCATCGCCATACAACACCTCTACCTGTAAACAAACACGTTATGCAACATAAGCTCCCGACCATTGCACAATATTAAGGTCACTCAATGAAAAAGTTGTGCGGCAGTTATACAGCATTCATTAGAATTTTAATCACCTACTATTGTACAGTAGATGCATTTAATTATTGTTGACTTGTCCTATGAATTTTGACAGCTACATTATTTGTTAGTAGTAAATACATAAGGTTTAGCAGAGCTGCCAACCTATAAAAATTCACGACCAGAACAATTTGTCCAAATTTGTCTGAATTTGCATATTTTCAATATGTTGTCAAGAAAATTTACATGCGACACTCATGATCAAAATCGTTATAAGAAATTACGGCTTCAATAGTTCTCATTTTCATGTTTTTATTGCATCCACCTTGTAATAGTGGACGCAGTTGCAGCCTGAACGCGGTGTCCTGTGTAGAGGTGTATTATTTTATATTTAGATTATATTTTTATATTTAGATCTCTAAACACCTATTAATTGGGCTGTTATTTTGTTGCTCAACGTTGGGTTACCCGCCACCAAAACGAGGTTCCAGACAAGACCTACGTTGAGTGTGTTGTTTCACAAAATCACTTATTCCGATGTTTTGCACTGACACTGGACACAAAGAGAACTTTCGCCTCCCCGGCTGGGCTTAATAATATAGCGTGCGGCAAGTAGCTGTTCAATGTGGACGCGCCGGTAATATCAGACGCTGGATTATTTTTTCTCCCCCGGGAAAATCAATGTTACGGCCGTAACGAGTCAACGTTCAGTGATTTCCGTCACAAAATACGAACGTTCCGTAACATTTGGCAGCTCTGGTATAGTGATGTAGATTTACATTTTTATTTGAAAACGCCATAGTTCCATGAAAAATCCTGGAAAAACATGGAATTGGAAAAACTATTGGGCATAGTAATGTGTTAACCAACAAAATTTGTCTGGATTATACATTTTTACTAGTTTTGTGTGTACTAATGCTGCGCACGACTCTGTACAGTTGAGTTGTCCCATAGGCATTTCCTATGAATTGGCAAGTTCATATGATGGAAAGGTTACAGACATAGCTGATATGATATGGCACAGCCATTTTTAATAATTAAAGCAATCTTATATTCAGGTAACAGAGTAAAGGTGATTTTAGGAGACGGGACAGCCCACTGGACAAGGGAGATAAATTAGCTTTCCGCTAATCTGTCTTTTCCACCAATGCAGACTGACCTCTGGTGCTCCATAATACATCACATCCATACAGCAAGGAAGTGCTTATGCATTGTTTAACAGTACTGAAAATGATACCTTCAGGCATTCCGCTCCAGTTGATCAGGCATTATTCCAAATTTGCGGGTGTATCAGAACAGACGATGAAATACAGATGTTTCGCGTAGGCCACCGTATGTTTCAAGGTTACTGAAGTGGATACATGTAGCGCTGTATTTTTCAATCATACATTGAAAAGGATATTGCTCTCAAGTCATAATCAGGCCTTTTCTTCCCAGATTACTCTTTACTTTCAAATCTATGTTCTATGATTTGACAGGAGGAATTAGCAGCATTGGATACATTATTCATCACGTGGTTGTATGTCATGTGTGTGATTACCCTATAGTTGCTGGGTATATCCATCTTACTTCTGAGGAACTTTGCTAAGTGCATGACGGACATGGCTGCAGGGCACTGCAGGAAGCGTTTACCGTTGGCCTGAGAACAAAGCACAAATCCAGGGTGAGGACCATAAAAACAACAACATCATCAAAACGGGATTTCGGCTCTGACTTCACTAATCCTTATCTCTAAAGTCAAACCAGGTTTTACCTTGTCTCCATCCACCTCTGCACGCTGCCTCTCATTAGTTCTGCAGGCAAATACAGAAAATCAGAGGGTATAGCGTGAATGTTGAACTACTAGCACCTTACCATGGCTACAGAAGGTAAACAAAAGGTTTTAGAAAAAATATGTAAACCACACCAATAAACTACACCATATACAATTCAATAAAAAAAATATTTGGGGGGGGTCATTGTTTTGTATTATTTGGAATTGCCGTGTTGGCCAGGACATTCTTGTAAAGGAGATTTTTAATCTCAATAAGGGTTTCCTGGTTAAATAAATTCAAAGAAATAAAATCTGTTCGGGGGAATATTAAAAAAGTACAATGATAATCAATCCTATAATATCGCCACTTGGTATTGTTCCTTTCAAATATGTCTGATAGGCTGATGCCCATACATTTTCAACTGGATTTAAGCCTGTTCTACGCTTAACTATTTTGGCCACCTCAAACAAACGTGGTAGTGGTAAATCTCAGTGAGCCGAAAGTGGAGCAAAGATGAAAGATGACATCTTTCCTTACGCTAAACCAAACAATACACATCATGAAATGACGTGAACATCCCAGCATCCGCGGAGCCACTATCATCAGCGCCAAACAAAAAGGGGACCACTACCATGGTCTGCCAATCCAGAGGCACCGTCCCTGATGTCCATATGCGATGTGCCAGAGGTGTGTCAACCTCGACAGCCCCACAACATCCAGAGCCTTTCGGAACTCCAGAGTAGAAGACAGTCCAACCCCTCTCGAGAGGAAGAGTTCTGGAGCCCAAACTGTGCCTCGAGGTGAGTCCAACTTAATCGAGTTGAAACCTCTCAACCTCACACAAAGGCTCGGGCTCCTTCCTTGTCAGACAGGTGACGTGCCACATCCCTCGAGCCAGCTTCCGTAGCTGGGAATCAGCCCGCCAAGGTCCCCCGCCTCCCACATCGCATCTGATCCGCTTCCCCCTCCCACAAGTGGTGAGCCCATGGTACGGAACGAGTGTGATTCCCTTCAGCTGCTTAGAGCACTGCTAGCCCAGGCTGGCCGCTTTTCACGAGCCAGGAACATAAGCACACTTTTCTATTCTCCTTTTTTAGCTTTGGTTCACACACCACTATGGCAAGCACCAGATTTCGCCTCACAGTCCGCATGTCAACAACCTGAAGTGTTTTCCAGACCGTCACAATAACAGCATGTGTTGATGCCTGAAATTCACTCCATCGCAGCCAAGATTCAAGGTATGGTTTTTTTCAATTGAATGGTCTTGATTTGAATTCATTAATAGGCCAAATAAGACGTGTCAATAATATTTTGTCATCTTCAACTTCATTTTGAAAGAAAAAAACCAAAAGCTGCACTAACTTGTTTCTCTCATAGAACTGTATCGACAGACTGATGATTTCATCTTCGGCAATGTTAAACGTCTCCACCACTTCCCCTGGTTCCAGAACACGATTCTCTGAGTAGAAATCTCTCCTCCGTTTCATCTCATCTGCGAGAAGTCGATAACAACAAGCTTGAGCAATGACATCAAGGAGTTTTCTGTTACAAAGGTGCTTTGTGACATGAAAATAGGGGCAGTCTTACCTTTGAATAACCCCGGAACGAGCTTATATACTATGTCTTGTAGAGTTTTGTCCGCTCTAAATGGAAAAAAAACAAAATTTGGAGTAACAAATGTTAATGAATGAATGATAGTAAATGTGATCCTTGCTTGCTTACCTGATGCTGAGCTGTGGACATGTCTTGTGAACCTGGACGTCGCATCGAGGGCAGAACTTGTTTGTCTCCAAAAAGGCAACGATGCATGTTTTACAAACTACACAGAGGGACACAACACAGGCAATCACTATTAAATAAAACTTTTTTTTTTGGGTTTTACGACACTAGTTACCGTTGCTATGGCAGCTTTGGTCCCTGAACTAGTTTCGCAAGTCGGAATGTGCCGGAGTCTGTCAATAACCTATCTGAACGCAGCAGTAAATAATTGCCTGGAAAACACTTCTAGGCCAGAAATGTAAAACAATCAAATGGAAAACCAGCAAGGGCGGCCATAAGTGAGCGTGCGTTCTTCTGCCGCGCGATGGTGTTACGCCGCTGCTCAACCGCGTTCATTGCGTTCGTAACCTTGCAACAGACAACTCAAAACTCACAATTATTTGGATTTTGACGTGTTTGTAACAGTACGTGAGGCCTCAACGTGAGACAAAAATGATCCAACTTTTTCTTTCAGCCATTCAATATAGTTTGAAAGACAATGAGCTTATTATTCTAACCTGACTCTTTTGTGGAACAGTTTATACTCTAGGTATGCGGCATCACGAATAATTGCAGGATTCCCAGTGGGATACATTGCGGTCAAATAAACTTGGCTTGTTCATCGACTAGTAACATAGAGGTCAATAGGGGATTGTACTTACAGGAGTGGAGGCATTCTACAATGGTCGTGGCATCAACCAAGTAACCGGCGCACAGGGGACAAGTCAGATGTGAATTCAGATCTGTGATTTTAATCTTATTGGGCTGCATTTTGTCCATGTGGGTTGATCTGCAAGAGGGGGACAAAACGAAACACGGCATTGTTGTTGTTGTTGTTGTTTTAAATCACAGGTAGGGTACATCAAGGTTCTCGCGCTTCATGAAACTGAATTGTCCGTCATATTGTCAGTAAGAGCCCGTCCCTCTGCAGTCAGTCCTTGGGACAGACGAGCCGCAACAAAGAGAGCCGATGGCCGTCCAAATGACGGCAAAGACATTGGAGCGATAAACGAAGCTTTGTCACAGTGAGGCGTGCAGCCCGTGAAGGTAGCCGACTACTGAATAGCTCCAGTGTGGCCTCCTCTTAGGGCATCAGCTTCGCCGTCGGGCCGGAGCACCAACAAAGAGGGAGTCCATTTGTGCACAGCTCCGCCGTTCGAGCGAGCGGCACGACGGAACACGTCGGGAGGGGGGAGGGGGGGGGGGGGAAACAAACCAAAAACCAAAACAAACCCAAAAAAAAAAAAAAAAAGCGCCTACACTAAGAGGGTGCAGAGCCTCAGAAAAGCCCACTGGTGCACAAAGCAGCCATCTTAAATTCACTGACAGGGCTCGTATGGGGAGGCGAACAAGAGAGGCTCCAAATGTGACACCGTGCAGAGGGAATGCGCCGCCACGCACGAAAATCAGCTGGCCGAGCTTCATTCGTACCTGATTTGACATCGGACTCTTCCTTCTCCTCCCAGCGAGGTTCGTAGCACTTGGATACAATTTGCAGCAGCGCCAGAAAATGGCTTTTTTTTTTTTTTTTTTTTTTTTTCCCCAGCCCCGTCAGAGGACTGCCCATTTTGTATCACGTGATATTATTTTGTCGCCTCGTTGACGGGGCACACGGGCTGTCCACTCCGCGGCCAACCCGCGCGGGCCGCTCGCTGTCGGTGGAAAACCCTCCGGTTGGCTTTTTTCATGCTTTATTACTGTCACAAAAGAAAAAAAAAAAAAAAAACAACAACAACAACAACCTTCAGTGCCCATTCTAATTCATTTCCCGTTCAGTTCAATAGTGACACTGAATTAAATTACATCTACATTCGCATTTGATACTAATTTAGAAAGACTGACCAAAAGTTAAGAGCATTACTGTCATGATGAAACATTCTTTTACAAATTTTTAATTCAAGGTCTCAAATTCATTAATTGTAGCAAAGTGCAAATATCATGATTAGGTACTTACCGTATATCAACATACAACAACTTAATGTTTTGTTTTTTTCCTTTTTTTGATTACATTTTGTGTGCGTTTTAATAACTCTGCAAAGAATTCAACAATTCCATTTTTTTTTTTTTTTTTACTGTCAATATGGGGTGCTTTGTGTACATTAATGAGGGGAAAACTTTTAGCAAATGGTTGCACGGTGGGCGACTGCTTAGCACATCTG
Organism: Phycodurus eques; assembly: GCF_024500275.1. NCBI lineage: Eukaryota > Metazoa > Chordata > Actinopteri > Syngnathiformes > Syngnathidae > Phycodurus > Phycodurus eques. Next base: position 5,493,773 of record NC_084530.1, read on the forward strand.
CCTCACAGTTCTGGGGACCGGGCTTCATGTGTGTCATAATGTCATCAAAAGGTTCAGAAAATCTGGAGAAATCACTGCATGCAGGTTTTGGAGAAACATATGCTGCCATCCAAGCAACGTCTTTTTCATGGACGCCCCTGCTTATTGTAGCAAGACAATGCCAAACCACATTCTGCACGTGTTACAACAGCGTGGCTTCGTAGTAAAAGAGTGCGGGTACTAGACTGGCTTGCCTGCAGTCCAGACCTGTCTCCCATTGAAAATGTGTGGCGCATTATGAAACGTAAAATACGACAACTATTGAACAGCTGAAGCTGTACATCAAGCAAGAATGGGAAAGAATTCCACCCAGAAAGCTTCAACTAACCCATCCCAAAAACATGCGTGGTAGGTTAATTGAAGACTCCAAATCTGTCCTGCGATTGGCTGCCAACCAGTTCAGGGGTGTTGCCAGCCAATCGCAGGGCATAAAACAAAACAAAACAAAAAATCTTATATCCATGAGGCTACTTGTCTGTACCCACACGCATGCACACACTCGCATTGCAATTCCGAAAGGACAGTGATGTCTGACCACTTGTAATGTTTCCTAACTAGACATACAGTGGAACTTCGATTGACTGGACTAATGGAGAAGGGGTGCCCTGCGACAGTTCAGGGTGTAGTCCGGCTTTCGCCCAAAGTCAGTTGAACTGTGAGACAGAATGGCGCGTGCCACGTTATAATCCCTCAAGGTGCAATTCAACAATAAAGGATCAATATTTCAGATGTATTCGGCTTGTGTACACGAATGTGTACTGTACATCATCATATTCTGGATGTATGTGAGATTTCATTGTAACCCTCTGTCAAACTACACAATACATTTTTCTGTTGAATTAAGATGATGTTTTGTATAAAATGTCAAAACGAATGAAAGAAATGTGAGGAAGGAATGAGGAACACCGCCTGCCCTCATCTGGTGCTAGGGACAAGATGAAGTGGGAGTCCCAGTAGTTCCCCTGGCCTCCTGCTGGAGGCGCTGTTGACTGAAGCGCAGTAGGACGCCATCTTGAGGAGATACCGAACGCAATCCTCGGTTGGTGATGACTGACAACAATTTGAGCGCATCAGAATGAGATTACCGGATTTCAAGTGAACCCGAGTCACGTCGGCTTTGGGCTATAAATACTGGAGCGGGGCTAGAAGAGCTGTCGGACTAATGTTCGCCGTGCCGGGTTGTTTTTAAGAAGCAAAGCGCGCTGTAGCCTGATGGCCGGCTAGCTGCCGTGTGGACCCGCGGCCTGCTCGGGAGGAGGAAGGGTGGTGACGGCGCAAAATGCTCCACTACCCCTGACGGCTATCCAAGACAGAGACTCGCTTCGAGTTGAACGACGAGCACAATGCACCTATAATTTTTCCAAGTTGTGAAATTTTCAGATTTTATATTTTTTTTATTTTAAATTTTTCTTAATTTTATTTTTTTGCGGGGTGATTTCGAGGCTCCGTGAATGCCCGTGGCGCGTGCCCTGAATTCCCAGCCCGCGACATGTCATCCAACTGCACCAGCGCAGCGCCTGTCAGCGCTAGCAAAACCAAGACGAAAAAGAAGCATTTTATCGGGCAGAAAGTCAAATTGTTCCGAGCAAGCGAACCCATCCTCAGCGTTTTAATGTGGGGTGTGAATCACACGGTAACTTTTATTATTATTATTATTATTATTATTTAAAAATATGTTAATATTGACTCCCAAATAGTTGTGTTTATGTGGCCGGGTTGATTTAGCTCGTTTGTTAGCCGCCTGTAGGATGTCTAAACCAGGTTGACGTGAGCGTAATTCCTCTACTTTATGGCTATTTTCGTTCTGGTGTGATGGGTGTGTGCTTTCGGAGTGTTTCGATTTTCAGTCGTCAACCCGTTGCAGTGCAGTTTGGCTTCAGTGTCGCATGCGTGTGTCTTTGTGGAACCACCGTTCAGACGAACATACAACATTAACGAGGTCGTCGTCATTCGGTTGCAAATTTGTACTCTTAAGCACGTCATAACTTTTGGCATGTGTGTTTATGGACAAGAGAGCTGGCGTCGAATGCGCAGGCATGGTGCGAGGGGAGTGACCGGCAGCTGGAGCAGCAGGTTTCTCGTTTTCACTTGCGTTGCTATTGAAGTCTGTTTTTAGTAAGACACTCTGGTGGTGCACCTATACATGCTTCATAGATCATGCAAGTTGCATCAATTATTCCAGCTCTTTCCAAAAATAGAGATTTCATTTTTATTTTTATTACCCCCCCCCCCCCCCCCCCCCCCCCATTCATTTTTGCGCATGTACCTTCCCTGTGGTCAGAGTTGTATTTAAAATGTTTCCCATTCATAATAACACAGTGAGAAATTGGTAAAGCACGTTCGTCTAACAGTTCTGAGGTTTTGGCCTTCCTGTATGGAGTTTGCGTGTTCTCCCATGCTTGCGTGGGTTTTTACTTCCGGCTTCCTTCCCCATTCCAAAAACATGCACGTTAGGTTACTTGAAGACCTTTTCAATTAGTGTGAATGACAGTGTGTTTGTCTGTATGTATGTGCTAAGCAAACGATGGGCGACAAGTCCAGCTCAGCTGCGACCCTAATGACAACTCGCGCTGTCGAAGATGGATGCATGGATGCCCCTTTCATGTGGCGAAATAAGTTAGGAAAAAACCCCCCAAAAAAACCCATTTGTTTTCAGCATGGGCCAAGGAAGAAATCTAAATTTGAATGCTAATCCACTAAACTTTGTTGGCAGCTGTCAACCTCTTTGTTTTGTAAATTATTGCTACTTGACGGATTTGTTTGTTACATTATCGACCTCTGTTTAATTTTAACAACAGGGCTCTACCCTATAGTTAACTGCAAAGCAATTTTATAAAGGCTGCCTTGTTCCTCTTTATATACAGTACATTATTAGCCGCTATAGGAAGTAGTAGAAATCTACCACTATCCAGCCTTGTTCTTTAAAAAGGCCAAGTTCATAGATGTAGCACTTGTTTTATCTTGAAAGATTGTACAGGTGTTCCATATGTGCCCGGTGAACATGCATCACATTCACTTTTGGCTGAGCCTATGAATTGCTAAATATCAATACCAAAGGTTGCAGCTTTTCTGATATGCAATTCTTATTTTAAACAATGACAGGAGTCCGTGCAGGTCTGCCTGTTGATTGCAAGCAATGTGTATCAGTTAGTTTTTACTGCATCGCTGATATTCAGTGGATGAACTTTGGCAGTGGGTGTGTGGGTGCAGCTCATGGGCATTACTGATCTGTGGTGTAGGCAGGAAGCTATCAGACAGACGAGCTTTACTCCTCTCATCAGTAGTTGAATGCATTTTAATGCCTGAAGCTGAGAGACAGTGTTGTTGGTGTTAAGCTAAGCTTCTGGATAATGTCAGTACATTTTCAGGAAACTCTTGAGAACAGTTTTTTAATCTAATGGGGCAAAAACAGGGTTGTTTGCATTTTATTATACGCTACAGCCAGCCAGTTGCATTATTGTTTCAGAAAGTCACACGTGAATATGATTTGCTTTCAAATGGTGCAGCCCTCTTCCATTTGTAGTCCTCCTCTGCTTCAGCAAGTGTTTTGAAAACAATGTTTCCACATAGTTGTACAGTTCATTTTACCGTTTTATCCATCTATTTTCCGTACCGCTTATCCTCACTAGGGTGGTGGTGCATGCTGGAGCCTATCCCAGCTGACTCTGGGTGAGAGGCAGGTTACACCCTGAACTGGTCGCTAGCCAATCGCAGGGCACATATAAACAAACAACCATTTGCACTCACGGGCAGTTTAGATGTTTTTGTAATGTTGGAGGAAACTACAGTACCCGGAGAAAACCCACGCAGGCACGGGGAGAACATGCGAACTCCAGACAGGGGAGGCCGGATTTGAACCAGAAATGGATGACGTAGCATTTTTTGTTCTTTCTTTTTGCCGCATATGTTCTGTAATTCCACGAAAACAGGCTTTGTTTGTTGAATGACAGGCGGGACACCCTGGACTGGTCGCCAGCCAATCGCAGGGCACATGTAGACAAACAACCATTCCCACTCGTGTTCATACCTATGGACAATTTACAATCTTCAATCAACGTAACATGCATGTTTTGGGAATGTGGGATGATACCGGGTTCAGTTCCCACTAAGTGACTGCGTGAATGTGAGTGCAAATGGTTGTCCGTGTCTATATGTGCCCTGCGACTGACTGCCGACCAGTTAAGGGTGTAGTCCGCCTTTCGTCAGCTGGGATAGGCTCCAGCGCCCCGCGATCCTAATCAGGATAAGCGGTGTTAAAAATGGATGGATGGATGACACTGGAGTCCCCGGAGAAAACTCAGGCAAGCACTCCTCGTCAAAACTTGCAAATTTGATACAGGAAGGCTGGAGCCAAGTTTTGAATCATGAACATCAGAACAGTTAAGCAGATGTGCTAACCAGTTAGGCCACCAAGATGCTGCTGGATTTGCAGAACATGTACGTTAAAAATCTGCTATGAGAAGGCTCATAAACTGCACAATTTGTGTTCTTTCTGTTCCATTCCCATTGTTGCACAAAAGGGACAATTCTCTGTTGATCAGCCAACAAACTACAGCCCTATCTTTGGGGTCACTTTATGGTGACAGTTATCCATCCATCCATCCATTTTCTGTACCGCTTGTCCTCTGTTTTCCTTTATTACTTTTAATAATGGAAATACAAAAACATGTACTCAAATGTACTTTGGATGGAAAAAAAGGTTATTGTCCCCTGGGTAGTGTTTGTGTAAACTGTAAGCTTGCTCTGCCATACTTTTTTTTCAGTATTATAGAAAAGAGGTTCTAATTTGGCCTTTTGACCCCTTTTGGGCGGTGTGGCGTGAGCCCTGCAATCGGAGGTTTACCGGTTCATATCCGCGCCTGTCGTGCAACTTTTAATTTCGGCCTACACAAAAGATTTAATGAAAGTCTACAAGTCTCAATGCATATAAGTGCTAATCATGCAATTGTTGATTGGAAAATGTTCAGGCGGCGAACCGTGTCCATATGTGACGTGTATTTGCATATTAAGGCTTCTTTATACTCTTGCCGGCGGTGACCGCGCTGATGTCACTGCGGCTATCCGGCGCGCAGTTTGTCTTTATACTCGAGTGCAACCCACGTGCGCTGTTTTGAAAATATACTGCGTTTTCTGTGATTAAAAAGCCACAAAATTAGATTTCTTAACCAATATTATATGGAAGTCAATGGGACTTCTACCAACCAATGTTAATGCGCATGCGCCAGAATTCGGTAACAATGACTTTTCGCGAACGCTCCCAGAGAACTTGTTTGATACAAAAGAGCAAATGATAATATTTTATGGGCAAATGAAACAAAAATATAACTTTTTGGGCAATGCACACAAACAGTATGTTTACAGATAGCACAATGAAGCCTTTAAGGAAAAGAACACCCTGCCAACAGTCAAGTATGGTGGAGGATCCATAATGCTCTGGGGCTGCTTTCCCTAATCTGGTACTGGAGGCCTTGACTGTATCACAAGTATCATGTAATAAGAAAATTATCAAGAGATTTCAGAACGAAATGGCTTACCCAGTGTAACAAAACTTGTTTTTAGGCGAAGATCATGGATCCATGGAATGGTTGAAAAGGAAAAAATGGACAGTTTTAAAATGGTCAGCAATCAGTCCTGATCTCAATCTAATTGAAAATCTTTGGGGGGTGCTGAGGAGAAAATCCCACATGAGAAGTGCAAAAAGCTTATAGATGGATACAAGAAACGTTTGGAGGCTGTCACTGCCAAAGGGTGTGCAACCAAATATTGAGGAGTGTTGCCAATATCGCTGTGCACGTGCTACTTTTTTCTTTAAAATTACATCATCTAAGTTGGAAAAAAAAATCTTTCTTAAATTACTTTGGACCTCCAATACAAAGATCATAATGAAAAGTTTGGTACATTTCCATGTATTTCTGAAGATATTATACAGGTTATGCAAAAAATGAAGGCGCGCCAATAATGGTGAGCACAACTGTACATGTGTATGGAAAGATCATGGTTGTATTATGTGAAAATTCTTTGAGCTGAATTCATGGAACGACTGAACAAGATTTTTCTCAAGTCGGTGTTTGTGTACAATATCGGTGTTGTTAACAGCAGCTCGCTCTTAAGTTAATGATTGCTATTGGTCAACGCATGCAACTCGGTGATTAGGTCGCACTTATCTTGTAACGCGGTAATTTTTATGTTTCTTTCATTTCCATGTTATTCTTAATATTGAATATGTATTCTCTCTTCCCTTGTCTGACACATTGCTCTTTTCCGCCCTCAGATTAACGAGTTAAGTAATGTGCCTGTACCCGTAATGCTGATGCCAGATGATTTTAAAGCCTACAGTAAGATCAAAGTGGACAACCACCTATTTAACAAGTAGGTACATTGATGTTCCTGTGCTCTCATTGGCCATGAAGGCACATTTGAAAAAATGTCGTAATATGATTCTTGCTGTTTGTTTTCTCAAACACTTTAATACTGTTTCACTGGTTCTGCACGACATTGTCCGAGTGACGCATACTGACCAGTGTCATTTAAGGTTTTCTGTTCCGCTTAGATTTTTTTTGGTCTTTTGTAATCCTCAATTTTATTGTTAGGAAACACCATCATACACATGTACAATCTCATGAAAACCTTCACAGTTATACAATGCAATTAAAGGAGACAGGAGATGATGATCTATTTTTTTTCTTCTCTACAATTTAAAAGTTCACTCACATGCCTGGGAAATGCTTTTGTCAAAATATCCCAGGGATCAAGAATTATCTTGTTTTGAGAGAGCCTCCCTGCCCCATGCATGTGAGCTAATGGTCATGCTGCCACATACACTGCTATGCCAAACGGGGAGTCGTGTTTTCCTTACCAGAATGACTCGAGGCAAAGCTAAGGGTAGCTGCGTGTTAAGCCCAGAGTCTAAAAAGTGAATGTGAACTGCGATCCACACACGAGCACCCACAAAGACCGCATTGGGTTTGTGACTTCATCACCAAGCCTGAATTCAATTTATCAATGAGTATGTGGATGCGTGTATGTGGTGCATGCAGCGTAAACTTCGCCAAAAACAAGTACCCACCAACATTAAGTATATTCAGCTAATCAGAAAGTAATGCTAATCTGTTTATCCAACAAAACTCAAGACAGCTCTGTTTTCTCTGATTCAGCAATATGTTCGTACTTGAATTTGGAAATTTATAACCTCCGAACATGCGTACAAATGGTCAGCTTTCGGAAAAAAAAATCAAGCACCCGAAATGTACTTTGTATAGAAACTACAGTCGTTTATAAAAACTGTATCTCTAACTGAAACTGGGAGTTTTCTAATGTGTTGATGAAATGTCCTAAATAGGGCTGCAGCTTTCAAATATTTTAATATTCGAGTATCCTACTTTTTATTTATTTATTTTTTATTTTAATTGACTAATGGAGTCTTCGGATCAATTATATTTTTGCTTCGTTAAAGAGCAATTATGAATCCACAAGACAAACTCGCTTAAAAATGAATGACCAATCATTTTTCTTTTTTTAAAGAATCAACTGTTTTCTTCCCTAAATTCAGGGTGCTTGTTAAGCACTGTGAGATGTCTCAGCTTGACAATGAACTCTTTTCTGACATTCCAGGCAGCTACTGTATATACCAATAATATTGTAATGCCCTCAGAAGTGGTCAAGGAGGAAAGGAGTCGCCAGTGCACTTTCAGTCACTTTATTAAAGTCGCAGCAACACAAGAACATCTTATGAGCTGCTGTTGGCCACAGCTCACGCCAACAGCATCTTATCCCAGATTGACTTTTCCTTATGCATACGTCACACTCCTCACCTCCGCCCGCCCAGACGTACACGCATAATTACTGATACAGTATCAAACACAATCAAACTGGGAAGGCTGGCAGAATATGAGTTATAAATAAGCGGATCCCAGAGGCAGAAAAAAACTGAGCATTTGTTTTGTTTTCAAAGTACTCAAAACATTTGAGTATTCGTTGCAGCCCTCGTCCTAAATAACCGTGAAATGGAGACTTATCACTTTTACCCTGGTTCCATTCAAGTGCGAGTATGTCCTGTATGTGTGTATTGGCCGCTGGTAGGCTGTTGGCAGTGGTCACTCAACGAGCTGCAGGTTGCGTGAGTACATGCGTTATCACATTTCGTATTTTGTCCAAGGCTTCAATGTTTTCGTATCAACCAAATACATGCTAAAAATATCAAACCACATTTCCCGAAATTTACAGTTGACAAACGACCGTCAGAAACATTAAAGGCAAGTCAATTATTCTTTCAAATCCCTATGATGATCAAAATTATTGTTATATTTGTATGTGATTGTACAAAATGTTATGTAAAGTGATCACACATATTATTAGACCCGCCACTTGACGTGGTTGCTTGTGACGACTCTGACCGGCATACAGAAAATACATAAGCTCATATATTTTCTGTCACTAAATATCTAAGAGAACATCAAGAAAATCACATTTAAAAAAAATGTATGTGCATTTTCTTGAGTGAAATAAGTATTTGTTCCCCTACCAACAATAAAGAATTTTGGCTTCCACAGAGAAGTCCTCTCACTTTAAGAAAAAAACTTTTTGCTTTCTATGCATGTTTTGAGTGCCACCTTCTCCAATTTAACTTTGGAATTAATAAAACATTAACATCATTACTAGTAGTGATGCACCAAAATGAAAATATTTAAACGAAAACGAGGAACCCAAGGCTGAAAACCGAAAGGAATTTTAACGAGTATTATTACTAAAATAGGCATTTATTGGTATGACTGCAGAGCTGTCAACCTATAGAAATTCACTTTCAGAACAGTTTGCCTGGATTTCCATATTTAAAAAATGATGTCAAGAATATTACTTACACTGTTATTGCTGTATATTATGTAATAGGATACAATTAATTCTACATACTGTTCATTTGCACAAACAATCATTACTCTATAATCGTAATCGTCAAATTATGGCTTTAATATTTTTTATTTTAACGGATTCATTGCATCAACCTTGTAATGGCGGACAGATTTGCAGCCAAACGTCTTTTCTTTGATGCTATTTTTATATTTCCTGTATCCAGTATTGCTGCTGAAACTATGCAAGTTCCTCCATTGTGGGACTAATAAAGGTTATCTTATAAATATTTATAGACTCCCTTTCTCAAGTGACGTCTGGGGTGACGTACAAATTAATTTCCGGTTCCATGTGGCTGCCTAGCGTTATTGTGTATTACAGTATTTTGTCTCTAGACATTTATTCAGTTGCCTGTTATTTTGCTCTTTAAATTTGGTTACTGCCTGCTATAACGTTGTTCGAGCCAGACCTATGGGACGAGTACTGTATCACCCAATCACTTATTTCGATGTTTTGCGACGACATGTCACGATAACTTGGTAATTAGCCTGTCTTCTTCATCTTTTTCCTGTTAATTACTCCTCGTTCTCCCTTCGTGATAACAATACTTGTCGAAAGTGTAGCTTATTCGCTGCCATTCGTGACTTATGCTGTGTTGACACCGGATGCGAAGCGAACGTTCGCCTCAGCAGCTTGGCATCGTATTTAGCTGCGTTAGCTGTAGCAAGTTGGTAGCTGTTCAATGTGAATGGACGCGTTGTTTTTTTTAAAAATGTATTTATTTTTTTTTTATACAATGCTGGTCGCGGTTTTCACTTTACTGACAGCATACTGTTTCGATCGTTTTTATTTTTTTATTTTGTATTTTTGGTGATGAAAGTGTTTCGGTCTGAAACCAAAAATGCACTTTTGAGCCATTTTCAGCTGAAAATTTGGTGTATCACTACTTATCTCATTCACTGCCAGTCCTCCCTCCATGTTAACATGGATGTTTGAATTCAACAGCCGTCAATTGCAGTGAATTGTATGGTGTCAGTTTCTGTGTTTAGCAAGCTTTCTGATGATACCAACCTTTTGAAAATAGGATAAAGTTTAAGAAAGTTATGAAAGTTTTGGGGCTATCTTTCGCAACTTGAAACCTTTTGTTTTTTTTGCCCAGATGCATCAAATGGATGCCCTATTATATGGAATTTGGGGTGCGGTTTATGCAGATTGCTGCTCAGCGGGCACAAGCCCATCATTCGGAATGAGCTCTGATTCACTAACATACGCACAGTTGTCAGAAGAAAATTGGCCGGTACGCCCGTGTCATGAATCCGATGGAGATTTTGCGTAGAGGCTCAACTTGTGCCCAGAGTAAGAACATTTCTAGCCATTTATTAGTGAATGGGGGTCTATGTTGTCTGGTCATGGCGTAAAAGACGAAGATTTTTTTTTCACAGCCTAGCTTCTATGTCAGTGTGGAAAAAGTGGATACAGGGGCAGTTTTTATGTAAATTCCTTGTGCTGTCAGGTCACAAACCAGTGAAATTTAGAACTACTCGCTCATAGACACATTGTTCAAAAAAACATTGTTCAGAAATAGAGAGCTAACAGAATAGTTATTGGGTTGTAAAATTTCACGCTTAAGCCGGGGGGGGGGGGCACCCAACCACTTATACACCCACATAACCAATTAAAAAGTCAATTTTATACAATGTGTGTATGTAAAAGGTGTACAGTGAATGTACTTGTCCCCTTCCGCTGTGACGGAAGTGTCATGAAAGTGTTGTATGTCCTTTTGCATGGGATGTTAGCAAAAGGATGCTGTGATATTCCCACCCAAAAGGAACAAATGCATTTGTAAAAAGAATCTTAACATTGTGCAAGAGTCAGACAAAACGAGCAAGCATAACATTGCTTGACTGTGTGACTCTCCCTTGTCAGAGAAAACCTTCCTAGTCGCTTTAAGTTCAAAGAATATTGTCCCATGGTGTTCCGAAACCTGCGGGAGAGGTTTTGCATCGATGACCAAGACTACCAGGTAAGCTCATAGTGACAACTAGTAGTATTGTAATTGGATGAGCTCCTGCGTATATCAGAGAGGTTTTTAAGGAATCCTGTTGTTCTCTCTCGCAGAACTCTCTTACGCGGAGTGCTCCCCTCAACAGCGACTCTCAGGGTCGCTTTGGCAGTCGCTTCCTCTCCAGCTACGACCATCGATTTGTTATCAAAACTGTGTCCAGTGAGGACATCGCTGAGATGCACAACATCCTAAAAAAATACCACCAGGTAGAATGCTTGCAGTTAAATTTTGTTGACTCCCATTTCCTCCAACTCCATGTTTGAATGCGGTCAAGGAGAAACCATTACCATTACATTTCTTAACTTCTGAACATGCCTTTAAATAATGCAGCACTGGGGAGAAGAATAACTTTATTCTGTATCTTTAACAACATCCTTGGTTTCTCACTGCCACTCTTTGTGTCTCTATCTTTCCTCTCCACTCTTCATTATCCACAGTTTATAGTGGAGTGTCACGGCAACACGCTGCTCCCTCAATTTCTGGGTATGTACAGGCTAACTGTGGACGGGGTGGAGACGTACATGGTAGTGACCCGGAATGTATTCAGCCATCGCCTCACTGTCCATCGCAAATACGACCTGAAGGTATTTTGGCTCGTGTGTCTGCCTGTTACGTCTCTGATTTCTAACACAAGCTAATCCAGCAGCAGTGCGCACAGTGATGGGTCAGCCGCATATAGTAGCAAGTATATGCTATGTGTGGCTCACAAACCTGCCAACGCAGCACAACGTGCGCCCATGAGGACAGACAAATAGATAGTGTAGATACATATCAGTTACGTCCCTCTTCCACATCACGGTAACAATTACTGGTCGCCCAAGCTGATTCGTCATTGAGGCCTTCTTATTGAGTTTTCAAGTTTAGCATTACGATGTGTAGGATAAGCTAACGTATTCGTTCTTTGCCGCTCTGCAAACACTGTCTGTTTAGATCACAGATATAAAACACGTTTGATAATTAGTTTTCCGCGTGAGCCTAATCAAGGGACTGTTATTTAACAAGGCTCGAATTAAGCCATCTTGCATCGCAGTTTGCGAGTTCAAATTTGCATGTTGCGCTTCAAAACACTGTGAATCACAGTTTTACCGCAGAGACGGTCGCGGAGTCTGATGCATGCAGGGGCGTATGTGACACAACACGCTTACGTCACCGATGTGTGGGAAGTAGGACGCCGAAGTGAAGCTATTCGGTTGAAGGCGCCAAATTGAGAAGAGAAAAAAAGAGAGAAAATGGCGAAAGCTTGGGAGCACCCGTTCGTTGTAACATGGACGTTTCCCTCCACCGAAGAATCGTGAGACCCGAGAGAAGAAGATGAAAGTAACAAGTAACAAGCGCAAATCAGTGAGAATAACATTAGTCTACCTTACTAACATAACATTAGCCATGTGGAGGGTCTGTGTTAATGATGAGTACCGTCAAATGTGGGGCTTGTTTATTACTAAGGCGACAAGTACAGTATAATGCTACCATAGCAACCATAACGCTTAAATGCAGTCACTGTGTCACATATGGCCAGTATACTACCATCTGGTGATCTGTAAGTGGCACAACTTTGAGTCAAGTAGGCGAAAAACGTGGCAAATGTGGCCAGAGTTAGAAGAGCAAAATGGGTCATGTACCCAAACAGAGGAGGGTTTTAATCCAGTCAAGTGAAGGAAATATTTGTTTTCGCTCGAGGTTTCTTCATTTTAGTTTGAACAAATTGAACACTTCCAAAATTTGTAGGAGTACAAAGAATATTTCTTGCACCTAGTCAGCTGGTCTAAGCTCATAAATGCACAGCCTTGAACCTAATTTTTGAATGTAACAAAATGCTAAAATGCTAGCTGCACAAATGATAGATGCACAAAGGCTGTTAATGCCTCATCTTTTATGCATGATGTGAATTTCAAAAATGCAAACTTGATAGAAAAAAAAATAATAGTTGTACATTATTAAGTGAAAGGTCTTATTTTCTTTTGTATTCATCATTGCTCTTTAACCAGGCAAAAATAGTTGCTCCTAATACTAGATTATTCGATAGAATTTTTAGTAGGATTATCGAGTACTGAAATATTCTCTAGGTGAAGCCCTACATTCAACTCGGTCGTTATATTGTCGTTATATTGTCGTTTTATTAAACAATAAAACCCTTGCTTTGGTTCCATGTGCGTTGTTGTTCCTCAAACTTTGAAAGTTGCGCCTCAAATGAAAAAAATGATAAGCAAAACTGCTCCCGAATGAAAAAGATGCATTTTGAGCCTTGCTTAAGGAGCTTTTTCACATTATTAAGTTAAAATAAAGATCTGTCAAAGGCTTGCAGTCATGCAAAAATGTGTATTTCGGCCATCCGTAACTGATCTCACAAGGAGAAATGTTTGCAGTACGCTCAGATATACATGAAGACACATTTTCAAATAGTTTTATTCACTGATATATGTCATGCTACTTTAGATGGTCCAGATGGAAGAAGTTGCGGATGGTTGGCGGATGCTCACCATTCCGCAACAATGCTGCGACATCAGCAAGGAGGTGACAGTGTGATGTTTTGGGCTGGAATAATGACGAATGACATGCCTTGCCCAAGGGTGTTAAAATGACCTCTGTGGAGTTTCTGACCATTTCCTGCCAGGGCTTTTTAAAAAAAAAAAAGAACCATTCCTTCTGCACTAAAGTAACTGTCATGCAAAACAATGTACCATTTCATGCTGCAAAAAATACAAATAATGCTTCAGCTTCTATGTGTATAAAGGGAGAAAAACTCATGGGTGGCCACTCGTGCGCGGACTCTCCCCCTTAGTATTATAATGGATATGTATTGAGAATCAGAGTCGATCAGTCGAACAGAACAAAGTTTCTAGAGGGGAGTGAGAAAAAAAGACAAAAGACAGCACTAACTGTAAACAAGATGAGAAAAGTATATCCTTATATATCTAGAACAATGACACATTAGATAGGAGTGTTGTATGGGGCAGTAGTGCTACACCCTGTGAGGGAAAGACAGGACAAGATAGGACAGGAGAAGAAGCATGCAGGACAAGGGTCGTGAACCCGGCTGTACAACTGAAGGGTGGTGGGAGTGACTATGTAAATGATAAAAGTCTATAGGACGTGTGTGAGGGAGGGGATACCCAAGCAATTCACATATTCATGAGTTGTTTGTCGCAATAAGTGAGTGGCCCCACACCCGGTGAAAGAGTCCCAGGGTTGTGTGCCTGCGGACACATCCGAGTGAATTGACACCGTTTCGCATGCACAATGACTGACAGAAGAGTCCTGTAATTGCTGTGCCTGAGGACCCCACCCAATCAATCGAGAGGCGGGATCGGGCCCAGGAGTCCACCCGAGAGACCACTCATTACCTTACCTTGACCCTGTTGCAAAAGTATGGAGCATCCTTAAAAGATCTACAGTACGAGGGTGGATGGCGGTATCCTCCAAACCGCAACTCTGGGAGGCAGTTCTTGTATTTTCAAATGAAATACAGCCAGAAACTATACATGGAATTACAAGTTCAATGAATGAGAGAGGTAAATTAATTTCAGACGGGTTCGTACCTTATATTTCTGTCAGGCTTGACAGCCGATATGGCAGATTTTTGTGAGTTCAGCAACAGTATGCACTGTTGTACATAACAATTTGTAACAACATATTATATTTTCAGTAATTTATGCCTCAAAAAACACTGTTGTCATTATGGTGGTTTTAAATAATTAATAAAATAATCAATTCATCTAAGAATTAATGAATTATGTCCATCACTAATATACAATGCTGACGTCTTCACAGTCTTGTTTGACATTCTAATCTGTTTATGGTCAATAAAACATTCCTAAAGCAAGAAACCAAATGACGGACAAAGACTTCTGCGCAGTAGTGTATTTTTCCCTGTCAATCTTTTTCCTCGTTTTATCATTTGCTCCACTGCCAGTAGTTGTGAACATTGTGGCCCACTCCCAGCTAAGAATTGATTTCATGGCAGGTATGCCTTTTCACCTGCCAAATATCCTTTGGAGAAAGTCTGATATGAACCCATCCATCTTGCGTCTTGTGTATCATCTGTTTCTGTCATTTCTATTTATACCGATAATTCTTCTTTTAGGGTTCCACAGTCGCAAGGGAAGCGAGCGACAAGGAAAAGGTACATTTTATTATTATCAGCGAGATAAAAATAAATGGAATAAATTAGTTTACTGTCGATCTATTTTAGAGGGCAGCTTATTTTAATCAGGGATGTGTTGTGTGCGGACAAACTAGAATTCACTGATGTTTGTCTAAGCCAGTTGTTAAGGAACACTCTGAATGCCCTGTTGTTGTCCACTCTCCTTAGGCGAAAGAGCTCCCCACTTTGAAAGATAACGACTTCCTGAATGAAGGCCAAAAGCTGCAAATAGGAGACGACAACAAGAAGTACTTTTTGGAGAAGCTAAAACATGATGTTGAGGTAATACTTTGGTTGAAGTGTATCTGACTTTAACAGTTTCCTCTGTGTGAAGCAAGAGTTTGTGAAACATTGAAGGAAGGAGAGCTTTAGTTCTCAGTGTATCTATGAAACGTGACTGAACTACAGCTGTACAAAGTGGAATGTTGTGTTTCAGTTCTTGGCCACTCTCAAGATCATGGATTACAGTCTTCTAGTGGGGATCCACGACGTGGACCGAGCAGAACAGGAGGAGATGGATGTGGAGGCTGGTGCAGATGAGGAAGAGTATGAGAATGACGGGATGTGTGGAGGCGTGCTCACTGGTTCCTTTGGCACACCACCTGACAGCCCAGGAAACCCTCTTAACTGTGGATTCTTTGGGCCCGGGGACTTTGACCCCTCTGTTGATGTTTACGCAATCAAGAGCCATGACAGTGAGTCTTTAAAAGTCTTTAAGATCTCTGTGCTGTTCTCCTTTTTGCTCATGCACGTCATTTACTCTTAATTCACATTTGTTGATGTACTGTAAACATGCATTTCATTTTTTGTTTACCCACTGGGCTAATTCATCATTATGAAAGTAGAACCAACCTATCAGTTACTTCTTGTCAGATCAAATATCAGCACAAATCAGCAAAATGACAAAGTGACGCAACACCTCAAACCTCCCAGGAAAAACTCAATTACCATGTCAGAATTTGATAGTTGATCAAAAAACTGTAAACGAAACTGTTCAGCAGCTGAAACCATCAACTCGCCTTCTTGGACTCAATACCAGCTGACTTTCCCAAAACTATTGTGAAGTTGCAGCGAACTGATTTGCAGCAAGTAATGAATTGCTCATTTGAGCCCGGTGAGTTTCCCAAACCACTAAAAGTAGCTGCGATTAAGCCACTTCAAAAAAAGAGAATGCTGAGCGTTTACATGTTAGCAAACTATAAACCCATCTCAAACTTCCCGTTCAAAGCCAAGAAAGTGTTTTTTAATCAACTCTGCAAATTCTTGAACTTAAGGACAAATTTGTCAGGTTTCTGACCATGTCACAGTACAAAATCAGCTCTTGTTAAATTTCTAAATTATATAAGGTTGAACACTTGACTGAGAGATATCAGTTCTAGTCTTATTGGATACAGGAGATTGTATGTATGTATTGTTGAAAAGGTTGGAACCTTGGGTAGGTTGAACAGGTAGGTTAAATGGTTCAGCTCCTACTTGGAGGAAAGGAGTTATTGGCATTTGACCATTGGAAAATGTGAAAATTTGAATCTAATCGAATATCTATGACGTTTGGGGTTCTTCAAGGGTCAGTTGTTGGGCCCCTTTTATTCAGCCTGTATATGCTACCCTTGGGTCAAATGCTTCAGAACTTTGACTATCGGTAGCTATGCAAATGAACACGCAGTTCTATCTCGCACTGTCCCCAAATTATTACAATTCAATTGAAGTGTTGTGTCACTGTGTGAAACAAATCACTGGATGAACCAACGTCCTTCAGTTAAACCACAAATAAAATGAGGTAATAGTTTTCTGTAGTTTGTTTTTAAGTGTCTGTAGTACTTTTTTAAATGCTGTTACTTTTAATGACTGTATGTAAAGCATATTGAGTTACTTGGTGTATGAAATGGGCGATGTAAATAAAGCTGCCTTGCCTTGTGCTAGGTGCTGTCAAAAAGGAGGTGTACTTCATGGCGATCATCGACATCCTCACACATTATGATGCGAAGAAAAAAGCTGCACATGCTGCCAAAACTGTGAAACACGGGGTGAGTGACATAACTTTGTAATTGACTTTGTGACGGGCATGATTGATTGATTTAAACCTGTAACCATGTAGTGGTTACGCCAGCTGACGTATACTAGCATTTGGCCCTTTACTTAAATGTCCAACGCTGATTTGCACCACCGGCCACAATGGCCTTCAAATGATCGAGTGGTGACTGGGAATAAAATGGTTACAGTTTCCGATAAACCGTGATACCATATTTCAAATACTTAGTACAAATTTAAAACGGTAATACTATCTTGTATAGTGGACTTAGCACAATGTGCTTTGCTGTGTGCACGGAGAGAGCGAGCGAGCATGAGTGTGGGAGCAAGTGGCGCTGAGCTAACTGCAGCAGGAGGAAAATGATGTGAACCCTTTGGAGTTTCCATCCATCCATTTTCTGTCCCGCGTATCCTCACTATTTTTGCATAAATTAGTAATAAAATATGGTCTGATCTGCGTCAAAATCCCAAGAATAAACGGAGTCTGCTTGAACTATTACCACACAACAAAATGTATTCTTTCATATTTTTATTGAACATAACGTAAACATTAACGGGGTGGAGGAAAAATTAAATCAAACCTTGCGGGGCTCTACACTAACATTTGCACTGATAGGACTTGTGCGAGCAACGTTTTCAGTTGGTAATTAATATTTTCCTCAACTCGCTGTGTGCACCAATGTGAAAAAGAAAAATCGCTGTACAGAGGCTACCTCAATCTCTACCTACCCGTCTCCTCCAATAGGCCTCCAATGTCCTTAACAACCCACCCCCGACACCCACATCCAATCGCATTCAGGTATGTTCAAGGTACAATCAGAATTTGTACTGCTCTAATAACAATAACACTGTGGGATTTCTACTTGCTAATTGTATAAAATAAAACAAAAGGACCAGGCAATGGTTTTCAACAATGTATCTTAGCGAAACTTCAGTTGTGTTATGTGGGCTGTTGTCGCAAGTTATACGAGTTCTGACTGTTCCTAAAGGTGTCAGTGAGTTGGGAGTGGGACAGTGCGTGCACGTCTCTGCTCAAGCTCTGCTCACTGTTGGCTCAGCCGGCAAGACGGGAGGAGAGATGGCAGTTGGATTGTTCCTTTGACACGTTCAGCGTTCATTTTGACAATAAAGAGGTTATTCATAGACTATGGGTTGCCTTTGTCATTGTGTAAGCAGACGCTGCGGTAGCTTGTCTTGTTACCGTTACGAGAGCGCGTTTGGTGCTAGCTAGCGTTATCAGTTTTCAGACGGGCGCGCATACAGACACAGTATTTCCCCTACACAGGATTTACTTAGCGGGCCGCCTAAGTAAATTGACAGCCGGCCAAGATTATGAAACTAGAATTGCCCCCCACCCATAAAAAAACCAAAACACACATGATCATACAGTACAGAAAGAAAAAGCTCCACTCTGTCTGCCTCACAGCCCTGAACAGTTATTAGCCAGGCTAGCTAGCTAGCGTCTCTAGTCGCTAGATTATTACGTCTGATAATGCATACAAAACGACAGCGTGGCACGACATGGTGCCTGTGATTAGCCAGGCTAGCTAGCAACATTGTTTTTGTTGTTGTTGTTTTTATTTATTTATTATTATTATTATTATTATTTTAAACCTGTCCTGTTCAGTTGCATGGCCTTGCAGAATGGTGAATCTGTATGCCTTTGCGCTGGAACAGTTTAGCTGTGCAACAGCGGAGTCTGAAATGCTCCCTCTGCGTGCTTATTAATTAATTTATTTATTTATTAATGATTCTGATGTTTATTGAAAATGCAGCCGGACAGAAAAGGGTTTTAGGGGACAGGCAGAGGGAAGAGTGGATAAGGGGACTAGGTGTGAGGACCACAGCAGAACAATAGTGAGACAGTCTAGATATTTGAACACAAGTCACATTACAACAGTCATTTGTAGATGGGGGTTGGTGGGGGCATGCAATAACTAACCAAGAGAACAAGATGAGAGACAAAGGCAGTCGTGCGTAGGTATCCTTCAATGCAATAAAACTGGGGTCGGCAACTAATTAGGCCTCGGACAAAAACTCAATTGCAGGCTAAAATTGCATTCTCATCAGGCAAACCCTGCTTTTCCTACTAAAAAAACCCAAAAAAACCTTCTTTTTCTCATTTGCACTCTATATCATGTACAAAACATAATTTAATGAATTTAGGTTATTAATTCTCGTGCCTGGGATGTGTGTGCCCCCCCTCCGGTGTTTCCGAAATTGTCCTTCACGAGTAAGAGCATGTGAGAGCTGAATGTTCGACGAATATCAAACGTCCGGCTAACTTTGTCTCGCTCATTCCTAACCACGCCGAGGACAAACTAATCGTCAGATTAACATCAAACTTCACGGGAAACAAGAATAACGGTAGTTCATCACATCAATATACCTGTCAATCGCGTCAAAATCCAACGAATGTGTGATTTTTGGATGCCGAAATCGAGGAACATTTTGATTTGGATCATTTGTTTCTCTTTCTGTGAAGCGCCTTCGAAACATGTCATGTGAAAACGGCCAGTGGCGCGAAACGGTTTGGGGGCCGCTTTTATTTTATGCCAGTGCAATGTAAATAGTAACAATTGTAATGCCTTTGATTAGAGTTGAGTTATGATGTACTTTATTGCCGGAGAAGGAAAGGACAAGCAGAAACGTTGCACTTTCTCCGTCGCATCACATTGCTCGCTCTCCCGCCCATTCAATGGATCTGAGCATTAGCTGAGCGGAAGTGATGCGGCGGCAACGTCACCCCCGAGGATGTAGGCGCTTGTTGCATTTCTGCCCCGACAAATGGACGTAAGGATGCCTGTGACACTAGTTCGATGTAGTGTTTTCAACTAGCTGAACACCCTGTTCATTTAGTCATCTGCGGAGAACACCAGGTCGGCCTTTATTTGTCATCTGACCATGTTTTCACAAATACAGACTCTAAACACTGTATATGAGTTAGAATTCTATTTAATAACAAGTCGTAATAATGGGCGCACGGTGTATATTGGTTAGCACGTCTGCCCGCTGGATTCAAACCTTGACGCAGGCCTTCCTCGTGAGGAAGTCGCACGTTCTCTCCGACCTTGTGCGGCTTTTCACCGGGTACTCCGGCTTCTTCCTAAATTCCCAAACCGCATGGCCTTAAGTTTGCTTTCGGTGCATTTGGTCATCATTCTCATTCTGTGGCTTCTGTTTCCCAGGCGGGGGCTGAGATCTCCACGGTGAACCCAGAGCAGTACTCCAAGCGCTTCTATGAGTTCATGTCCAATATCTTGTCATAGACTCTTCTCCACTCTGCCTGCCCAGCCAGTCAGTCACACAAGTGTACACACAAATTAGTCCACCCGACTCCCCTGCGTAGGACAGTCTCTCTCGTCCTCGTCCTCACCCTCTTCAATGGTTCCATGGTTAGGTCATGTTTTGAGGCTGTTACAAAACCCCCAACACAAACAAACAAAGAAAATCCTTAGTTTGGATGAATTTGAATTTGAATTGTTGCGCCTCTGTTTCCCAGTCCGAATCGGCTACCTTAGCACTCCTCTTGCCAGCACAGGAACTGTCTCACTGATGCCTTGAACTCGTGTGTCCGCTTCAGCAGTCTCTTTAGCACCGTCTTCTCACTTTCTATTCATGTTGTAATTCCTTTGATTTGCATTACACGCTTACATGTACACAAACACAGTCAGATTGCATGATGTACTCTTTACAAGTCTTCTCTGTTAGTATCAACAATAGAAAAACAAACCTACTGCTGACAATTTGGGAAAACCGGACATAAATTTTCATATTGATGATGTATTACAATAAGTAATTGAATGGAGTTTTTAAACAAATGCATGGCTGATGTGCACATGAGAATCCACTAGCAAGTTTTTAACATCAAACCACTGAATTTAACATCTGAGTGTTACAATGGAAACAGGAAAAAAAAACTGGTGTTGGAATGTTAGGTTGCCATAGTGTTTTGTTTTGTTTTTTATATTTTGTAATATTAAACATAAGCTTGGTGAAGGTTGGTCAAAGATTCATTGAAAAAAAGGGGAATTCAGCAGCAAATACATGTTCTATCACAATAAAAATCTTTTTTTTTTTTTTTTTATATATCTTGTTTACATTGATGTAGCAATTTTGTGTTTGTATACAGTATTGTTTTGTTACCGACAGATATTAGAAAAGAAAAGGTTACTTGAAAATGATTCATTGCATATTAAAGGGAGTTTTATCTTGCGTCCGATTATTTCTTTATGAGCCTGAATGGTCGGAATGTTGCATGTGTACAGTGGGAGGAACCCATGGGCAAAATAAATTCTTACATCATAGCAGGGGCGGGCGGTGAGTTTGGGACCTGGGGCCTCATGTACAAAGACTTTCCTACTAAAACAAGGCGTTCGCTCAAATCCAGAAAACGTCGCACGCACAAAAATATCCAGATGCATGAATCCGAGCACATTTCCTTCGTACATTCCAGTCAACGTGGAAATGAGCGCACATGAGTTTGTTGTCACGTTTCTGTGGGGCCAATTATGTATTACTCGTGCACTCACTCCCAGACTATCGCACTACTCGTCACTTTAAACCGCATTGCACAATGGTCATTGCACCGGACTATTGCAATATTAGTCATTCGAACTGCTCTAAGTGCTAGTGGACTCTGCATCTTTTTGCACAATTGTTTTTTGTCAATGTCTTTCTGTCTCTAAAGTGTTCTGTAAATTGACTGTCTGTTGTCGTACTAGAGCGGCTCCAACTAGCGGAGACAAATTCCTTGTGTGTTTTGGACATACTTGGCAAATAAAGATGATTCTGATTCTGAGGAGTAGCCGCCTTGATCAATTAATAGGCGTCCTCACAAATATCAGTGGTTCATTAAATACACTGGTTAACAAATGAATTCTGAGTCCTTGCCTCAATTACATTGTTGAAATCAAATGTTGCCGGGCGTTAATTGTTCATCAGTGCTAATTGTTCATGTGTCGCTGATGTGCGCATTTATGATAACGGTTTCCCATCATCACCTCTTTTAAGTGTCGCCAAAGCACCAAAAGCTGCAGAGAAGTGCGCACGCCAGCCATGCAGTTGGCATGAGGCACCGCACATTTCCGCGTTCATTTCACTCTTGATACAGCTGAACTTTGCCGTGAAAAAGAACGTGTGCCACGTTTTTGTGCATGAGGCCCCAGGTCCTTCAGTGACCTAATCCACCTCTTAATAACACCATCCAGGGACGGCGCCACACTGGGGCTTGGGGGCGCTATAGCGCCGTCAGAAATCGTTTTTTTTTTTTTTTTTTTTTTTCTCAGTAACTCAATTCAAAAAGAAACTAGTATCATGTGCTTTTCCGGTTTCCTCCCACATCCCAAAAAAACATGCATGGTAGGTTAACTGAAGACTAAATTGCCCGTAGGTGCGAACGTGAGCGCGAATGGTTGTTTGTTTATATGTAGGCCTACGATTGGCTGGTGACCAATTCAGGGTGTACCCGGCCTCTCGCCCGCAGTCAGTTGGGATAGGCTCTAGCAGGCCCGCGACCCTTGTGAGGATAAGCGATACAGAAGATGAAGATGAGTATCGTGTGCATCTGCAATAAAGACAGGCCAATTCCTACTTCATTTGTTAAAAATATATTTTTTTTTACGTGATATGCAAATTTATTGAGATGGTGAATTTTGGGTTGCTGTTGTAGATAGCTATAATCATCAAAATTATAAACAATAAAACAATGAAATTCCGCTTATCTAGTCATTGACAGGAGTCTTGTGGCATTAGGACATCGTAATTTAAAGTGGCATAAAACTCTGAATTTTTACAGTAAATGGTTTATTTGAATGTCAAGTGCATTTACATTAATAACTGGGTGTAAAATGAAACAATCAAAATGTGTCCTGATGGTCTCACCTTGGTAAAGCCCATGTCTGCTTTTTCCAGAACAATCACAGAATAGCGTTTCACCTGGGTCAACTACTGTAATCAGCACATTCCCCAGGTGTGTACAAAAAGAACCCAAGCGCACCAGCCCTTCAAGTGAAGTGCAACGTGACCCCTCACAACATGCCAAAGATTCAACAACAGAACAAAGTCCTGATCATCAAGACTCTGAAGACATCTTTCATGTATCCAAATGTCAAGTGGAGAGGAGAAGACAACCAAAAAACAACTGTCTCATATTTGCCAAGTCCCACAGCCTGCAGAAAGATGGACAGTGGAAATCTGACAAAAGATAGTTTTTTTCTGAGGAGTCATCTATCGAACTGAAATCCCAGTCACCACAAATACTGCCAAAGACCTGTTGGAACACATACGGACCCAAGATTCACGCAGAAAATAGTCACGTTTGGTGGGTGGGGGGGGAATCATCGTTTGGGATTACATCCAGTACAGTGGCATCTGAGAGAGCTCCAGAATTGGCCAGCCCAGTCACCAAACATAAAACATTTTTGGACACGTATGCGGTAAGATGAAGCAGCAGGCTTGGGAGACGAAACCAAAGATTCTTGATGAATTCTGCGAGTCCTGGAAGACTGCGTTCTTTGCCACTCCACAAAGACAACTTCTAGACAAAGCCATTTCTGATTCCAAGTGATCAACTACAAGTCGAGTTTTTATTTGTTGTTTCTACAACTTGGACAAGCGACAAGACTTGTCAGGAACTGTATATAATTAACCATTTTCAATTGAACCACTGAAATTAGGGTTTCCACAATATTCTAGTTGATTGGGATGTATCTGTAAATGCCGCATTTATTTTCCTTGAGACACTGACAATGTCAGACTGTGTAAACATGTTTATTTATTAAACAATATAAAGGAGGGGAAAACAGTTTCAGTATCAACATTTGAGATAGGTGCAGTTCTAATCCATCCTAGCCTTCAAGGTTCTTGTGGTGATCTTGTCTTTCTCTCTGTCAGAAAAGAAAAACCTGTTAATCACCACAAATCTTATGGCTCCAACCTATCAACACACTGTCACCGTACTTACATGACATGTACGACGACACCCATGCCAGACACTGCGTCTCGATCAACTGCGTTCAGCATGGCCTGCGAGATGGTCTCAAAGAGGTCCTCGGGCTCCTGTGTGATCAAACAAAAACATTAACATATACTATACGGGGAATACCAATTATATCGTGGGTCATTGGTTGCGCCCCCACGATATTGTGGATTTTTATTTGATGCGTTTTTACAGTCCGTATTTTGTCCAAAGTTTGATTTGTGCGCCTTCGGTGTAGTACCGGTTGCAAGAACATGCTTGGCAGCGCTGAGGCCTACTGGAAGAGATCCAGCATGATTAACTTCAGTCCCAAGCAATTTGAAGCAAGCATGCTTTGACTCTTATTTTGAGGAACTGTGCGAGCGAGAGTGACAACAGGCGCTAACAAACACTCTCTAATGCTGTGAACATTGACACTAATTTTATAGTTCTGGACTTCGAAATGAAGTCTGCAGAACGAATACCCCACAAGAGAGACATCCGTATTTATTTTAGGTTTATTTTCTGATGGTTTCTAACATATTTTAACTCGCCCAGATTGCGGTTGAAAACCTGCTTGGGCTGTGACATCAGTGCCAGAAGCAGATTTGATTTCCCCATACCAGTGAACATATTTAGTTGGCTCGCAAGCAAGCCTGTGGCGTAATTATCACCTACACAGGTGGACAAAATTGTTGATGAATGCCAAACCTACAGTGGTCACAGAAATAACTTGAATCTGACATAAATAATACATACAAATTTAATGAAAATTAACCCATAAAAAAATCAGACCTCACTTTTGAATTGTGGTTCAAAAGAATTCTTTAAAAAAAGAAAAATGATGGTACCCCGACAACAGATTGATAATAATTTGATCATAGGGACATGAGAGTGGAATTTGCCAAACTGCAGATAGATGAGACAAAATTAACTTTTTGGCAAGCCACATCATCGCTATGTTCACAGACTCAAAAATGAATATTGCCAAGAAAAGAACACTGTCCCTACTGTGAAAAATGGAGGAGGCTCTGGGGCTGCTTTGCTACATCTAGCACAGGGTGTCTTGAATCTGCGCATCGCGCAATGAAATCTCAAGGTTGTAAAGGCAGAGAAATGTGCCACCCAGTGTCAGAAAGCTCGGTCTCTGTCACAGGTCATTGATCTTGCGACAGGATAATAACCCAAATCACAGAGTTACAAACACCCAAGAATGGCTAAGAGCAAAACACTGGACTATTCTGAAGTGGCCTTCTGTGAACCCTGCTCTTAAATCCTATTGAACATCTGTGGGAGCTGAAACAACTGGAGCAGTTTGCTCAATGAAGAGTGGGCCAAAATGCTGAGAAATGCACAAGTCTCATTGAAAGTTACAAAAAGTGAGTGATTGCCACAAAAGGTCGTGCAACAAAATATTAAGGGTACCAGCATTTTTGTCCAGGACGGTTTCATGAGGTGCAACAAAACGTTATGTAGCTTAGCAAGCTAGTGCTAGCACTGATGGTTGTACGCAGACATGCCAGCATTATGTCGAATCATGCTCTAAAGTTTCGGTGTATGTGCAGTAACAAGTTAAGTTTAGTTATAATAAAGTAATCCAATTACAGTAAGTAAGCACCCAATATTTCTGTCATGTTGTAATGTTGGCTTGACCTGACTGATTAGACGACATGGCTGGACTAGAGCAGTGATTTCCAACCTTTATGGCACATATTTTACAATTGAAT
This sequence comes from Phycodurus eques, assembly GCF_024500275.1. Taxonomy (NCBI): domain Eukaryota; kingdom Metazoa; phylum Chordata; class Actinopteri; order Syngnathiformes; family Syngnathidae; genus Phycodurus; species Phycodurus eques. The sequence continues at coordinate 5,519,575 of NC_084530.1, forward strand.
AATCTCACAAAAGGTCGATACACAGTAATTACTGTATGTACCTCCAGCCATCTAACAGAAGAGCATTTATTTGTTCTGTACGGTCACTTGGCATAAATAGTGGAACATAGATACATTATTTCTTGTAAATGAATAATTTTTTTGAGCACTTAAGTAAAATGTGATAATTTCACCGGTATATGCTAGCAATATAAGGTATGATACCATCTTCAGCAAAGCGGTACTTGGAAACTCAAGCAAGCTGTATTTTTATTTTTTCCCCCCTGAAAGTATCATTTTGGAGGTGGAGGGATTCCGCCCGACAGCGATGATATATAAAATATGACTACTTCCACTTTCTAGTGTAGTACTGTACATTCCTTTGTCCACACTGGCTATGTAGTGAATTTGGTCACCACTTCTGCCACCGACAGCAGAGGGCAATATTCACAAACATGGCAGCCCCCTGAGATGGATACAAATTGAATAATTCATCTGTTTATTTCTTATTCCACAAACCCAATTATTAATCAGAACACCGTGTTTAGACTAGCAGAGGTGCCAACCTATAAAAGTTCACTTCCAGAACAAATGTCTGAATTTCCATATTTGTCAAGAACATTTCTGTGCGACAGTCACAATCATAATCGTTACTAAATTATGGCTTCACTATTGGTTATTTTAATTCCATCAACCTTGTAATGGTGGACGCAGTAAGTACCAGTATGTGAGATTTTGACATTCCGTCAGCAAAAATATCTGTCTATGGATAAATTCCCCTTTGCCAATCCCGTTTTCAACCCTGGTAACAAACAAAAAACGCATGTCTATTAAAACAGATGAATCAGATCTCAAACGTCAACATTAAAACTCAGTACTCTATTTTGCAAACAAACAAATAACATTGCTGATCGACTGAATTGGATAGTTCATATATGGACAATAGTTTTGGTTTCGAGTTTGCGCAATGTACTTTTTGCACTTGTATGCCATCAGGGAGCGTACAGTCTCAAAAATAGAGAGTCAGTTGATTAGCCTCAAGGTGTTATATTTATTTTCTTACATATGGGAGATAACCTAGAAAGTCAGGAGTAGTGACCCCTGAATAGAAAGCTAGACTGACTATCTATATTTACCAAAAAAAAATAATAATAATCAGTGGCGATTTCAAACAGCACAAGATTGCTGTTGCACTTAAATTTGCTGGAATCAATTACGTTATTAATTATTTGTAATACTTCATCCTAATTAATTATCATTTACAAAGAAATCCAAGACATTCAAATTTGCCAATATTCATTGAGCTTGTTCCCAGTAATTTTGTATTTGCATTGTGTAGGCTTTTCATTTTAGTAAATACATTAGAAGAGGTCCATCCATCCATTTTCTGAGCCGCTTCTCCTCACTAGGGTCGCGGGCGTGCTGGAGCCTATCCCAGCTGTCATCGGGCAGGAGGCGGGGTACACCCTGAACTGGTTGCCAGCCAATCGCAGGGCACATACAAACAAACAACCATTCGCAATCACATTCACACCTACGGGCAATTTAGAGTCTCCAATTCATGCATGTTTTTGGGATGTGGGAGGAAACCCGGAGTGCCCGGAGAAAACCCACACAGGCACGGGGACAACATGCAAACGCCACACAGTCGGGGCCGGGGATTGAACCCGGGTCCTCAGAACGGTGAGGCTGACACTCTAACCAGTCGTCCACCGTGGCGCCCAGTTAGAAGAGGTAAGCATGATAAATGAATACTTGTAACCAAAGAAAACAACCCCAATTTTATTGACATGATCAATCAATTTGTCATAGAATACCTGAAAACGTACTATATAACGGAATATATCGTTATTGTGATATAAAATGGCCCATATCGTGATAGAATATGTTTTCCATATCGCCCAACCCGAGTTCACTGTCCACATTTTTAACTCTTTTGACACACAACTCACCATGTCCGGTTCCCACAAAGATTCACACATGCCGTACATCTGCTCCGAGCAGGTCCCGCTCACAACAAAGTCCTCCGTCACCATGGGACATCCGATTAAGTCCAGGGAGCAGATGAATGGCTCGAAGGTCTTTGGATCTAGTCCCGCAATCACAGGCTCGATGTAGTAGGGCCCGAACCTAAAAAGTAAAATAACCGTGACGTTCCATTTTATGTGCATGCTGCTTTTTGGAGATTAACGTGAACCCAGGAAAATGCACACACCTCTTTTCGTACAGTAGGTTTGACACCATGCTCATAAAAGTCTTGGGTTTTATCTGGCGACCCTCCTTCAGCTCATAAAGGTTCAATCTGAATTTCAGCCTCTGGGATCTGTATGCATTATAAAACAGAAATTATGACAGTGACAACTTCCCTCAAATTGGTACACACACACACTTACACTGTCTGAACATCAGTGGCCAGTCCGGCTAGTCCGATGTACAGCCTCTCGCCCATGGGGAAGATCTTCTGGAAGTCGGTTGTGACCAATTGAGCCTGAATGCCAAATCTGCGGTCGGATGCGACGGCCACACAGTTCTTGCCCCTCATGGCCATGACGGCCCCTCCATTATAGGACATAATAGACTGCATGGGTGAGGGACAAACAAAGACAATCAAATAATTCATGCAGAACCAATATGGGACACGAATCAATATAGGTATATAATATATAAAAATAACACTTCCGGATATAGTTACAAGGCAGTTCTCCTTTCAAATTGATGTACATAATACAATAGAACAAAATCCTTTTACATCCTCGGCAACGTTTCCCGGCCATGCTAAAGGTACGAATATTAGCTTAGCCGGTGTCTCCCGAGTAAACTTAAAATTAGTTTCAAGTTTCAACCCCGGTGTTGAATAATTTGGAGTATTCGTACCATTGTGAAGATGCTGTAGTCCAACTGTCACAAGTACAACGCTACACTTTTAAGCCTTGCTTGCCTTTTTGAAACGACTAGCTTCACCGAGTGACTACACAATTTTGGAGGAACACAAAGATCATACAAACGCTCCACTATGTTACGGACTGCTCGAATATGATTGGCTCCTTGAGAAAGACTCTATTGGCTGTCTCGTTGGTCAACGTAGTTTGTTTGAGGCGCGTTAAAGTGAAACCTGTCTGCTTCCTCTGTCAAATGTGATATCATCTAGCGCTTTGGTGGGTACACACAATAATATAATGACAATTGATGAAATCATATATTATTTAAAATTATTACACATGATGGTTGGATCCGTATTTTTTCCATTTATACCTTTTAAGATTTAATTAATCCAACTGTCTTTCCAAACTAGTTACAAGCGTGATAAATACAACAAATGCATCACAAAATTGTTACTCGATGCAGTGAAAATGTGTGTTATACTTGTTTACTTTTTCAGAAAAAAACAGTTGGGTGTGAATATTTGGGCAAGTTGTACATTTATTGAGAGCGCAAGCAACACAGGTTTATCATCAAAATGACTTCTGTAAATAACATTTTAACCTAGTTTGTTTGCTTGGAGCGTATGATAACATTTATAATAAACGCATCAAAAGTCCAATTTGATGAGAAAAATGGAAGGAAAAATAGTTTTCAATGTTTACACAGTGGCAAAGGTTTTCTCTAAAATTATTTTATCTGGACAGAATTGAAAATTGATTTTTACATGGATGTCGCCTTCTGGTTCATCTCCCACACCATCAACTCCTCTTCGAAGTACCGTACTTTAATTAACAAAGTACGGTGGCCCGTTCCTGCTGCCAGTTTCACTTTTTTGAATCAGTATATTATGTACAGTATATTGTTCATGTTCATCTCTTCATGAAGTTGTCCAATGAAGCTGGTGTCCTCTGAATGGAGTGGATATTCCTCTTCACTCTGTCCTCTAATGAAGACGTGGCAGCACTCTCCAACTTCATGTCACTGCAACAATGGAGGCATTATTGAACCTAAATAGCACAATTTAAGATTTAATATTCCTCACTGAGACCAAAATCAGCATGAAGATTATCTGCATGCTCTGGTATGGAACTGTTTAACTTTAATAATGTAATTACTAGGGATGTAACGATATCTATATCTCATGGCTCGGTTTTACCACGGCATTAATTTCACGGTACGATAATTATGGCAATATCGTGGCAAAGCTCACAGTATTGCAAGGAGTTCCACGGTATTGCAGGAAGGTTCATGGTACAGGTGGGGCAAAGGGGTGAAAGCAGGAGAACCGAAAAACCTCTTTTTCTTGCTGGCTGAGTCCTTCTCAATAGGCTTTTGTAGTTTGTGTGTTTTCAAATCTTCAAATCATATATTACCGTGCACTTCTATTCCTGTGTATCCAATGTTTACATTCGTATACTGTACCTCCAAAACACTATTATTGCTGCAGCAATACTCATGCTATGTTCAGACTAACAAAACTGTCCACTGAGAAAAGGTCTGTTCACTAATTGAACAGTATTTACTGTCAAATTTGTTCATTGATAACATTACAAATTGGATATAGCCCACGAACAGTGATTTCTTTGCTTGAATTAAAAAATTCTAGTCAAGTTATAAACACAGGAAGACTCTTAAAGGCATGGAAATCCAGTTTATTTTCCTCCGCTTAGTGACATTCATCCATCCATCCATCCATCCATCCATTTTCTACCGCTTATCCCGAGGTCGGGTCACGGGCGCAGTAGGTTTAGCAGGGACACCCAGACTTCCCTCTCCCCAGCCACTTTATCCAGCACTGCCGGGGGGAGATACTTGATACTTGAACTCCTCCACTTGGGGCAGGATCTCAACCCCGACCTGGAGAGGGCACGCCACCCTTTTCTGACTGAGGACCATGGTCTCAGATTTGGAGGTGGTGATTCTCATCCCAGCCGCTTCACACTCAGCTGTGAACTGCTCCAGTGAGAGTTAGAGATCACGGCTTGATGAAGCCAACAGAACCACATCATCAGCAAAAGCAGAGATGCAATACTGAGGCCACCAAACCAGAACCCCTCTACGCCTCGGCTGCGCCTTGAAATTCTGTCCATATCAGTTATGAACAGAATCGGTTACAAAGGGCGGCCACGGCGGAGTCCAGCCACGGCGGAGTCCAACCCTCACCGGAAACGAGTCCGACTTACTGCTGGATATGCAGACCAAACTCTGATTCTGGTCGTACAGGGACCGAACAGCCCGTATCAGGGGGTTCGGTACCCCATACTCCTGAAGCACCCCCCACAGGACCACCTGAGGGACACGGTCGAACGCCTTCTCCAAGTCCACAAAACAAATGTAGACTGGTTGGACGAACTCCCATGCACCCTCGAGGACCCTGCCAAGGGTGTAGAGCTGGTCCACTGTTCCACGGCCAGGACGAAAACCACACCGCTCCTCCTGAATCTGGGATTCAACTTCCCGACGGACCCTCCTCTCCAGCACCCCTGAATAGACCTTACCAGGGAGGCTGAGGAGTGTGATCCCCCTGTAGTTGGAACACACCCTGCGGACGGTCCCCCTTCTTAAAAAGGGGGACCACCACCCCAGTCTGGCAATCCAGAGGCATTTACCAAACTTTCAAGGAAGTCTTTGACTTTATACACGACAAGAACACTATGTGGAAAATATAAAAATAAAATGTATAATCATGAATAAAGAAATGATGACACCATACAAATAAATGATGACACCGTACTTTACCTATGAAAAGTATTTTGTTTATTTATATACTGTATTGCATTGTACTGCATTTCCACTAATGTCCACAAGGTAGCAAACACGACTTTGTAAAGAAAAATCCATCCATTTTCTGTACCGCTTATCCTCACCAGGGTCACGGGCGTGCTGGAGCCCATCCCAGCTATCTTCGGCCGAGAGGCGGTGTAGACTCTGAACTGGTCGCCAGCCAATCGCAAGGCACATATAAACAAACAACCATTCGCACTCACATTCATACATACGGGCAATTTAGAGTCCTCAATCAACCTACCACGCATGTTTTTGGGATGCGGAAAGAAACCGAGAGAAAACCCATGGAGAAAACCCACGCAGGCACGGGGAGAACATGCAAACACCACACAGGCGAGGCTCGGATTTGAACCCCGGTCCTCAGAACTGTGAGGCAGATGTGGTACCAGTCGACTACCGTGCCGCCGGAAAGAAAAATCCTCTTAGTTAATAGCATGATATATTTTCGTAATAACTTCCATTATTCTGACTTCTCATTATATTGAGCGCAACTTTGTTTGGATAGCATGAACTTAAATATGTAGTTTTAATAAAAATGTGAGCACTTCCATTTGCCTTGGCTTCTGGAATATGGGCAGTCTGCCACTGCAGTCACTGCACACATTAAAAGCTTCAGGACTTGATTGTGATGGGTCAATCAGGATCCAATCATTACAGGCAGGGATGACATCATCCAAATTCTGTGTATTCATCGGTTTAGAGACATAGTTCACTGCTCCATACGCTGCTCAGTGTGTGCAACCCATCAACGGAGCGGGTGACTGTCATAATTGCGCGACACAACGAATCAATAATGAAATTCGTTGCGAACATAGTTACATCCCTACTAATTACATTTAAGAGTCCCCATCCTAGAGAGTGTCCAGTGACATCAAACACAGACTGACCATGGTTCCACGTTGCATTAAACAAAGAAAAAGAGAGAAACTTACTGGATAAAGCCAGCATGGCGGTCATGCTTGGACTTTTGTTCCCGCTGTTTTTCCTGCTCATCTTCCTTCCTGTATCTTCTCACATTATTCTCCCTGTCCTCATCTCTCTGCTTGGCCTGGTCCATCATCTCCTTTCTCCTCCGCTCCAGCTCCTCTGCAGAGAGCTTCCTGCAAAAAATATGACAACAGTCCAAAAGCTGATCAAATCCCACTGTTGGAAATTAGTACAATGATCGGTTTTGCTTTTACAGATAAACACATTCATCAATCACTGACTTATAAGCATTTCCACCTGTGGAGAAGCAATGCCAGTCCATGAGCAGTAGCCTACATAATCTATTGCCGAGGTGGGCAATTCATTTTCCAAAAGGGCCATGTGAGAAACTGGAAAGCTTGTCAGGGCCATGCCAAATTACTACTCTCAACTGTACAATACAATATAAATGTAATTTGTTTATACAAAGCAATACATTCTCTTGTTTAATAACCGCTACCTGTGCATATATTGTTATATTTGGGGAAATCATATTTTAAACAAAACCATAACCAGTCATTAAAACTACATATGTCTGGGTGTCCAAATTTGGTCAATCTCATATTTTCTTCCACAAATCGATACTATTACTTATACTATGTGTGTATATACAGTATGTATGGTATAAACAAAGTATGTGTCTGAGACTTCCAGTTAGAAGGTGGAAATGGCACCGCATAAAAATTCCAAAGAATTCTACTTTCTTTTGGTCGGTTCAGTGCTTGTATTGTCACAGAACACAATATTCCATAGGTCTTGAAAGATAAGTCGAAATCTTCTAAAACTGCTAGCAAAATGGGGAACTCTGCGTTGAAAATGACTGGTGGTGAACAAATGAAGTGAAATGGAATAATTTCCCATACCACACTTGATGATCTTTCACGGCACACTAACTGTGCTGTGACACAGTGGTTGCGTATGACTATATAGGTAGTTCATGTTTCTTGCGAAAATCTGTACCAAAACGGAAAAATTAGCTTGGGTTTAAGAACTTCAGATATTGCAAGCATTTTCTTTGTTCCCAAACCCCCTTTTAAAGTATTGAACAATAGTTGAACACACTATTTCCCTTGACTTCTGACCTAAAAACTAGTTCCCCACCAATTTATTGTGTATATTGCAGCCGTCGGGCAGAGTCCTCGCAGCATAAATACCATCACTTTCTGGGCACCCAAATACACGGCATGTTTGTTGAGCCATTAACATTGCATCGTAAAAGAAAGCAAGCCATTTTCAACAATTTAAATTGGTCAATAATTTGTAAAAAAAAATAACCCAAGTGGGGACTAAGCAGTAGTATCGATTTGTGAAAAGAAATATGAAATTAACCACATTTAAACGTTGGGGGTTTCAACTCGACAGTTACGATATGTCAAATTATGTTGAGGCGGGCACACATTTACTGTATATGGTTTCAGAGTCATAAAGGCCCTCTTAGGGAAACCATAACTACAATGTAGGCCGTGAGAGAAATTAGTTTGATGCCCCTACCTTAGAGGTTCCGATGTATGCAAGTAATTATACACTATGACCAATATCCCTAAGTCTTACTTTGACACATGATTCCGCTGCCTTTGGTAACGCTCTCTCTCTGGGCTATGAGCTTTGACCTCCACCTTCCTGTCGCGTCGGTGTGAGGAAGAGGAGTGAATTTCCCCGTTTTTTCTTGCAGGAGATCGGCTTCGACTCCTCTCATGGCGTCGTGAGTGATTCAAAGCAAAGGACTTGTGTTGTTTGCCTGCAGGGAGCTACAGTGTGTAAAGAAGATTCAAGCGTAATGGTTGTGGTCTACTGAACCTACATGCATGACACTATGCTTTGCTGCTTACTGACCAGGAGGCCATAACCTGGCAGATGATGGGAATAAGATTTGTTGTGAGAGGAGGTTCCATCTCGTGAGCGTGACCTAAAGACATTTCAGAGTGAAATTGAGATTGAAACTCGTCAATGTTCTTAAGGAATATCGGTGACATACTTTGAATTATTAAACAACCTTGTGTACCTGTCTTTTTTGTTGTCTTTTTCATCTGAACTCAAACTTGAGCTTCTCTTGTGTTTCTTCTCCTTTCTTCTCTCTTTGTCTGCTTTCTTTTCCTTCTTCCTCCTCTTCTTTTTGTCTTTCTTGTCAAGATTCTGGCGCAGCTGTGAAAGTTATAGAAAGTTTCATGTGTAGGTTATCAAAAACCTGGTCAGTTGGCAAATGCTCCATTTTCCAAATGTCATCTTCAAAAACATTGCCAAAATTAAAGAGCAACCCATCACAATTCTTGTTTACCATTTCTTTAATTTTTCTCATTTTCACTGGATTCGTCAAGACCTCTCTCTTCTTTTCTTCCTCACGTTTCCTTGAGTGTAAAAGGCAAGATGTGTAAAACTACACATTTTATCACATGCACTTGGTTTGAAATCGAAACAAAAAGACTGGTAAGGGAGCAGAGAGAATAAGGTAAGACAGTGATGTCCTACCTAATTTCAAACAGAGGGTCTTCCCGGATCTTGGCGGCCATGTCCAGGCTGGAGGTAGCGGTGACGGGGCTGAAGATGGAGCCAGGCAGAAGTCCGGTCTCTGCTGATGGACCACTTTCAGGCTCCTCATATTGATCAGTGATCTGCTTGTCAATGGGACGTCCCATGAGATACTCATCTCTGGACACCTGACTAGAAGGGCCCTGGTACATCCAGTCTAGACGATCATCCTTTTTTCTGTTATTGTGCAAACGATACATAGTGAAACAACCTGACTGACGTACTGAAGTTTTTTGTTTTTTGGTGACAAAAAGTTCTGTTCGTGAGAACTTACTTGATGGCACCGCTTTCCTCAGCGTATCTCGTCATCTCTTCACGGGCTCGTTCCTCCTTCAGCTCCTTCTGAAGCTCCTCGATTTTCTTACGTTCTGATTCGTGTTTTTGCTCGGCTTTCCAGACACGCTCGATGTTTTTCATCGTCTGGGGGTGCCAGCTCTTCTTCAAGTTCTAGCACAAGACAAAAGGGAGCCATTGGGGAGATATACCAGGGTCTTTACAATACGCAACATGTAAGATGTCACTGTTGATGTGAACGGAATGAGCATTTCAATTACGTTCGTCTTTCAACAGATAGTACTTACCAAATCTCCACCCCCCATTTTAAAACCTTGGTTTTAGTTACCAATGAAACAAGGAAATATAAAAATAGAGCCCGGTGTTAAAGGAACGTTTTACGTTTACGAAGGTTAGAAACACAACGACCGAGGCTAATGTGTTTCCGGTTTGGGATATTCTTCTTCCGGTGTCACTCGTGGTGCATTCAAAGGCATGACGTATGTTATGTGAATGCAATGGTTCGCTTGAATCCACGTCCATTTCTCAACGAATCATGGAAAAACTAATTAGCTCAATTAAAACAAAAAGCAAATAACTATGATTATTAATTAAATATTTAGCATTCCCATTAATAAATCAATGATGTCATGGCCAGTGTTGCCACCTAATATTCCAGCCATGTTGCAAAAACTTTCTTAATTACCTTACCATTGGTAGATTAATTTGTTTCTCATTTCGTTTTCATTTGTAAAAGTGGTGTAAACACAACAGATTATAGGTATTTTTTTTAAATCTCACATATATTTGTATCTACATTCATTTGGTGTTACCTGTGCTTTTTGAACAATTTAATTCAAGTAACTTTAGCAAAAAAAAAAAAAAAAAGCCAGCGAACTAAAAATCTTGAAAGCCTTTTGCTAGACAAGTTAGATTTTTATCAGCAGGGAGTGCGTTTGAATGTAGTGTCATTACTGAATGGCATTTTCGGCTTGTTCATGCGACGATGTGCGACTTCCTAACAAAATACTGCTAATTGCGCTCGAAATTCTGAGTTTGCCATAGAGCTTGTCCTCATTATGGTTGGCTGAAGCCTATGCCAAGTGCCTTTCTGCGACGTACACCTGGTCTGGACTGGTTGCCATTTTGAATGTGTCGCTGAATTTGTTGCTTGTGGTTTTCATCTGTGCTTCATTGGAATTATGGTTGTATCCATCTATTTACAACCCCAATCACTGAATTCGGTTTTTATTTAGGTTTAACACAACGTCCCAACTTCATTGGAATTGTGGTTTTATCTATCGATCTACAACCACAATTCCAATGAAGTGATTTGCAATGATTTGGAAATCATGTTCAACCTATATTTAATTGAATACACTACAAAGACAAGATATTTAATTTTCAAACTGATAAACTTTATTGTTTTTAGCAAATAATCATTAACTTAGAATTTTATGGCTCCAACACGTTCCAAAAAAGCTGGGACAGGTGGCAAAAAAGACTGAGAAAGTTGAGGAATGCTCATCAAACTGTTTGGAACATCCCGCAGGTGAAGAGGCTAATTGGGAACGGGTGAGTGCCATGATTGGGTATAAAATGAGCTTCCCTGAATTGCTCTGTCATTCAGAAGCAATGATGGGGCGAGGTTCACCTTTTTGTGAACAAGTGTGTGAGAAAATAGTCCAACAGTTTAAGGACAATGTTCCTCAACGTACAATTTAAAGGAATTCAGGGATTTCATCATCTACGGTCCATAATATCATCAAAAGGTTCAGAGAATCTGGAGAAATCATTGCATGTAAGCGGCAAGGCCGAAAACCATCATTGAATGCTCGTGACCTTCAATCCCTCAGGCGGCACTGCATAAAAAAACGACATCAATGTGTAAAGGATATCACCACATGGGTTCAAGAACACTTCAGAAAACCAATGTCAGTAAATACAGTTCGGCGCTACAGCCGTAAGTGCAACTTGAAACTCTGCTATGCAAAGCAAAAGACATTTATCAACAACACCCAGAAATGCCGCTGGCTTCTCTGGGCCCGAGCTCATCTAAGATGGACTGATGCAAAGTGGAAAAGTGTTCTCTGGTCCGAGGAGTCCACATTTCAAATTGTTTTGGGAAATTGTGGAAATTCGTGTCCTCCGGGCCAAAGAGGAAAAGAACCATCCGGACTGTTGTGGACGCGAAGTTCAAAAGCCAGCACCTGTGATGGTATGGGGCTGTGTTAGTGCCAATGGCATGGGTAACTTACACATCTGTGAAGGCACCATTAATGCTGAAAGGTACATACAGGTTTTGGAGAAACATATGCTGCCATCCAAGCAACGTCTTTTTCATGGACGTCCCTGCTTATTTTAGCAAGACAATGCCAAAGCACTTTCTGCACGTGTTAAAACAGCGTGGCTTCGTAGTAAAAGAGTGCGAGTACGAGACTGGCCTGCCTGTAGTCCAGACCTTTCTCCCATTGAAAATGTGTGGCGCAGACCCCGGACTGTTGAACAGCTGAAGTTGTACATCAAGCAAGAATGGGAAAGAATTCCACCTACAAAGCTTCAACAATTAGTTGTTAAAAGAAAAGGTGATGTAACACAGTGGTAAACATGACCCTGTCCCAGCTTTTTTGGATCGTGTTGCAGCCATACAATTCTAAGTTAATGATTATTTGCTAAAAACAATAAAGTTAATCGGTTTGAACATTAAATATCTTGCCTTTGTCTTGTATTCAATTAAATACAGCTCGAACATGATTTTCAAATCATTGTATTGTTTTTATTTATGTTTAACACAATGTCCCAACTTCATTGGAATTGGGGTTGTATCTATGTGTGTGTGTGTGTGTGTGTGCGCGCGTGTAAGTGTATCATAACTTAAAAATGTTTTTTTAACCCAAGATAATAACCCCTTTAATTAAGCAATTTCTGTATCAGTGACATTGAAATTAGAATAATTTTCAGCTGCCCTGTTGCATTTAAATGGCAAAATAAAGTGAAAATAATTCACATGCACACCATTTTTTTATTAATTATAGATGACAATAACAGATTAAATAAACAATATGACACCACATAAACACCATCATTTTTTATTACAGTCACTACAACTTAAAATGACTACAGAAAGTTCTTTAAAAATGTATCTTTCTTGTGCTACTGATCAAATCAATATAAATGAAAACACCATTAAACTGTTACTATACAAAATATTAATATGCAGTACACAATAAGTACACAACAATTAACCAACAACCCTTTTCATGTAAAAACAAGGAAATTGTGAGACTGCATTATTGTAAACTAATTACAGTAGTCATTATCATCATAGGTTAACAATAATTTCTTATTATGCCTGTCCTTAATGCTTGTAGTCTTAATTGATAGTTATCCAAATTATCGCTGCACGTCTCAATTAAACAGTGTACACGTCTTTCTTTAAAGATGGAAATTGCATTGTAATAACCAGGCCAACCAGATTTTGAATTATTTCTAACATGATGTTTCTCCTTCTATAATATTTTCCTTACGATACAAACATTACCCCGGAGAAAAAGTGTTGTGTGGTATAATTATTATGTACTTAATTTTGTTTTATTTTTGTGTTAAATCCAAAGTGTGTATATCTTTCTGACAGATCACTTTCCAAAATGATCTAGCTGTTGCAAACGATTGAGGGACTTGCACAAAGAATTGCAGCACGCGGCAGATAGGTGTTCACATTAAGTGTCCTTCAGTTTCCTGGATATCGTTTTCATTGTTGACCTGGTAACTGCTGCTGTGGCCACATAGACCTGTTGATTCTAATGTCTTCTTTGTACAAAGATGTGAATATCCACAAGCCTCCCGGTAGTATTAACACATGAGGTGTTTTTGCTTGAAATAATAGTTGTCATTAAAATCCCCAAAAAGAATCGTGCATAGGTTGAACCAAGCAGTAGCTGCTGTGACCACGGTTAACTGTAATAAATCCCACAAGCAATGCAAAACATGAATTTATATATACTTGTATATATTCATGTTTTGCATCGCTTGTGGGATTTATTTGCATTTGTTAGACAATTCATACTTCCATCCATCCATCCATTTTCTGAGCCACTTCTCCTCACAAGGGTCGCGGCCGTGCTGGAGCCTATCCCAGCTGTCATCGGGCAGGAGGCGGGGTACACCCTGAAATGGTTGCCAGCCAATCGCAGGGCACATACAAACAAACAACCATTCGCACTCACAGTCACACCTACGGGCAATTTAGAGTCTCCAATTAATGCATGTTTTTTGGGATGTGGGAGGAAACCGGAGTGCCCGGAGAAAACCCACACAGGCACGGGGAGAACATGCAAACTCCACACAGGCGGGGGCAGGGATTGAACCCGGATCCTCAGAACTGTGAGGCTGACGCTATAACCAGTCATCCACCGTGCCGCCACAATACCATACTTCAAGTTGCTTAATTTTCTTTAAAAAAAAAATCTTCAAAGTCTTTCAGTAAAACAAAAATGTATGTACCATAGTAACTTCAATTAATGCACCCTTGTTGTTTGATCTGCAGGTAGAAAGTGTCCCTAGCAGCATGAGTCCTGCAACAGACTCTCTCTGAGTTGCAAACTTCGCTCATTTTGTGGTATCATTTATTTGCCTCTGCCAAGGAGAGGACGGTATTATATTAGTTTGCTAGCCAGAAGGATTATGTAAAAAACTACACAGCCCAGGTTTTGTGAAGTGTTGGCATATGTGCAGAGGAAGAACCCATTTATTTCGGGTGCCAATCCAGACATGAGAAGTGTTCCTGTTACACCATTCTCCAGCTAAAAAAAAAAAAAAAACATTTTCAAACTTTCTTGAAAGGAATATATTGTCTGTTGTTTTGTATCATGTTAACACAAAACACAACAAAATTATACTGTCCTCTTACTAACATCATTAAGCGCACTTTTGGTAAAACTTCAACCTAAGCAGAGGTCAGAGTGCTAGTAAATCACAGAGTTGATGGTCCAGTCAATATTAGTAATTTACTGAACCATACAAAAACACATTCTGTACTAAGTAGATCAGTTTAGGCTTCTAACCTAAAATCCAAGCAGCTCTATTATGAAACTGATGACAGAATGTGCACAAGTGATGGCATCCCTATTTAGATCAAACTTGATTCTGAAAGTAATGAAATTAGCTGGGCTACCCAGTTGCACCGGACACCGAGGGGTCTGTCTCACATTTCAGCTTCATTGGAGGCTCTATGGTGTCGGGTGCGGACATGTTTGATGATGACTGAGGAGGTGTGGGGGAATCGAAGCCCTTGCCATCTCCGTTCACACTCTCCTCCCCATGACCTGCTGGGGACTCATGTGTACGCATGTGCTTGGCCAGGTGATCACTGCGCATAAACACCCGAGGGCATAACACACAGCTAAATTTCTTGGTACCGGTGTGCGTCTGTAAATGGCGCTGCAGTTCGTCGGAACGTGTAAAACGCTTGCCGCAGAAGAGCCAGTTGCAGACGAACGGCCGGTCCCCGCTGTGCCACCGTAGGTGAGCCTTTAGATGAGAGGTCTTGGCATAGGCTTTGCCACAGCCAGGGATGTGGCAGTTGTGCATGTGCTTCCTCCTGCTGTCATCAGTGCTGTGGCCCAGTTGCTCAGCGTGAACACAGTTAGGACAGCGACACACCGCCTGGCCAGCCCCTCTGGTAGAAGAACGCCTCTGGGACTTTGGCCTGGCCAAGACAACATTCTCCCGTGGCTCCTCCAGTGTGAATGGTTCTTGTTGCAAGATATCAGAAGCGAGAGGTTCCATCTTGAAGCCACCCGGAGGGAAGAGGTGAGGCGAATGTGATGCTGGTACATGTTGAGTAAGAGGCAAGGAGCACAGTTGCGACTCAGAACCGTAGGAGGCTAAAGAGGACTGCACACCCATGGTGCCCCCTGAACTCACAGAAGGTAAGTCAGCACTTTGTCCTGTGTGGAGGTCAATCCAGTTCCCAGAAGGAACATCTCTCTGGAGGTCCCACCAGGAAGTGATGTTCATTTCTTCTGTGCTGCCACTAGATGGTGCTGTCCGTAGCCAGGGTTCATAATGGTGGGCCATGTGAGCCTTGCAGGTGCACTCTGGTAGATGAGATCAGCGGCTCAAGCCGTTGTTCAATATCGTTTTTTTGTGTTGTTCAGATGATTACCACATGGCAAGGAGGTGACACACTATAAAACCTGCAGACACAAAAAGGACAAATAATTAACTCTTCAACATCAGCACTTTATTTGTTACACGCATTCCGACAATGACTTCACAAAACCATGAGGTCATTTTTTTCCATACTATGTATCCGCCTTTGAGGCGCTGACATTTCTAAACTTCAGATATGCAGACATTGAGGCCCAAATCCTCTTTGATACAACATTTGAATAACAAACCTCACACACACACATCCCTCATCGCCACGGATACTACAATTCTCACACTGCGTGGCCGTGCAGACAGAAGAGAGGGGAGACAGACATGTCCAGGCACAGGCCTGCCACATGTATCTGCTGCCAGGTACTTCCCATGGAGGACAGTCAAAGAAAAGCTTAAAGAAAACAACATCATTGGTCCTGTGCAGAGGCAATCGTTGGGGGAGATAAATGCTTGTGAGGTTGGAGGAGGGAACAGCGAGTGTGTGTGTATGTCTGTGTGTTTGTGTGAGGAGGGTGTGTGTGTGTTGGGGGGAGCGGGGGGTGTTAACAGGGGAGCAGTTTGGCGGTATGGCTGCGGGCCAAAATCTATTTGTACATTTCGGAGGTCTGTAGAGAAGAGATGAAACTTGGCAGACAGCAGAACCTGTTTTTATGAATCACACTTGATTTATAACCCTTCACACATCACAAGCCTTCAGGCAACATACAAAAGAAGCCCTGTAAAACACTTCACCTCAAACACACCGGAGGCACCACTTGCAGTTTGATGACAAACAGAGGCTGAGAGTCAAACAATATCAAGAACAATCTTTATGTAACTCAATAAGGGGAAAACGCTCAGAAACACAACCGTCACCCTGATTCAAGCAGCATTCCAGCTATGTACAATTCTCTACACCTTAAAACATGTCAATCAGCAGTAGGATGAGGAGAGCTTTTGAAAGGTGACACGAAGCTTGTTAAAATCCAACGTCTGTGGAAACTGACAACCAGCCGAAAGCTGGCGGGACTTGTGCACGGCTCCAAACAATAAATTCCTCGCTCCAAACAATCTTGTTGACTTCCACCACACACACACCCATCCTCGAAGATCTATTCTTTTTACAGCAGGAAACAGTAAAAGAGGTTAAAGCTTGAGAAGGTAAGTATCTTGGTCTGAAGATTGCTTGGAATGATACCGTATCTGGCATAGCAAACAGCACAGTCTCCAAGAGAAAAGCTGTCTACTTCGATGCATCCGAGGCGGGCGGTGCAAATCTGGTTTACACGCACGCGGCGTCAGGCTGACTGACAGTGACAAATTCCCTCAGTCAGTCTTAATTTGTTGAGTCAACATGGACATACTCTTCCTTCTTGAAGGTCCAGTCACTCATAGATGAATCCTACAAGCAATGAAATCGTAAACCAATTAGTTTGGAATTCCCGAATGAAAGGTGCTGTACTTAAGGTCAAACAGATTTATTTCATGTCGGCCTGGAGCCACGGCTACTGCTCTGTAATTTTGGGGGAATGTGACTCCGGCGTACGTCGGAATAGTCACCCATACTCCTCTGTCGCTGAGGATAAACAAACAAAGCGTAATCCTCCTCTATTCGCCAAAGTGCTGGGAACACTGAGCGAAACAGCTGGCACAGGGAGAAGGGGTGGGGTTGATGGGGTGGGGGGACTGGAGATCTCGCCTGGGAAGAAGATGATATTCCAACGCAATGACAGAGCTGTGGTCATAAAACCTGCCTGGCCAAGACCCAGCACAGCCCCTGGTTAACAAGTCGGCCATTGGGAGGAGGAGCGAGCAGACTGTTTTGCTGAGAGGAGGAAATAGTTGTGTACTAATCACTGTACAAGCCCATATAGATTAGTGGAGTCTTCAGACGCATTCAAATATCGCATTAAAAAGTACACAGAAGTTAATGTTGACATGGTAAATGTGTTTTCTGTGGACAGCTCAGTTCAGGTCGTCTCTGAGCTTGAAGCACTTTTCTATCTAAATCGAAGCTTTGGAGTCTGGTGGGACCGGAGTTAGGTACAATAAACCTGTGTATCATACAACAGAATAAGTCATGGCTTCCTGCAAGTGTATCAGCTTTATGTTCAATTAAACAGGCCGAGATTTCTCACTGAGCAAGTCAAACCGTGACTACATTATTTCAGTATTCCTATTTCTGTGACATTTTTGTTTGATGGGGGTCCTGTGAGATTTTTCTCATGTAAAATCGATGCTTCAGCCAAATAAAGGTTGGGAAACACTGGTTAAAACAGATGAACGTTTGAAATCTTCACCAATTTAGAGTCCATGTGACTTGGACACTCAAAAAGCTGCTTAAAATGTTTCTTCAGTTGTCATGAGAGCACTATGTGCGTGATACCACGAGAAATCTTATTTCATTGTTGATTTATAGGCGTTCACTAATCCCCTTCATATTCATTTTTGCACAATGCATTATACAACTTCGTGTTTTTTTTTTTTTTTTTTTTTTTTAAGACAGCGGGTTAGGTTTGATTCTTCAGGATAGAATGATCAAGGGGTGGAAGTAAACTACAATTCGGTTTTAAATATTGACATTGGACTTCCTTGTATAATAATAAATCATTCACCTATATCACATTACAACAAATGTTTGTCATGGTATGTAGTTAAACTTGGATTTTTGGAAGGCTATATTTGAAGATTTTTCAAAGATAGATGGATCTATAAAAAGATAGATAGATTGATAGATAAACAAAATTCTCCCACTGGGCTGTAGGTTGCAAATGAAATCCGACAATGGGCACTATCTGTCTATCTATATTTATATATATAAATATATATATATATATGTATACACACACACACATTAATTGATACTTATTCTAATTCAAACTAATTCATGCAAATTGTTATTTCATTGTATAGATAATTCAATTCAATTGCTGGGAAAAGCAACATATTTCAGCACTCCTCTAATGCATTTCTGCTGCACCATGGACACTGTGGATTTATGTTATTGCCTCGAATTTATTATTGGTATATTAGAGCATAACCTGTAAAAGAGGAAGAATAACTCTCATTTGTTATTATGTACTAACACTTTAAGCGTGAATAAATAACAAATGGTTTACAAAGTTGGTCAATCTCAACCTTAAATTACTTAAAACCAGTGGTGAATTAGTAGATTTTTCAAGTATCTGTACTGGACTTGAGTATTTATTTTCTGACGACTATCAACTTTTACTCCGTACATTTGAAAACAGATACCTGTACTCTCTACACTGCTGACTTTGTCAAAACAGGCTTGTTACTTTTTAAACTGCTGTGGATGATAACACCACATTAAAAAAAAAAAAAAAAAAAAGGTGATTACTGTGTCAGGCGGGGAAACAGGGACAGCGCGAACATGGAGGAACCTTTACCAGGGATAATTAATGACAATGACGCTACAGATCCAGAGAAGCAAGATATTCCCCATCCATGGCCTTGTTTAAGAGAGATATTTTGGTGTTGTGGGAAAAAACACATACAGGCAAGGTGTACTTTTTCAGTTGTTATTATTATCTAATTTAGTAATTTGCTGTCAGTTGAGTCCTGGATCAGTAGATCAGTAAAGCACTACATACAAGTTGATTAATAAAAAGGGAGCAATTTTGTATGGAGAAAAGTTTGTAAGTTTTAAGGAACCAAAACGGGTATTTTATATCATTGACAGTATAAAAGATTATCTTAACGACTAGTACATTAAAAAATAAAAATAATAATAAAAAACAAAACAAAAAACAACGTTTGCTCCAGTGAAGGAGTTGAATCAGTCGTTCCTACTTTCACCAGGAATATTTTATTGTATAGTACACAAGTATAGTACAGTGTGAGTATTTGTTCGAGTATTTGTTCAATTACAGCGTATTATCGGCTTCCGTGGTAAACCTAACTTTGAATTATCGCTCGAACCTAGCAGACAAAAATACTAGTGTCATTCTCAAATCAATCAATGGCGCTCAACACTGGCGACAGTCAAGAAAGATGATCGCAATTCAAGCGTTACCTGTTTTGACTTTGAAGCCTCGCCTTGCTGCGAGACGGGAAAGGCAAGGTCACACTTGTTGAACGACCTTTGGCTTTATTGAACTCGGCTTCTTCCCCTGGCTCGGAAAATGTGCACAGAAGAAGAATATCCGCATCATATTTTACGCGAGGTGACGGTGTCGGACGCGCTCACAGTTGTGGGACAAACTTTCCAGTCGCGCGCGCGTCTTGACTGAGTCAAGGCCCCGCCCCCTCCTGCGACGTCATCACCCCCCCCCCCCCACACCCTCACTGTCATGGACGACTATTCGCTTCCTCTTTTTATTTAGGAAATGTTGTGTCTCGTCTCGTTTGGTCTCCTAAAAGATGCATTATTAAAGCACTTTCTTTTTTCTTTTTCTTTTTAAAGGATGGAATTGTTACCAGTTTCTCAGTACATCTAATAACTTGACTTAATCTATCTGTGAAGAACCTTTTTTATTCAAAAATTATTAGTACAGAATCAAATATGGAATCTTAATCTAAAAGAGCAGCACAACACAATGACCTTGAGCAGCATGACCTTCTGCAATTTTGAGACCTCTGCTCTTTTGTCTCTCCAGCACAATGTGCAAAATAAATAAATAAATATTTGAAGCTTCTTTTAGGAGGAAGATCTTAGCAATGTGAGTTACCTTAATTACAGTTATGTATCTAATGTCGTTTGCATGCCGTGACGATATTTCGAAGAGCAGCGCACTACATATAATAGCAGCTTGAGAGTAGTTACAACTCGGGAGATCCTATAATTGGCGACACTCCAGAGGTGGTTTGGCTTCGACCGAATGCGGTCACCTACGGAAAGCAGGAGGTCTGACATGATTCTGCTTCTGTCGTAAATGATTTTGCAAACGTTTTTGTATATTGCGTACTGTGTCGGATATAGAAATGAAAAAGTCCTAAATCCTGAATGTCTCGCTTGTAAGCGGAGTGAGTTTGACGAACTGCTGCCTTGATTGATTTGGATGAACATAACATAATTCTGAATGTCACTCCAGTTACTTTTTGCTTCTTTTTCTTTTTATCATTCAGTCACCACTGGCAATTCCTTACCTGTCAGAGCATGTTGGTGGAGCTGCTTCGGATCGGCTGACAAACACAGACACACTGGAAAAGGACTTTCTTGTCATTGCTGTTCATTTTTGAAATGCCCAAATTTAAATCTAACAAAGGCATCAAGTCCATTGAACAGAACAATTTGCAGCTTAATTCATTTGCGTTGTATCGGGGCTATAAAATAACATAAGGAGCACATAATACATGCCGCATCCAAATAAAGTATGAAAGTCAAATAATGACTTTCGTCAAAAATCCAAAAATTGCTCCGATTGCCATTTCGTGCAATACAATGCAATGCAGATCGTGTTTTGGTATTTATGTTCTCCCAATGACATAGAGGCCACGTGTTTCACAGCTTGTTGACACTTTATTCTTGACACCGCTATTATGCTTACCGTAAGGGTATGCACTTCCCGTTTCTTGAGCATGACTTTGTGGTCTGGAATCTACAAGAATAGGCCTGTGGTTCCTAAAACAATCTCCATGTTCTTCCTGCAATCTAAATTAATAAGTACAATAGTGAATAGATTTCATATTCATGTGACTGCGGTATGCATGATTGCTAGTGCAATTAGTCGTCAAAAGGTGAACATGACTTCCATGAGCTATCAGAATGAATTCTCATCCTTTGTGTCATAATAACACTCCTACTGTGTGCATATACAGTATTTAGTAGACACGATTCCTACCATTTAAAGTGAATTTTATGCACTGGTCTTTGTAAAATGCCACAGGAACCTTCTCAATGTCTTCTTGGAACTCGCCAGACTATAGAGAGCGAGGAAAAAGCCTTCATAGGAAAGGAAATCCAAATAAAGTAAAAAAAATAAAAAATAAAAATAAAAAACACCAAAAAAAAAAAACTACTAAGTCATCAATTTTCTTATCCTTGTTAATGATTCATAATCCCACAGGGTGTTCTGGTCCTCAGTGTTATGATACGTTTCCCCCCGCAAACAGACAGTCACTCATCACACAGGCCCCCACTTCTCCTGCCTTCCTCTTTCAACTTCAAACCCAGTCATTTCTGCAAGCTGTGCTTTGATTGTAGCAAACACCTGTATTTTCCGAAGGACGACTTCCTTGCTAGTCCCTGCCTCCCATCTTTGATTGTTAAACAGCAGTGGCGCCGTCGTTCCTGTCTGTACGACTGATGCCGCCCATCTTCTCCTCCCATCCTCCACCTCTGTCTTTTAACCACAGATTTAATTGCTAAGAGGTTTTTAATTGCTTCATTTTGTCACATTTTCAAAATCCCTTTTATGTGTGGCTGGTTGTAAAAGTTGAAATGTTGATGCGGTGAGAGCTGAAAGTCAACTCATCAAAATGGCTGTGATTTGAAATGAGATGCAGGACTATCTTAACAATTTAAGGCGCAACCTTCATGCAAGCCAGATGGACACAGACACCCTGCATTTTTCTTATCTTACCGGTAATCCTCCAGGAAGACACGCACGATAATGCTATGCTTTATAAGACATCCTCTCCTACCACCCTGTCTGCCCCTTCAGATTAATATCCTTTGGCTTCTCACCAACTGTTTTGGTCCCTTAACAGCCCTGAGCTTCCTCTTTCGCCCCTCTGCTTCATTGGCTGTGCCACCTCGTATGTGGTGAGATGACTTTACCTTCAGCTCGGATTTAGAGTGGATCAATGTGTGTGTTTGTGTAAATTAAGAATCCTACTGCGGATTCAGTGCATTGCAGACTTTTCTTTTCATATTCATAGTGCGCATAGTTCACCATATTGCGGGATTTTGAGCGTATGCTGTAATTTTTGTTGTGGTCAAATAAACACTTCCGAGTCTTAAAAAAAATCCAACTGTAAAAAAACAACTGCAAAAGAATAATTCATTAAAACACATATTGCAATGAATAAAATGTGCTGTACATACATAGTGTACAGTACTACTGTGCATTACTCTATGTTTAGAGTAATATAGAACGTGTTTATAAGAGGATGGTCGAGGTTAATAGGAGTGAATATGGGGATGTTTAATAAGAGTCTGGGGAGGTTCATACAGCTTTAAAATATGTCCCAAAAAATAATCATAAAATATGCGTATTTCACCTGTTGCAGGGGTGGTCCGGAACCTCAACCCCCGTGATAAACGAGGGATTACTGTACTACATTCTTGGAACCACACACGGAGAGTCTCAACCACAAAGACTATATTGTTCACAATTCCAGACACAGTTTTCTTGTACGATTGTATTCATTGTCTTGCCATTTTAGTTGTGATATATCTGTTTTCCTGTCAGATATTGATGCCATTATTTGTATTTGGTCTCTTCATTCCAAAAAAATACATGTGCTTGTATTTGCATTGCGTTTTCTCTATGGGCTTTCTTTTTGTCAGTTCCGGCTTTTGCATTACTGTATGAGTGAGTGCTCTCACAGAAGTGTTTGCCATTGGTTTAGGAAGGTGTTTATTTCCTGTAGTGTTTTTACTGTTTGTGTGTAAGGATAGCCAGGATGTGCAGGGCCTGTCAGCACACTCCAGGAGATGAAAGGCCAACAGGCGTGCGTAAGAGGACGACTGCCATTCAGGTAACATGTCTCCTCCAGAACCTTTTAAGAATTAATTTCGGTTGCTTCCGGCATTCCATATGTGCCACTAGCCTGTTCGCTGCAGACTTGAGCAAAAACAACTCGAGAACAATATCAAAACAAAACAGATATTTTGTGCACGATAACCTGTTTGTACCTGTCATTGAGATGCTGTCATGAATATGACTGCACCAAGAATGACAGGTGAAACATGAGTCACCTTTTTTAAATGTTATGTCCATGTGCACCAGTTATTAGCACAAGAGCATCCTGGTTTGAACAAAGGCAATGACATACAAAGAATGTTGCAATGTTGTGGAACAGGTAGAAGCTATTCGAGATGGAAATTCACATGTACCGTGTTCTCTACTATTTTGAACACAGATAAACTTATTTCTTGGAACTTTATATATATATATATATATATATATATATATATATATTGGAAATGTACCGCTCAGGCAGCTGTACTGCTCAAACAGTGATTATCACTTACTGACATTATCCTATTTCAGTTTGTTGTACTACTGTTTAATTATTGCTTGCGACACAGACCACGGCAATTAATTTCAAATGTTTAGCAAGTATTTATCTTATCTAAAGAGGAAAAAACTACAAACAAACGGTGAATGAAATCTGACACGTTACACGTTCAAAATTATTGGCGCAGTGAGGCCAATTCCTTTCTTTTTACTGTAGACTGAAAACATTTGGATTTGACATCAAAAGCTGAACATGAGACAAGATATCATATTTCCAGGGATTTCTGTCTGGATCTGATTCACAACTTGGGAGGTGAGCAAAAGTATTGGAACCAATAATAACATGTCTGTGACATGCTTATATTAAGACACCCCAAGATCCAGCTATATGGCACACTTAACACTCTCTTTGAACTCAACCAGTTTTGAAAATGCTCATTACACCCACTTTACTGTGGAAACAATGATGAATACGAATTTAGATACACCAAATATGACATTAGATACCATGACAACTTGGCCAAGGCGAGCAGCTTTTACTTTCGAAGCAAAGGGAATAAAAACACTTTCACTCATCTAGGCAGGATTTCATACACTATACTTCACACAATTACTTAGTGTGCAGGTCCATGCATGCGGTGCATGCAACAGACACAAATACCCTACAACACCTACTGTGTCAACAACGTCCCCAAGTAATCATGTATGTTTTACCATGCCTGCGCCGAATAATACGGCACGCCTTATGTATGTGTTAAATACAGAAATAGACCCCGTAACTGAGACTGCGCCTTTTCGTGCGGTGCGCCTTATGGCCGTGAAAATACGGTAAATATAGGTTGAACATGATTTGCAAATCAATGTATACTGTTTTTATTTATGTTTCACACAACGTCCCAACTTCATTGAAATTGAGGTTGTATATAATATATATATATATATATATATATTTTTTTTTTTTTTTTTCCTGCTTTGGTCCAGCTTCCCTGTCAGATAAATATAAATACATTTAAAAAAGCGCTTTGTAAAAAGAGCGAAGGAAAATGTCAATTGTTCAATATCCAGCGTACAAATACGTTCTCTAACCACTGCAGTTACAGTACTTGTTAATGTGGAGACGCACACATACATTTCCGGGTTCCCCCTAAACCATTCAAATAATGTACATTAGAAAGTAAACATATTATTGTGTTTTACAACAATACTTAACTATATTTACAATGTACCTGTGGATAAAAAAAAAAGCAAAGCCTGTGGCCAAAATGTACACGGGCAATGTACGTGCGTACGTTTGTACATAATGTATCGCTCCCATGTCCTGATTCTGGAGCATCCCGCTTCTTCCAGCTATTCAGTAAGTTGCGGAAACCGGCTGGGAGAACCACTCTACGTCATGACAGGTGGTGAAGCGGCCTCAGCGTTACGGCGCTCAAAGTTATAATCAAGTGGATGACAGTTCTCACAAACTACAGTACATCGTTGGGTCACTCGCAAGTTGTCTTACACACACATTAAAAGAAATGAGATTAACAAAAACAATAATAACAGATCAGTAAGGACGAGAGGATTGCTGGTTTGTGACCACGCGACCAACCACACCGCTGCTGACCGCCAACGGCTCCTCGAAAAGAGGTAGATGTTGTTTATTTGTGGCAATTTTAATTATTGTTTTCGTTTACGCAATAATTATTGTATGACTATTTTATGCTACATAAAATCTCAATAATATTTTTAGTGAGCGTTTTAAAACTACGCTTCACCCATTGCTCGGCAAAATGCCTCATTTCCGTGCCGTCGTTTCCCTGTACGTCATTTTCGGTGCGACACTGACTGGGCCAGGGCGGGAAATGAATCAGGCATTCACTAAATATATATAAATAAACTATTGAATACAGTGAGATGTTAGAGGAGCTGACAGGCTTAATCAACAACTTTTTATCTTCTCTAGTATTGGCTTGGGTGGAAATATATATATTTTTTAACAAAAAAAAAAGTTGGGGGAACTCCCGCTTTAATTATGTAGAGGAGTTTGTTTGTGAATTAAGGAGGTATCTACAGTTACACACAGACAGAGGTTAGTTCAAGAAATGTCATCTAAAGATGTATTTTTGGAAGTTTTCTTCTTTTAGAGTGAACGAGAACATCGATCCATACATTGTAAAACTTCTTACTGTAAAAATTGCAGTATTTTACTGGCAGCAGTGATCCTGTAAAACACTGTAAATTAATGCAGTATAATACTGTAAATTAATCTCCAGTAAAATACTGTACTTTCTAAGATTACTGATTATAGCAACATACTGGAGAAATTTACAGTACTTTAAAGGATCACTGCTACCAGTAAAATACTGTAATTTTTAGTGACTCAGTATTATACTGTAATTGATTTTACAATAATAAATGAATATTTAAAGTAATGTTGTATTTTTTATCCTTCAATATATATATATATATATATATATATTTTTTTTGTCACCATTGATATTATCATTGATGATAATTACCCGCAACCCTAGTGAGGATCAGCAGTACGGAAAATGGATGGATGATAATAATTGTATTTTTTATATAATTATGATTATTATGATAATCACCACCATCATCATCATCATCAATAATAAAGACAACAGAAAGGTAGTTCCTTTTCAAACTTTTTTTTAAATTGAAAGTCCAACAGCATTGGACAAGCTTAACACTAGTGACTTCAATAACTATAAACTGGGGGGAGGGGAAAACAAAAAAAAAAAAAACACAACGTATGTGTTTATGTGTGTGTATAAAATCACACAAAGTCACACAGGAAATCACCAAGCTTCTTGATGAGTGCCCAGACGTGGGTTATCCGATGCTGCCTTGTTTTGCATCATCCTGCAACTCTCCTTGCTTGGTGCCTTGTCGTTCCTAGCTTTGGTTCCCCCTCTCTGGATTTATGTCAGCGCAGCTTCTAGAAAAACAAAGTAAAACAACAACAAAAATCAGTCTTTTCAGGTGACAATCTATTAAAACCATAGCCACATCGACCGGCCATGATGTTAACAGTGGGCTGTTGTTGGCCCGAGGAACTTTCAGACATTTGTCGAAATATGTCTCCATTTATTTGTCTAAATATGTCTAACAGTTCGAAGGGGAACATTCAAAATATGACACATAAGTTTCCCGGGTCCTCATTAATTGTTATCATCCAGGAAGATAAGTATATAAGACTCTGAGTTGCTCTGTTTGGGTTTATAATGACCATAAAATCGGTGTTCATTTCCGTTAGCATGTCTATGGATTTTTGCATTACTGTATGTTAAGCATTAAGGTAGCTGACTTTCGTTGTTGAATTCTTTGTTTAACGTGTCACGTTTTACAGTAAACTGCAACTGGGAGGACAAACAACTTAAAGCAAACACATTTTGCCTCTCATTTGGATAATGGTTTGCTATCTGTCAAACTGCTCACAGGCATTCAGGGAAAAATAAAACAAACCAAAACGGTACTACATATTTTGAACGCAATATACCGTGGTGCGTTGCAGGACCTGCAATGTGACTATTGCGTACATGTACATTGCGATGGCAACTCGAGAAATTACGCTTTGGATGGAATAGTTCTTACCGATGGATGAATTCCAGCGCGCAAAGCTGCACCTTGCTGACACCGAAGATTAAAGTTGTGAGAGGAGAACAGCACAACTAGCCCATCCACAAAACAAGTTGCCTCACATGACAACTCATTCTCTGTGCTGGCTTGTGTCAGCCATTGGGCCTGGAAATTAAACAAATTAGAAAAGTAACAATAGAAATGTAAAATTAAATACATTTATTTAAAAGTATGGCAATTCAATAACTTCTAGTAGTAGTTTGAATAGACTACATTTGCCAGCCAAAAGTGATGTCTCATACATCCAAATTTTGGGGGTTAGGGGTGTTTGATACCACTTTTCTTTCAGACCGATACCAGTATGAGTATTCACTCTTAAGTACTCACTGATACCGATTCCACGTACCAATACCACTATTGCTTTTGATGCATAAAATTTCAATTAACACATTGAAAATCACATACAATCTTACCTGCAACAATCAAACGTGGGGTGTCGGCCAAGACGGTCAGCTGCACGGTATAGCTGGTGTGAGCCGTGTGGCTGGAACTGCAACCTTTATAGAAAAAAAAAAAAAAGGATAGATAACAGGAATGTTGAATGATTGTGACATGCCGCTACACGTCTTCACTAAGAAACAGGTAAAAAAATATTTTCTCACTAGTTTAGTTTAGCGCATGTACGTCACATGACTTAAAACTGTGGTTAATAATTGTAAAAGAATTGTAACACGCCGAGACGTCGCTTGGTTTATTATAGGGCAACAAACACGACATAAAAAAAGTAACACAAAAAAAAAAAAAAGACTTAGCTAGCACCTCGAGTGTGTCTCACTTGCTCCGGACACACTTTCTAAGACACAGCTGTAACGTAGCAGAAGACCTTCTAATACTACATGTCGAGAAGTTAGTCCATTTTTTTCATGTTTATGTTTATGTTCACATAATGCCCCAAAAAAATTCACAGGCGTTTCATTTCATTTTCTGTCACAGGCGTTCGACATGGAATGGTTGTTAAACCCATCCATGAAATGGCTATAGCACAAAATGTCATTTCCCCACAACATTAGGTAGAAAAAAGATGTGACTTACATCAGTTCCAGACACACAACTGTCAAGTTACATTCAGGTGGCAGACATCGATTTGAAGTTGTCCAACTTGTTGGCTGGCAAGAAAAGAATTCTTGGTGGCGAGGAAAATAATGGCGGCTATCGATAAATTTTCCACTCTCCTTTCGGTCCTCCTTCTCATGATGCAACACGATTTACAGTAAAAATGACGGATTACAGTAGTGCTGTATATATATATTTTTTGCTTTTGCTCCCATGGTGCATTGTGTTTTACAGTAATATACTTCATAATATAAATACGGCATAATACTGGACCAATTTTACAGCAAATGCTTCCAATTTTACAGCATAGGCTTACAGTGTAATATTTACAGTAATCTTAAAATGAGTAGGACATCCATCCATTTTCCATACCGCTCATCCTCACTAGGGCCGCGAACGTGCTGGAACCTATCCCAGCCGACTCTGGGCGAGAGGCGCCGTGCACCCTGAACTGGTCACCAGCCAATCGCAGGGCACATACAAACAAACAACCATTCGCACTCATTCACACCAACGGGCAATTTAGAGTCCTCAATTAACTTACCATGCATGTTTTTGGGATGTGGGAGGAAACGGGAGTACCCGGAGAAAACCCACGCAGGCACGGGGAGAGCATGCAAACTTCACACAGGGGCGGGATTTGAACCCCGGTCCTCAGAACTGTGAGGCAGATTAGCTAACCAGTCGCCCACTGTTTCACCATAATCAGAACGTGAAAACACAATTTATTTTCTAAGCGTCATGTCTTAAACTATCGAATAATTTTTATTACTGGCTCCTCATCTTAAAACTATTTATTCTAGCAATAGTTTGTTGTTGATAGAAACGTATCAATACTGTACCCGATACAGAAAGACAGCCCTCCTTCAAATGTTAAAAGTACACTGAATATAAATGCATATCACCAGCAATTACGATGTCAGGTGTGGCGAGAGAGTAGTAGTAGGAATAATCCATCCATCCATCCATTTCTACCGCTTATCCGAGGTCGGGTCGCGGGGGCAATAGCTTTAGCAGGGACGCCCAGACTTCCCTCTCCCCAGCCACTTCATCCAGCTCTAGAAATAATGTTAGCAATAAAATAATAATAATTTAAATCACCGATCATTAAGATACTTAGGAAATTGCTTTCTGTTTCATAGTTATTTTAACTCGAGAATAATAAAACAATTCATTTCAATCCTGTCTGCAGCACAATGCCAAAAAAAAAAACGACAATATCTAGAAAAGGAAGGAGAAGGAGCGTCAGGAAACAGCAAAGAGTAGAAAATGAATGAATTAATTACAAGTGGTTCCCTTTCTCTCACTTGAGCCGCTGTCCCCCTCGCGGATGCATTTTCAGGACCATGCTGATAAAACACCCATCCATCCATTTTCTGTACCGCTTGTCCTCACAAGGGCCGCAGGCGTGCTGGAGCCTAATCCCAGGTATCTTCGAGCGGGAGGCGGGGTACACCCTGCAGACAGATACACTTCACAACCCACGAGGAGGAGGAGGGAAAAATTCATCCAGGGGGACTGGAGAACATCACGCTGCTCTGGCCGCTTCATGGAGCACCACTCACGGCCACAGAAGCATGTTTATGGGGAGAGAGATGTCTCAAAATTATTTGCACGCGTTTTTCAAATCCCCAAATATATCAGCGATTTATACGTGTGTTTTTTTTATGTTGCGCGTGCATTTATCATGAACTATCATTTGTAAATATTCAATTTGTCTGGTGAATTGTTGGAGGTGCGTTTGTGGATCATCATTTATTTTCGAGACAAACGTAACGCAGTTTCAAGTTGAAAAAAAACCCAACAACACACGTCTGAGTAGGTCCTCCTTCCATCCTCTAGGCGGCAGTGTTGCTGTCTCCTTTGAGAGTGTAGACCACATGTGTCAAACTCAAGGCCTGGGGGCCAGATCCGGACCACCACATCATTTTATGTGGCCCCCATAAAAATGACTTGCAGTCAAGTCATCAACGGAGACAGCAACACCGCCGCCTCGCGGATGGAGGGAGGGCCTTCCTAGATGTGTAAATCTTAAAACTGCATTGTTTGCCTCAAAAATAAATGCACGTGCCCGGTGATCCACAAACGGCGTTTCAACAACGCACAAGCAAAATTTAATATTTACAAATGATAAGTCACGATAAATGCACACACAACATTAAAAACATGTGTAAACCTCGGATATATTTGTGAATTTGAAAAACACGTACAAATAATTTGTGGATTTCAAAAACACGTGGGAATTGCGGATATATTTGAAATGAATGAAAATTGAATGAATCCGTTAGATTCACATCATTTTGATTGTTGTGTGGTTAAAAATAAATGCACTACTGTGCAATACAGAAATACTGTAGGACAAAGGACAATTTATGATGATGAAACAGCAGTGGGTTCACTAGCAAATCACTGTGCAGTGTCTTAGCCTTTTCGGGTACAGTATCCAATCTTTGAGATCGTAAATCTGTCCGATGTCAGCAAAAAAAAATTAAAATAAATAAATAAACAAACAAACGAGGATCAGATTGGACAAACAGGCAATATAACAATACTCTGTCGCATATGTTCTTCAAACAATGTGAAAAACGAGATATGATAACAATACAGACCCTTTTCAAAAAAAAATTTAATATCATGGAAAGGTTTATTTCCATAATTCCATTCAAAAAGTTAAACTTTCATAGATTATAGATTCTGGGCCCACAATTGAAACAATTTCAAGAATGTATTTGTTTACTTTTACATCATTTGGGCTTCCAGCTCATAAAACCCACGAAATCAGGAATTCAAAAAATTTGAATACTGTGAAGAAATCACCATTTACTTCTCATTTTTGTAGGGGTTTGCTTGAATCACTGCTTTGATGCGCCGTGGCATTGAGGCAATCAGCCTGTGGCATTGCCTGGGAGTTATGGAAGCCCAAATTTCCTCGATGCTTGCTTCTTTGTTTTTGGGTCTGGTGCCCCTCATTTTCCGCTTGATAATCCACACATTCTCAATGGGGTTTAGATCTGGCGAGTTGGCTGGCCAGTCAAGCGCTGCGATGGCATGGGCATCAAACCAGGTTTTGGTGCTTCTGGCCGTATGAGTAGGGGCCAGGTCCTGCTGGAAGATGAAACCTGCATCTCCATACAGATCGTCAGCAGAAGGAATCATGAAGTCCTCTAAAACATTCTGGTAGACGGTTGCGGTGACCTTGGATTTAGGAAAGCAGAGTTTTCCCACGCCTGTAATGGACATTGCCCCCCAAATCATGACTGACTGGATATTTCACACTGGACCTCAAGCAGCTTGGGTTCTGTTCTTCAGCAGTCTTCCTCCAAATCCTTGGACCTTGATTCCCAAACCAAAGGCACACTTTACTTTCATCAGAAAATAGGACTTTGGACCACTGGCCAACAGTTTAGTCCTTCTTGTCCTTTGCCGAGTTGACACTTCCTACGTTGGGACAGGCTCAGAAGTGGCTTGACCCGAAGAACCCGATAGTTGTAGCCCATCTCCCGGATGCGTCTGAATGTGGTGGTTTTTGAAACTGTGACTCCCGCCTCATTCCACTCTTTCAGGATGTCTGCTCGATTCTTGAATCTTCAGTTTGATAATCCGCTGAAGACTACGGTGATCTCTTTTGCTGGCGCATCTTCTCCTGCCACATTTTGTCCTTCCACTAGACTTTCCATTGATATGTTTGAACACAGCACTCTGTGAACCACCAGCCTCCATAGCTAGGAACTTTTTGGGCTTACCCATCCTATGGAGGGTATCAATGATGGTCTTCTGGCCAGTTGTCAACTCTGCAGTCTTCCCCATATTGAACCCAACTGAGACAATTGAACCAAACTGAAGCAATTTAATGACACCTGGGGAAACCTGTGCAGGTGTTTTGAGTTTAGTAGATGATTTCTGTGTGACACTCAGTTTAAAACATTTATGTCCTACAAACTTTGGTCTGATTTCTTCACAGTATTCTAATTTTTTAAATTCCGGATTTTGTGGGTTTTATGAGCTGGAAGCCCAAATTATGTAAATATAAACAAATAAATACCTGAAATTGTTTCAATTGTGGGCCCTGAATCTATAATCTATGAAAGTTTAACTTTTGAATGGAATTATGGAAATAAACTTTTCCATGATATTAAAATGTTTTGGAAAGGGTCTGTATTTGAGGGTGACTTCTACTTTCTTTGTTGCAGCAAGTGTCTATTTTATTGTGTGCACCGCACTGCCCCTCAGAGGTTAAGAAGTGGACGTGCAGAAAAGTTACTTTATTTATGTGGCCCATTGGTTAATAATAAACGAGTCAGTTTTTCTGATACCTACTATTGCTGAGTATCGTTCTTTGTTTGAGTCATATCACGTGATCAAGCATTTTCTAACATTCCATACTACAAAATAAGTAAATTATGTTTGATTATTGCTGAAATTGGATTGGACTGATATCGGTATCAGCCAAAACTCAAGGCTGCAATATATAAGTTGGATCGGATATAAATATAAATATATATATATATATATATATATATATATATATATATATAGGAAAAATGGGTATGTGAGGGGTGTATGTATAAATGTATGCAAGTGTTTATATGTGATATACTGTATTTTTGGCCTATGTATGTAGGATTTAAATGAGTTTTACTTCTTCCTACTTTCGGAATAGTAGTACATGGTGTTTCAATATGGTATATTTATATTGTCTTTTTTCAGTACTTGTTTTTTTCCACTGCATGTTCAAAATAGAAAGTCCAATCAAATAGATAAATTAAGTTTTCAATCAGATTTTTTTGACTTTGTTGATGTCTTCCTAAGTAGTTGTTCAAAACAATTTGTCAGATCATATTTTAAATTGCAGTAACTATGCTCTGAAGTTGTGTCATGTGACATACATGCATCCCTATTACAAAAATATTTTTAATACAGGATGAGAAAAAAAGTGAGCTACCTGTACATGACTCATCAGAAACGACATACATCATCAAGCTAATTGCTTTGACCATGGGTCGACCTCAGGTGCTTTCAGCCGTAATGGAGAGTCACGTAAACCAAGCCAACCCTGTTACTCTTTTTTTTTTTAAATCAGAAAAGCCATATTAATATCAGCGTTTTTTTTTTGTTTTTTTTTATTAAGCTATATATCTGTTTGTCCTTGACCTGTTAGCATAACATCTAGAATGTAGCCTACTCGAGCAAAATTCGTTAACATTAGCATTTATTTGCAAGCCTCTTACTGTAATTAGAGTAATATTCAAATTAGTATTCACATAAAACGTAACTTTATTTATTTGTATAGGATTTAGTCAGCAAACCGGGTCGTGCCAAACACAGCAAAATATTTGATAGGACAAATAACATTTCTAACAAAAAGTTTAGTTGACGGCTGAACTGCACGAATCAAATTATTATTTTTTGGGGAGGCGGTGGGGGATTATATAAAATAAATACAAACTAAATGGTTGTCTTTCAAAAGTGTTGGCGTTTATCAGTCAGGAGAGTTCTTGGTCACGTGACTCCTGAGTCTTCAACCTGCCATCCAGCAGCCGGCCGTCAGCGCTCACAATATCCGAAAGGTAAATGGAATAGAAACAGTTTTTGCGCTAGTATATACAATTCTGCCACTGCCACTGAGTGTCGCAACCTCCCACCCAAGAAAATAAATAAATAAAGGTTGGGTGGGGGGAGTGACAATAGCGACAGACACGTTTTAAATTGAGCGTTTGTATTCAGCCCTTGTTTAAGAAACACTGATCGCCAACAATATTTCCGCCACAACCTTACCGTATCGCCTTTGTGCTGACTTTAGTTCCGACATCAGACGCTGTCCGTTGACGCCAATGCGAAGTTAGCGATGTCTCGCACTGTAGCGGATTTGTGCAGATTACAGTCAATAAAGTCCTCTCTCCACAAAACTGCCTCCTAATCCCTAGTTGTCGCATGTGTGGAAGAGGTGGTCGCTGTTTAACTCGTTTGGGACTCAACGACAAACAGACGGCTGGATCCTTTTCTTCTCGACTGCACACAAAAAAAGCACATTTGGAGTGTCTGTGCGTGGGAAATAACGACATATACATTATTTGTTATTGAATTGATGTGTACTATCACGTGACTACATCCGGGTACTGGTCTCCACCAGCGCCATACATACCATACGTCACATTGCAACCACAAATACGGTTTAACGGTGACAAATAACGGCTAATAAATTTTTGGTAAATCACCTGAGGCGATTAGATATTATTTCAGGAAAACAATATGATGATAATGTGATGTCATACAACTTCTGCTTTTAGTTGGGTAGAAGGCCGATTGAACTGTCACGCAGTTTGCGGGGTTTGGAAACTGTTGACCGATGAGTCTCGCGAGAGAAAGTTTGCCGGACGTTTGCTATTCGCTTGACATTCGCCAGGGACCGTCTACAAGTTACACGAAGGAGGTTTTTGGTGAAATCACTAAAAGTCAATTAAAAACACTTTTTTTTCTCATTCTGATTGCTGTCGTAGGTGGCAAAACAGGTACACAGTATACCTTCAGTATGGACTGTTCGAGGCACGGTTTATTACAGTATCTTACAATGAGCGGACCATTTAAACAACAATCCTTAAAATAGTAAAATATGTATCACATCCTCATATCACCAGAGTTATTGTTCGGGGTGCAATTGTGAAATTTTAAATGTATGTCCATGCAGAGGAAAAAGGAAACTTGCCAGCATTTATGGCAGACGCAACTGTTGACAACAAATATACCCTCTGGGCACGACCGGCCTTAGGTCATGTGGCGCCTGAGCTGAGATTTTTTTATGGGGATTTACATAAACTTCCAAAAAAGTCAAATATCAAGCGTTTTTAAACATTGCTTTTAATTTATAACATGTTTATAACAAATTTAAAATAGAACATTTTCTTAATGTCATTACTGTAGTATTACTGCCAAACAAATCGTGCGAGTAACTTGCTGTTGCGACACATAATTGGACAAAACAAAAGTAGCAACAACTCGACCTCTCTTTCTCCCATTTGCCTTTTATTTTTTTTCTTCTCCTGTGTTCTGGACTGTTTTAGCCGTTTCCAAATTTGTCTGGGGTCACGTCAATAAATTTGCCCTCAGTAGAGGAGGGAGTATTTGCTACTATGATTTGTAATAATATTAATTGGGATTTTTTTTGATGATACAAATAATAATGCATTTTTCAGAGGTTTGGATGGCCACTGTTGAATGAAATCTATCATCCACCACACATGTCCGAGGTACGCTTGCGTGTCAGTCTGCTTGCATGTTCACCGATCAGATTCACCAATATTCCATTAGCTCCCCGGGCCACAACTTACACGCGGTATTAGCAGGCCCAAGTTTAGACAGACTTTCTGACACTAAGGTCTCACTCGGCCAAGCGCATCTCCAAGGGCACACCCTCCCTGCGCTGACAACGCCCAGCTTGGCACAGACAAGTTTACCAAGTCTTGTTCTTGGACGGAAATGAAGATGCATCACTGAAAATGGAGCACTCAGTCACTAAATTCTTACAGGCTCTGGGCGGAAGCCAATTGACGCACCCTCGCTGCACCTACTTCGCCCAGCTTGGCACTGACCAGTCTGCCAAACAGGCAAATGCGCAGCGAGCCTTGCGGTGGCACGAATATCAAGATGCGCACCATTTGTGCTCCGGCGTACGTTGCGCTTTCTACGCAAATGAATATAGAGCGCTATGTGTCTAAACCTGCATTTGGAACCACTGATTTTTATCATAAAAATATGACTCCATAATAATAATAACAAGAAAGATTTATATTTTGCACGACAGCCCATATTCTGGAATCATTGAGAGGAGTATATTAATATTTTATTCATAGGAATTTAGGAATTTTGCAATCTTCTTTTTGTTTTAGGATGGCAGAAGATCCCATGTCATGTGACTGTTTTGTTTCATTGCCCCCTGGCTCTCTTGATGACCACGTCATTTTTGGGAAGAACTCTGACCGTCCCCGGGATGAGGTGCAGGAGGTAGTCCACTACCTCCCAACCTCTCACCCTCCGGGCACCATGCTGGAGGTAAAACCACTGTAGTCATCTATTTTTGGTGATGCGAGGGAGGCTACCTCAAAAGACATTTTGTGGGGCAGGTGCTTAACCAGAACAAAGAACAGTGTATATTATACTGTCTTTACCTGGTATATCATTACCCATACACTCATGGGGATATCTAATATGCTGCAATTAGTAAATGAGAACTGTTATTCATCTGCAAAATAACTGAGGGTTACTCTCAGAAAAAAATTGTTTGATAGTGAGGCTCTGCATCATACCAATAGACCACATAATTACAGCCTTCAAAGTCACTCTAAAGTGAAAATAAATGTCTTCTAAATTTGAGATGCCACAGGGAAGAGTTTTGTTCAGAACCCTGACAAATTTGAATGATTGAAAAATCGACAAT
Organism: Phycodurus eques; assembly: GCF_024500275.1. Lineage (NCBI taxonomy): Eukaryota > Metazoa > Chordata > Actinopteri > Syngnathiformes > Syngnathidae > Phycodurus > Phycodurus eques. The sequence goes on from NC_084530.1 coordinate 5,556,448, forward strand.
ATATAAAAAAGGGGCTCAAAATGGGGGAAAAAAATCAAGCCATTCTCTCTCTTCTTGAACACTGGTGGGTATGTCTGCTGAATGAACTGAAACCACGCCCTGCTCCTCTGTCAATCAAATGACACTTTTACTACCTGGAAAAATTCATGCTACTTCGTCTGGCATCTTTCCTGTGGCTACACATAACTACATGTTTGTGCTTCAAAAATATATCCGCATAAAACCTCTGGTGCCTGGACTATATCCCACGGAGTCACCATGGGCTTTTCCGTGCGGCCATACCAACCTGAAGACCGGATCCACACGCTGGCTGTCAAGTCAGACTTTTTTTTTTTTAGTTTTTTAGTTTTTTTTTTTGTTTTTACACCTTCCTCAAACTTTTGCCTTACTGTGTGTGACACGCAGGCACTCCTGGCCGACAACAAGGAACAGAAATATATCTTTCAATTCAGTTTACAGGGTCTTTAAGCATCTTTCAACACCTGTTTCAAACAGTGACTCGGACACACAGCACATTAGATAATTTCATTGTTTGCTTGACAAACGGAGTACTGTAACTGTACATAATGCCAGTGTTTTCTGTCAATCTTGTCTTATATTTTTAGGGATTGGTCTTGGTTGTGTTGGGGCCCGGCCGGGCAAAGCACAAAGAGGCAATGGCTCGGTACCTGGAGGTTGGGGTTCACACCGGTAGACGAGAGGGTAGCCTCCCTCCGCCTGCGAGTGGGTGGGACAGGTCAGGACTGTTTGTGCCCATTCACCAAACAGCAGCTCAGAATACCCATCCTTCTTGGAGTCCTTGGAGAGTGTGCCAGAGAGTGGCCCTGTTGGGGACTCCCTCGTCCTTTTGGGGGACTTCAGTGCTCACATGGGCAATGACAGAGAGACCTGGAAGAGCATGATAGAGAATAACCCCCCCCCCCGTTCAGAACCCAAACGTTCTGTTATTGGAATTCTGTGCTTATCACTGATTGTCCTTAACAAACACCATGGTCAAAGATAAGGGTAAAGAAGGAGCTCTCGATTTACCGGTCGATCTACGTTCCTACCCTCACCTATGGTCACGAGCTGTGGGTCGTGACCGAAAGAACAAGATCCCGGATACAAGCGGCCGAAAGGAGTTTCTTCCGCAGGGTGTCTGGGCTCTCCCTTAGAGATAGGGTGAGAAGCTCGGTCATCCGAGGAGGGGCTCAGAGTAGAGCCACTGCTTCTCCGCATTGAGAGGAGCCAGATGAGGGGGCTCGGGCATCTGTTTAGGATGCCTCCTGGACGCCTCCCTCGTGAGGTGTTCCGGGCACGTTCCACCGGGAGGAGACCCCAAGGACGACCCAGGACACGCTGGAGAGACTACGTCTCTCGGCTTGCCTGGGAACGCCTCGGGATCCCCTCGGAAGAGCTAGAGGAAGTGGCTGGGGAGAGGGAAGTCTTCCCTGCTGAGGCTGCTGCCCCTGCGACCCGACCTCGGATAAGCGGAAGACAATGAATGGATGGATGGATGGATGGACACACCCCACCACCCACATTCAGAGTACAGGGATAAGGGTTGCCAGTCTGGGACCTGGTAACCATAATAATAGGGTGGGAGGTGGGTTGTCACTTTTCTCTTGGCTGGACTCCTGGGACCTGCGCCCTCCCCCACCCCATGGTTGTTCAGGCCGCAGAGGAGTGCGGTTCTCGGTTCAATCATAAGCATGAGGGGGAAAAAAGAATTTTGAGTTTTAGCCTAGACTTAAAAACATTAACACTTGGGGCTGATTTATTCTGCTGGCATCCTATTTCGTTTGTGTGCAGCACATCAGCAAAATGCTGCTTCACCGTGTTTGATTTGGACTCTGTGCTCCACTATCTGACCTGAGTCTGTAGATCTCAAAACTCTACCGGGTTTATATCCCATTAGCATTTCTTTCAGGACCTAAACCATTTAGTGATTTATAGACCAGTAGGAAAAATTTACAGTAAAATTTGTAGCTGACTGGGAGCCAATGTAGAGACTTTAGAACTTGAATAATGTGTTCTGATCTTTTTGTTTTGGTCGGAACCAGAGCTGCAGTGTTCTGAATGGCTGCAGCTGTTTAACGCTATTTTGGGGGGTCCACTCAGAACACCATTCCAATAGTCAAGTCTATAATGGAGAAAAAAGCATGGATGGGCTTCACTCACTTCACTCTGGATTAGGGTTGTCACTATCAAATCTTTTTAAAATCGATTATCCTATAGATAAGAGGTGGCCACACTTTTTGCCTTAAGAGCTACAGTACTTTTTAAATGACCGACTCAAAATGATCTACCAACACCAAAAATGCTTGAATGTGTGTAGGTGTGTGCGTGTTTGTGTGCGCTGTAAAAACAACATTCAGTGCAGTCCTGTCTGTCTCCCCTAACATCTAATTGCTGACAATTTTTGGGGGTTAAAAAATGCACATTATCCATGAGTAATTACGGTACTTAAACACCTGGTTGGCCTCTCTGGCACTATACACAAATGGTTCTTATCCTAACTCACCAATAGAACTTTTATGGTAAGTCTAGATATATGCTCCTCAGAAATGTATGAAATAATGTGGTGTGCCGCAGGGATCAATTTTAGCCCCTGTCCTATTCAATTGCATATGTATGTTCCATATTCATTCCATACCTTTCAGTGGTGCTGGGAGATGACCATTCTTTCAATGGTGTAAGGTCAGGGTCTTGTAGAAGTGGACCAAATCTGTTTGTTCATCGGATTTTGTGTTTTGTATTTGGTTGCTCCTTTTACCTCCTTTCGCTGCAGCCATCTTCTGCGACTATTTCCTCCTTGGGGTAGAAGCAGCATTCAGCACCGGACAACCAGATTCCTCATTCATTTGTTGGTGCTCTGTCCTTCCTGTTGTCCGCTGTCCCATATCTTTAGGTTTTGCTCCCAGTAAATTCCAGGGAGGGCTGGTGGCTGATTTTCTGTCGTTTCCACAAGCAACATGTCTTCTTTGTGGCGTTAGTTAGCTGTCTCTTAGCCTGCTACTGCTCTCTGTTTTGAGAGATTGGTAAGGTGGTGTCATTCCCCGACTGTCCATTTACCTCCACATGCACTTCAAGGTGGTGTATTTTTGTCTCCAGTACTGTCATCTTCTGAAGAAGTTTTTGATAATATCAGTGGAAAAGGAAGGCATCTTGTTGCTTGTTGCTAATTGCAGGCTTGTGCTAGTAGCAGGTCACGCTCACGTTAGGATGCGAGGGTATCACAATTATTAAAATATGGCCATGTCCGCCTGTATCTACAAAGAAGTACAGCCCGACAGATTCTAAGTGACAATTTTAGCATTCTATAACCCCAAAGGCAGCTTCTTGTATAATTATAAGACAAATATTGATGTATGTGATGTAGGGCACATCAAGTAGTAGATTTATTGGTACAGTATCAAAGAAGGTGCCATGTTCATAGAAATATACAGTTGATATCTACTAAAGTAATCATAGGATTAATTTATATAATCAATATTGTGCTTGCGGACTACTTGAAGATGAAAAACTATTTTGCAGAGGGACAAAGCTGATACGGTAGAAAGGTGTTCAGATACATCACAACAATCTAGCAATCTTTAGTCTTCTCAGTGTAATTCTCAGTTGATCTCTGTCTACTGTGTTGTTCTTTTTCATCTGTAGTGTACATATATACAGATCCCTCAGGTAGAGCAGACATATGCTGTTATCCTTAGTAAACCAGCTTGGATGTGGGGAGCTGAAATGGGAGCCAACGATCAGGGAGTTTGTATTGGGAATGAGGCAGTCTGGACTCGAGAGGCTGTCACTTCTGGAGAGGCTTTGCTGGGCATGGATCTTGTGAGGTGAGCGCCTACTGAACACACTGACAACACAGCATCTGGAGCAACTCAAGTGTTTAATATTTTCCTCAAAGATAATACTTTGAAAATAAACTGACCATTGAACCATTTTGTTGATGCTAGATGGCCACTCCATCACCTTCACCATGCAAATCTCAAGATTGCAAGTGTATTCCTCTATAGTTTATTTCAAAATTGACTCATATTTAGAACTATTAATAACCATAAGTCCCTGGTGTACTTCTGATGAAAAATATAATTCCTTTATAACTTTAACCTTGTTGAACAGTATTATTTTTTATTTCAAAACGAACATGCTGAAGAAAACCATTATTTCTGCCTCCTCAGGCTGGGCCTGGAGCGTGGTGACAGTGCATGGGCAGCGCTCACTGTCATCACTGGCCTGTTGGAGCAACACGGACAAGGGGGTCAGTGCAGGGAGGATCCTGAACCTTTAAGCTACCACAGCACCTTCCTTCTGGTGGACCGAAATGAAGCTTGGGTTCTGGAAACGGCTGGAAGACTGTGGGTTGCACAGAAGATCTCAGGTGATTACAATCACATAATATGTGTCCTGAACAGGTTCAGTTCTAAGAATACATACTTGAGGGAGCCATGCAGAATCTATAAGGGGGCATCATTTGACAGCATGACATTGGTTACAGGCGCATATCTAAGCTTCTGAATGTTCCAGTGAGCACAGTTGGGGCCATAATATGTAAGTGGAAAGCCACCATACTGAAGAAGAAGAAGAGGAATCACCATTTATTGTCATGAACATGCATGCATGCACACAAAATTTGTTCCCTGCATTTAACCCATCACAGTGAACACATACAGATGTTAGTGGAACCCAGGGAGCATTTCGGGGTATCAGTGTCTTGCTCGAGGACACCACAGCCGTGAGTCCGGGGGATGTTGGCGGATGGTCCAGTCGGGGTCTTGAACCTAGGTCCCCCATGGTGGCAGGCGATGATCTTAACCATTGGGCCACGGCTGCCCAATAGCACATCTACTTGTTGTCAGACACACATGCACATGCTGTACACACAAATATGCTCACACTGTAAATACAGACATCCAATCTCACACATCAGTGCATAGAGTTACACAAATATACACAGTAGAACACGCACGCATATATATAAACTCGGTCGGACACAAATTGCACATAGATGCACGAAGGTGGTTACACACGTACACAGATGCAGTCTCACACATTCATAAACACAATATGTAAATAGACACTCACTCACACACACACGGGCACTACATACTGACAGAAACGCACAAACAAACACTTCATACTTGTGACACAAAGACGAGCGTACACAGTGGAACACGCAATGATTGTGTGTGGGAGCACCTGTCAAGTCATTAGTGGGACTATGACAAGCATGTGAAAACACTTGCCCTGAACCGGTTCCCAGCCAATCGCAGGGCACATATAAACAAACAACCATATTCACACTCACTTTCACACCTACGGGCAATTTGCCCTGAACCGGTTCCCAGCCAATCGCAGGGCACATATAAACAACCAACCATATTCACACTCACTTTCACACCTACGGGCAATTTAGAGTCTTCAATTAACCCACCATGCATATTTTTTGGGATGTGGGAGGAAACCGGAGTGTCCGGAGAAAACCCACGCAGGCACGGCGGGGAGAACATGCAAACTCCACACAGGCGGGGCTGGGGATTTAACCCCGGTCCTCAGAACCTCAAAATAATTGTACAGAGTAGTTTCATCATACTTTTTATTTGAGTATTTATGTTAAGAGGAAACTGTACCTTTACTCTGCAACAATCTAAATTTCACTCACTGTTTTTATTTATTAATTATTATGTGCACAATCTATTTTAGACTTTCATTCTCGACCTCTGCGACAACGGCGCCATTACAGCAATAACCACAGTGATATTTGACTCAAGCTCACCAATTAAACGACACAATAAAGTCACGTCTGCACCCAAAGTCTTCTATTGGGGTTCGCGGGCCAATCACAGTGACTCATATTGGAAAAAGAGAGAGAAAGAAATCAGCCGCGCAACTTGTTTACATTTCAGACTACGGAAAAAAAACGGCTTTGTCATTCAGCGCAGTCATGTAGCTGCGCAAACTTGAATAGTTCAGCCCTCTTCAAACTTGAGAAAACATCCTTGCGTAAGTTGCAGATGTTTTGTTTTGACTGTGCGTATGGCAACATTAGCTTTATTTTAAGGTAATAAGTAACTGTTAAACATGCATCTTTGTCGTGGCGTTCTCTCTCTCATTCGCTCACACACACATTCAGACACTGCACTTGCAAATCTAGTAAAAAGCCTGTACATTATCAATAAATTTGGTCACCAAGAAGTTTCTTCATTCAGCCATTCTCGTGCATAAAGCAAATAAAATTTCTGTAAGGCCCTATGCATGTGTTGTTGATTTTTTTGGCACTTGAAATGGTGGCGGATGTGTGTGGACTTCCATTTAACATAAGTTCGAATGTGACTGGCTACTCCTGAAGACAGCCACATCCCATTTGTGTATACCATAAGAAAAAGTGCACCTTTGTGCAACCACATTTATTTTTATTTATTTTATTTCACCTTTATTTAACCAGGTTAAAGTCCAGTTGAGACAGAACATCTCTTTTGCAATGGTGACCAGGCCAAGAAGGCAGCCAGTTTAACCCCAAATCAATGACGCGTTGTGGCGACCCCTAACGGGACAAGCCGAAGGGAGAAGAAGAATATTTTTGTTACTATGTTTTAGATTAAGTGCTATTGTTCAGCAATATCTGAATTTGCACATGCATATTTTATTTAGTTATTTTTATTTTCTCTGGTGTTCATGCTCTGATTAAAAAAAAACATAAATCAGAAGTTACTGAGTTGCAAAGTACTATTAGTAAGTAGTAGTAGTAAGTCGTAAGTAAACTTTTCACTGAGTACTTTCTTCCTCTTACTCAAGTAATCCTTTTGAGGACTACTTTTTACGTTTACTTGAGTCATATTATTCTAAAGTAACAGTATTCTTACTTGAGTACAATATTTGGCTACTCAACCCACCTCTGGTTGTGCCACAATTCAAAAGCAAATCTGATTTCATTTTCAGTGAGTTTTTACAATTTTTACATTTGTCAGTTTTAAGTTATTTCAATGTCCATTCTGGGGTTTTCTTTCTTTAATGAAAGGATACCAACAATATTGTGTGTGTAAAAGCCAATTTCTATTCTCAGAGGGAGTGACGAACATCTCTAACCAGTTGACCATCGACACTGAGATTACCACAGAGCATCCGGAGCTGCGGAGCGTGGCCCAGGCACAGGGCTGGTGGGATGGAGAAGGAGAGTTTAACTTCTCACAAGTGTTCAGCCCTGAGAAGCAACCCATCAGGATGGAGCTTGCCAAAAAGCGCTATAAGGGGGGTGCAGAGCTACTACAGCAACGTGACGGTGAGCGTCGTAGGCTGATAAAGTACCCAGCAAAATCAGAATTGGCTTTGTTTAGGTCAGCCTGCAAAGAAAAAAGAAAACAATTCTAATGTTCTCAGTTTAATTTTCTCTTAATTGCATTATATTTTATGATTTTAAAAACAGCACATTGATGCAGCATCCCTTTGTTAAACAATGCGGCACCACGGTGCTGTGGTGGTTAGCACGTCTGCCTTACAGGTCTGAGGTTTATGATTCCAATCTTGGCTCCAGCCTTCCTGTATCAAATTTGCATCTTCTCCCCGCAATTGGCTGTTGAACAGTCTAGTGTGTAACCAGGCTGTCATCCAGAGTCAGGTGAGAAAGGCTCCAACTCACCCATGACTCTCATGAGGACCAGCGGTAAACAGTGGGGGGGAAAAGTATTTGGAGAGCCACCAATTGTGCAAGTTGTCCCACTTAAAAAGATGAGACAGGTATGTAGTTTTCATCATAGGCACACTTCAACTGTGAGAGACAGAATGTGGAAAAAAAAATAATCCAGGAAATCACATTGTATGATTTTTATCTAATTTATTTGTATATTCTTGCAAAAAATAAATATTTGAACACCTACCAACCAACAAGAATTCTGGCTCTCACAGACCTGTTACTGAATCTCTAAGAAGCTCTTCTATCCGCCACGTTACTTGTATTAATGGCACCTGTTTGAACTGCATATCTCTATCCACACCCTCAAACTGTCAGACTCCAACCTCTCCACCATGGCTAAGACCAGAGAGCTGTCTAAGCACACTACAGACTAAATTGTAGACCTGCACAAGGCTGGGATGAGCTCCTCTACAATAGCTAAGCAGCTTGGTGAGATGGCGCAATTATTAAAAGATGGAGGAAATACAAGATGACTAACAATCTCCCTTGACTTGGGGCTCCATGCAAGAACTCACCTCGTGTGTTATCAATGATCTTGAGAATTGTGACGGATCAGCCCAAAACTACATCTGGTCAATAACCTGTGGACCTGGTCAATGACTTGAAGAGCGCTGTGACCACAATCGCAAAGGTTACCATTAGTAACACACTAATGTGATCATGGATTCAAATCCTGCAGCTCCTGAAAGGCTCCCCACTTTAAAGGAGACATATTTTGCTAAAGCAACTTTCTCTAGTATTTGGGATGTGATATTGGCTCTATGGTGCCTCAGTACACATGTGAAATATGAATTAAAATGGTCCATGCATTCCTGAGTTTTTCTGCCGAGAGGCCTGAAATCAGGTAATTTGAATTTCTGGAGCTTATTTTCGTCACTAACGAAGATCTCGCTGTCAATATAACGGACGTGTGCTCTCACAAGTGACAAGTACACAGAGGCAACCAATCAAAGGAAAGGGGGCGGTCTTAGCCAAATATGGACAAAGCGGATACAAAGCTCAGTCAAACATGTAGGTGTCAGAGGGGCCTTTTCTGGACACTCGTATGTAAAAAACCAATATATAAGGAGAGACAAAAGACACTGGCAGGGAAAAAGCAAACTAGCAAAGAAGAAGGAAAACTCAATAAGAAAGCAACTAAAAAGAAAATAATAGCAGCTCACAGAGTTATGTCCCTATTGCACTTGATGATGTACCAAAAAGAGCTCCAAGGATGACCTAAGTCCAGAAAACACAGCTCTGTCCATGGGTGACTTTGTCATCGTCAATTTTCCAACTAAACACGGGATTATCCGTTACATTGGCATGGCTGAGAAAGTTGATGATGATATGTGTGCAATTTCTCAAAAGAATCAGTGGAAATGTGAAAGCATGGGAGCGACCCATGTTTGCTTTCAGGGAAAGTGATGTGGCAGATGTCCCTAAAAGAGATGTGGTGAAGAAGTTGACTCCACCTAAAAGGCCAGGAGGAACCACACAAAAAGAGCAACTCTCCATCTTTCTCTGTAACCTTCAGGGGTGGAATGACGGGTAGGCCTAGTTCTAATAATCTAGGTGGGTCTAGTCCTGTTCTGAGTCTCAGGCTGTTCCAGTTGGTTGTGATGGCCCTATGTTCTTAGGCCCAGGCTGTATTAGCTGACTCTTATTATTGTCCCATGTTCCATTGTGAGGAAACATCCTGAATCAAAGAGAAATGTGTACATTTTACTGCTTCATCGTCCTCGCTTGCCTACTCGCTACAGTATATGTAAAAAAAAAAAGTCTCACTTTACCATTGTCTCAAATACTGTATTTAGAAATGTAAATTCACTTCTGGGGTTTTAAACTTGAATGGGTTTGCCTAGCTTCCCGGGCATTGTCATGGGGTAGAAAGGCTTTGGTATTTTCATAACTGAGTAGACTACTTATTCTATATATAGTACTATACCTGTACTATAGGATTCTGCAGTAACAAACATGTTTTTCCTGTATGTTTTAGGCTCCGTGACAGCACAGGTGATGATGTCTATTCTGAGGGACAAGCCCAGCGGCATCTGCATGGATTCTGGCGGTTTTTGCACCACGGGCAGTATGGTGTCTATACTTCCCAGAGATACGAACCTGCCATGCATCCACTTCTTCACTGCGACTCCAGACCCCTCCCGGTTTGTCAATGACAGAACCCGAGAATTACGCGACTAAACATACTTCTAACTACATACAATGGAAACGGACCCCAAAATAGACTCAGGCTCAGGAGTTTTCTAGAGGGGGAAAAAAAAAAAAGAAAAAAAACGTCTTAGACTGTAAATGATGTTTTTGACAACTAAGACTAAAGAGTTCCAAATATGGCATTTCAAAAATGTTTACTTTGCTAGCAAAACAGGAATGCTAAATGAGAAGAAAAAAAAAAGTGAAGCACTTTGTAAAACTAGAAACACGGGCAGGTATGAGAAACAGCAGCTCTCAGAATTGTTTGTTACACAAACCTCCGGCTGCAAAGTACTGTAGCGTCCTATGTAATTGTGAATACTATTTTTGAAATTCTTAAACATGTTGAAATTGCTTCTGTATTTAAATACATACATTTTTTATACTTAAAAAAAAGCTACCTCAATTCAGCAGTTACCGTATTTACTGTTTGCCTGCTGCTGGATTATGGCGGTGGAAAAAATGCAACCAAGAAAATAATTTGTTCCCATCCATTATTCTAAAGTAAGAGAAAATTAAATCAGATACAAAATAGCATGCATTTTAGAGACAATCTTATCTTAGCTTGAGCCTTTTGAATATGCTGTTGCATGAGTGAGTGTTTTTTTTTTGTCTTTCCTTTCTCCTTGTCATTTCTCTCTCCCCCATCCTCTTTTGCGCTTAAAGGTCCATATTCAAGCCTTATATCTTCTCTGAGAACTACACCCCTGTGCTCAGTGTAGTCTCCCCACACTTTGGCCCTGATGATCCTGCAAAGAAGCAGCCGCGCTTTCAGGACCAGGTTGACCGCAGGCATGACCTTTACAAGGCTCACCAGGAGGCACTGAACACTATGAAGACTGACCCGGTAGGTCAATTGCTTGTAGAGTAATTGGAAAAAAAGTACTGCACAAAGTTACACTGAATCAGTCTTCTAGTAAGGATAGACAACAAATCAAATAGGTTTACTTTACACATAAAAGGCATGGTTCAACTGAACACGAAACAGAAAAAATAGTACACATTCATAGATGGTTCAGTTATTTGACACAGGGTACTTGCAAGATGCATTGTGTTACTATATGTAATAGTTCAGAAAATACATTTTTATTATTTATACAGTAGAAACAGCTTTGCCAGGTTACATATTCGTGCTAACAAACAAACCAAAATGCACTGTTGGCAGGGGTAATCATAATTGCATTAATCCACTTTTTCCTGTTTGTTGTATATCTATTTTCTTTCTCCCTGCAGGACAAGGGCTTAGCTAACTATACGATTCTGAGGGACCTCGAGTCACAGTGTCTGAGTGAGATTTCAGCCATGTTGAGTGGAGAGATACCAGGCGATGAACTGGGAAACTTGTTTTTTGATTGTGTGGACACGGAGATCAAGTTCTATCAATGACAGGTTGGAGAACTGCTTGGTTTGATCTTAAATTACCACACTTGAAAATTGCCGTGGTTCAACGACTTTCCTGATAGTACTTAAAAATTTGAATCTAATAATCTTAATCAATTAACTGTCGACATTTAGTTATGAACGACAACAGTAAAGCACATAAAAATGACTGAATGAATGAATGAATTGTTGTTATTTTCCCCATCTAGTTGGAACAGTTTAGTCAGGTTGAAAGGTCACTGTTTGTAGTTTCAGTGGCTTATTTGCCGCATGTACATGAAACTGTCAACTGATCAACTGTTTTTTCATACTGCGGCCTCAACTGCTCATTCCTAGTAAACTGAGAGTGGCAGGAAAGGCCGCGGAGTGACTCTTGGAACATTTATCCTCCAATATGCCTTTGCCTCACCTCGCATATCGCTGATACCGTTATATAATTCATTAAGACTAAGGGGTCTGTTTTCGTGACCGGCGTAAGACTGCGTGGAGGCATCTTAGCGTTTGCTGTCAAACTCCTTGGAGGTCTTCCCGTCCTTTTTGTTTTGGTAATTTCACAGACAGGCGTAAGCAGGCGTGTTTAAAAGAGTGAGGTCTGCGCCGCTGTGGGCGTGATCACAGCAGATTTCAATCATGCCCAATCAAAGCGGCTCCTCCCATTCCCGTTAAATGTGGCGCACTCACGGCCTCACTTATAGACATCTCTGTGTGGAAGAGAACAATATGTAATCGCAGTAATCCGTGCGTGACTGGAGCATTGTCATTGCTCTTGGACGGTGTGGCAATAGACAAACAGAGCGGGTACCCTTATTAAACAACGAATGAGCTGGTGATAACCGCTGGCAATTTAAATATGTCCGCGGACCTCAGGTATCAATCTATCACCACCCACAATCATTCGTGTGCCCGCCTCCCATAGCTGTGCTGGCCCGTGAGATGATTTAAAATATATAATGATGATGATGATAATAGTGCCGCTACTACTGCTACGAATAATAAAAATAATAATGCATTCAATGACTTGGCAAACGTGAACGAGTCTTGTGCTTGCACAAAAATTCGTATATACCAGCAATTGCATCCTGCCACAGATGCGTCGTCTACGAAAATAGGACCCTAAATGTCTAAAAGATGTCTGATCATCAGTTTAACCTGGGAACAATGACCTCTGTAGTGTTAATAAAGGTCTAGATGGCACATGCACTAATGTAGCAGTGGTTTTGCACTTCAGTATTGTATGGAGTATGTTTGAAATGTGATTTGTTGGAAAACAATGGGTTGTCATGTGATGGCTACATGGACAATGTGAAATAAAGACTGTTTAGAATGTGACCTGTCTGTGTTCTAAGTCTTAATAGCAACAAAGTTAGCCAACAAGCTCAAGGAAATCAGTAAAGCAGCAAGCCGGATCAGGATGGTATGAAAAACTATTCCAAAGTCAAAGAAAATACCATTTGCGATATTTTATTGCTGAATTAACAACTATTCAGGCTAAACATAGATCAGAAAAAAATGGCTATTGTGGATTAAAATGTTGCACTTTTTTTTGACAAAGAAATAACCTGGAAACAAATATATTAAGAACTGTGAAACAGAGAAAATAGAATAAGACATTGATAAAATGAAATGGCCTTTATTAGTCCTAAAATGGGGAAATTTGTATCGTTTCATCATTTCCGTGGATGCAGGAACTAAAATACACTGCAGCATGCAAGGAGGACACAGAAAATGTACCAAATGTGTGTGTTCAAGCACATTAACATACCATACAGTCACCTGTACATCTCCCATTTGAGAATATTTGTGTCCAGATGAAGGTGAGTGAGTTTCAGAAGGTCTGTGGGGAAAGATTTGGTATTGGCATTGACCGTAGGTAAAAAATACTGTGAGGTCACACATTCTGAAAGATGGGTTGGTGCACACATCCTTGTTCTCTCTCTCTCTCTCTCTCTCTTTCTCTCTCTCGCTCTCACTCATAGTATATGTGTCATATAATTTGATCAATAATGTTAAAGACATCCATCCATTTTCCGTACCGCTTATCCTCACGAGGGTCGCGGGTGTGCCGGAGCCATCCCAGCTATCTTCGGGCGAGAGGCGGGGTACACCCTGAACTGGTCGCCAGTCAATCGCAGGGCACGTAGAAACAAACAACCATTCACACCTACGGGCAATTTAGAGTCTTCAATTAACCTACCCTGCATGTTTTGAGGATGTGGGAGGAAACCGGAGTACCCGGAGAAAACCCACGCAGGCACAGGGAGAACATGCAAACTCCACACAGGCGGGGCCTGGATTTGAACCCCGGTCCTTAGAACTGTAAGGCAGATGTGCTAACCAGTCATCCACCGTGCCACCTGTTAAAGATATTTGTAAAAAAATGACCTTGGTTTTTATATGGATCAATATCTCTCATGCTGAAACAGCCACACACACAAAAAAAATCATCCAAACAAAGTTGGGGGGGCATTGATCGCTTTTGAAATAAAGATTAAAATATATTTTATCAGGCGGGGCGGCACGGTGGATTACTGGTTAGAGCGTCAGCCTCACAGTTCTGAGGACCTGGGTTCAATCCCCGGCCCCGTCTGTGTGGAGTTTGCATGTTCTCCCCGTGCCTGCGTGGGTTTCCTCCGGGCACTCCCACATCCCAAAAACATGCATGAATTGGAGACTCTAAATTGCCCGTAGGCATGACTGTGAGTGCGAATAGTTGTTTGTTCCTATGTGCCCATGCGATTGGCTGGCAACCAGTTCAGGGTGTACCCCGCCTCCTGCCCGATGACAGCTGGGATAGGCTCCAGCACGCCCGCGACCCTAGTGAGGAGAAGCGGCTCAGAAAATGGATGGATGGATGGAAGGATATATTGTATCAAGTCGCCCTGGGCAGCACCAGAGCTTTGCACCCCACTACTGAGGCAGACAGTGACCGCGGCAAAATAAATGGGAAAATGTTTACCCAACACAGCTTGAAAGATAACGAGAGCTGCCGGCTCGGTAGCCAAGAGGCTAAGTCGCTAGCTGGCTAGTATATACGTATATATATCCGCCTGTCGATCTCCCGTTCCATTCTTCCCTCACTTGTGAACAAGACCCCAAGATACTTGAACTCCTCCACTTGGAGAGGAAAGGCCACCCTTTCCGACTGAGGACCATGGTCTCAGATTTGGGGCTGCTGATTCTCATCCCAGCCGCTTCACAGTCTGCTGCGAACCGCTCCAGTGAGAGTTAGAGATCACGGCTTGATGAAGCCAATACTGAGGCCACCAAACCGGACCACCTCTACGCCTCGGCTGCGCCTTGACATTCTATCGCTCTTGAGGAGAGATAGTGAGTATACTTGTAAAAGAGTGATGAGGATGGAGCTGCTAGAGGAAGACCAAAGAGGAGGTTTCTAAATGTAGCGAGTGAAGACATGAGGGCAATTAGTGTTGGAAAGGAGGATGCAGGAAAAGGATGGCGTGCTATGCTGACCCCTAACGGGACAAGCCAAAAGGAAAACAAGTGACAGCTCGTAGAACTGAACTTTGGCAAACATTTGTATTGAATGAAACCAATAAAAATTACATTGAAAAAAACAATTTGTAATCCCCTTCAATACTGGGAGAGGCAGAGGTGCATATACAGTATATCCAGGCCAATACAGGTAGAACATATATTTTCTTCATAAAAATAATTCATTACCACACAATCAATGTCCCAACTTTTGTAAACACTGCAATACTTTTAACATAAATATACAATGATTTGTTTATTTTGTACCATAACATTAACCACAAGTTAATCAAACAGATTACATGAATGAACCCTACAAAATCAAATTATGGTATTTAATCCATCCATCCATCGATTTTCTACCGCTTATCCGAGGTCGGGTCGCGGGGGCAGTAGCTTTAGCAG
This sequence comes from Phycodurus eques, assembly GCF_024500275.1. Taxonomy (NCBI): domain Eukaryota; kingdom Metazoa; phylum Chordata; class Actinopteri; order Syngnathiformes; family Syngnathidae; genus Phycodurus; species Phycodurus eques. Next base: position 5,571,590 of record NC_084530.1, read on the forward strand.
GGACACCCAGACTGTTGTTGGTATGTTAATTTCAATTATTATTCCCATGTGCACACTGTTGCGAGACTCCAAAAAAATCCATCACGCATATCTTAAATGACAATCAAGGTTTTGGCCGGGAGGGGGCTTTGTGTGCACCTGAAGCCTTGAGAAATTAACCTTTTTGTGATTCAAGCTTCAAGAGGGCTTCATCTGCCTTCATTTCATTGGCTTCAATTGTGATTCCTAAATATTTAAGTTCTTCTTTAATTTGGATATTATATAAATTAATCAGAGGGTCATTGTGAATAGACTACTATAGAATACTACCCACAGTTTGTGAACATAGGTGAGAGTGGGAACGTAGATCGACCGATAAATCGAGAGCGTTTTCTTTCGGAGTCCGCTTCACTGCAGACGCTGCACCGAGCCGCCTGTCGATCTCCCGCTCCTCCACTTGGGGCAGGATCTCCTCTTTGACCCGTAGAGGGCACTTGACCCTTTTCCGACTCAGGACCATGGCCTCAGATTGGGAGGTGCTGATTTTCATCCCAGCTGCTTCACACTCGGCTGTAAACCGTTCCAGCGAGAGTTGGAGATCACGGCTTAATGAAGCCATCAGAACCATATCATCTGCAAAAAGCAGATGATATGATACTGATGTCACCAAACTGGACCCCAATACCCCGGCTGCACCTGGAAATTCTGTCAATCAAGGTAATGAACAGAATCTGTGACAAAGGGCCGCCTTGGCGTAGTCCAACGCTCACTGGAAATGAATCTGACTTACTGCCAATGTTGCGGCCCAAACTCTGACACTCGTCGTACAGGAACTGAACAACCCGTATCAGGGAGTCCCGTGCCCCATATTCCCGGAGCACCCCCCAGAGGACTCCCTGAGGGACATGGTTGAACACCTTCTCCAAGTCCACAAAACACATGTAGACTGGTTGGGCGAACTCCCATGCACCCTAGAGGACGCTGCCTGGGTGTAGAGCTGGTCCACTGTTCTACAAAGCTGCGTTCTGCTTGGCCAACCGGTACCCATCAACTGCCTCTGGCGTCCCACAGGCCAAAAGGGCCCGATAGGACTCCTTCTTTAGCTTGATGGCATCCCTTACCGCTGGTGTACACCAACAGGCTCGCGGATTCCCGCCACGACAGGCAACGACAACCTTACGGTCACAGTTTCAGTCCGCCGCCTCAACAACGGAGGCACGGAACATGGTCCACTTGGATTCAATGTCCCCCTGCCTCCCCCGAGACATGGTCAAAGTTCTGTCAGAGGTGGGAGTTGAAGCGCCTTCCGACAAGGGACTCAGATATTCTGAGCAGACCCTCACAATACGTTTGGGTCTACCACGTCGGACTAGCATCTCCCCCCACCATCAGAGCCAACTCACCACCAGGTGGTGATCGGTTGACAGCTTCGCCCTTCTCTTCACCCTCTTGTCCAAGACATGCGGCTGCAAGTCCGATGACATGACCACAAAGTCGATCATCGAACTGCGGCCCAAGGTGTGCACATGTGGACACCCTTATGTCTGAACATGGTGTTCGTTATGAACAATCCATCACGACCACAGAAGTCCAATAATCGAACACCACTGGGATTCTGGTCGTGGAACCCATTCCTCCCAATCACACCCCTCCAGGTCTCACTGTCATTGCCCACATGAGCGTTGAAGTCCCACGGCAGAATGGGGGAGTCCCCAGCTGGAGCGCTCTCAAGCACTCCCTCCAAGGGCTCCAAAAAGGGTCCTAAGGCGCAGGGAGACTACCCTCTCGTTCACTGGGGTAAACCCCAATGTACAGGCACAGAGTTGGGGGGCAATAAGTATGCCCGCACATGCTTGGCGCCTCTCACCGTGGGCAACTTCAGAGTGGAAAAGAGTCCAACCCCTCTCAAGAAGACTGGTACCGGAGCCCAAGCTGTGTGTGGATGTAAGCCTGACTATATCTAGTCGGAACTTCTCAACCTCGCACACTAGCTCAGGCTCTTTCCTTGCTAGAGAGGTGACATTCCACCTCCCTAGAGCCAACTTCTGACTGCCAAGGTCCCTGGCTTCGGCCGCCACGCAGCTCACTATGCACCCAACCCCCTTGGCCCCTGTCACAGGTGGTGAGCTCATGAGAAGTTAATCGAAATCTATCATACAATTCCATAAACGTTGCAATATCAAACATTTAAATAATGAGCATCCACAGGACATGTACAGAATAGTATATATAAGAAAGATAAAGAAAAAAGTAAATACAAGTCGTAGGTCTAATCAGAAAATAAAACCTATCGTTATATATAATCAAGGCTTTTTTGGTTTTAAGCAGTTTCAATGTTTTTCTAAAGTTCTTAACTTTATTCCGATAAACTAAATACAATGGGTGACATTTCAGTAATCTACATCCATGCATAAATTGTTTGGCCATAATAATCAGGGTGTTATACATCATTTCATGTTTTTTATTTATTATCATTTGTCCATATTTCATGGCATTGTTTTCCAGTTTGGGTGATTTGTTGTCCTTTTCAGATGTATACTGTTGGAATGCTTCCCAAAATATTTTGGGATAAGTGAAATTAAAAAACAAATATTCAAAGGTCTATAAATCAGAATTATAAAACAACAACAACCAGTTATTTTGCCCGATTGTTTTAAGAAATCATCAAGGATAAAAATATAATTTAAGGTTTTGAAGTGTTTCTTTAGCCTTTAGTGATATGTGTAGAGTGAAATATCAAGTTTGAATCTTTATTTTAATTGATGCAGGATAATCTTTTAATATCTTTTTTTTTACTTTTTAAGAAGAATAAAAAGATTACGACTCCAAAATAAGAGATTACGACGACCCTCCATCCAGTAGGGGGCGATAGAGGCAGCATGTCCACAGACTTGTGCTTCTGACTGTGGGCGAATGTAAAACGGCGCGTTGACGTACACCACTGCCACCAAGATAACCTTGCAATTTGTGTGCAAATCCTTTAGTTATTCGGTTATACTGTGACCAAGAGGGATTCCACTCCAATTACAATTCAAACGTTGTTGGACAGAAAGGTAACTATTGTGCAATCCAAGTTAATTTGTGAAATGCTAACTGGTGAGTATTGCTAGCTAACGCGAGTCTCCAATCTGGTCTATCAATGAAGTTATAATATTTACCGTTTAAAATGTTTTACTGACCGACTACCAACGATTATAGAGGGACAATTGCGTCTTTAATTAATATTATTTACTGAGTTTTGAACCGACGAATGCGAATCAAAAGCTTCACAGCATATCGTAAATTGAATATGCACTTCACGTCCCGTTAGGTCGTTAGATACTTTAATGTAAACACATCAGCAGCGAACGATGTAGCAATAATGTCACTTTGGACAATTTCTTTTTCTTCTTTACAACTACACTTTTAATGCGGGTTCACTCTTCTTTCCCTATAGTTTTTTTTGCCATTGCATCACATGCTGCAGCTGCCGTGTGAAGATGCACTCAGAATGGCCTGAGTATGGCCAAAGGCGGCACCATGGTGACAGAGACCGAAGATGGAGGGATGATTACAATGATAAATGGGAAAATAGGCATGAATACCATAGAGATGTACAGTGGGATTCCTATCCTAAGCATGGTGGTTCTGGGCCTGGTAGAACAGAGAGAAACAGCAGAAGTACAGACTACAGTGACTCACCTCAAAAGTTGTACTCTAAAGACTCCCTGGACCGAGACAGAGATGGGGATAGGAGGAGCCCAGTGAGGAGACACTTGTCTTCCCCAGACAGGAGGGTGGTTGAAAAGAAAAGACGAAGGTTCACAGATGACAGCCGTGATGACTACAGCTATAGATGTGAGCCTGATGGCAAAAAATACAGGCAGCCACTAGACAGTTATTCAAAAGATTTTAAACATACGTTGCCAGAGGAAGTAGATTTTAAATATAGGAGTAGTATGCAAGATTCCAGAAGCCGACATAGACATGAAGAGTTTACTTCCAGGTACCACAAGCCCTATGATTCCAGTCACAGACAACTGTCTACATATAACAAAGACAGAGATGATCATGAAAGAAACCACAGTTTTTTACTTAAGAAACTTCCAGAAGATGACACCACAAAGGTAACATATTTAGATGCAGAGTGAGAAATAATATATTTTTTTCATATGTAATGACGTAATTTCATTTGTGTCACATGAATAGAGATACGTCAAATCCAGAGAACAGAAGAATAGCTCTCCTACAGATCGTGTGGATCATCGTCAAAATCAAGCAAGGAATTATTTGGATGGATCTAGACTGGTAGGTTCATCTCGCACAAGGCAGGTTTTACTACAATATTAAATAAGCATTTTGCTAAACATTGTTGGCATTTAAGTCCCACAAATGGCTTGCAATGCAGTGCAGCAGTTTTTGCCCAATTTCAATATGTAATTCAAAATAAAGTACTGTATCAAAGTCTGCCTTAACAAACATAATAATGCTCTGTTTGGAGTGCAGCATGGAAAAGTAGTTAAACACTGCATGTTTGGATCCCAAAACACTTGAATATCATTTCAAAGTCATCTTACAATGTCCATCCATCCATTTTCTGTACCGCTTATCCTCACAAGGGTCGTGGGCGTGCTGGAGCCTATCCCAGCTATCTTTGGACGAGAGGCGGGGTATACCATGAACTTGTCGCCAGCCAATTACAGGTCACATATTCAAAACCACCATCCGCGCACACATTCACACCTACGGGCAATTTCGAGTCTTCAATCAACCTACCATGTATGTTTTTGGGATGTGGGAGGAAACCTACGCAGAAACGGCGAGTACATGCAAACTCCATGTGAGGCAGATGCGCTAACCAGTCGTCCACCGTGCAGCCATTTTACAACATCAGTCTTAAAAATAAGTGGCTTACAGATGAATTGATTTTGAAAAAATGCACCAGAGGTGTGCATGTACAGTACATGCAGCAAAAACTCTCCGTAACTTCCACGAATAACCCAGGCTAAACATAGCTCGTCCCTGACATACAAAGATTTTAGTCTCTCAGTTGAGCTTTATCACTTAAACACTTTCTTGACACCAATTACAAGAGGTGGGAGTAAGTCTCATATGTGCAAGTCTCAAGTATCTCAAGTCTTAACCTTCAAGTTTCAAACAGGTCTCAAGTTACTGTGGGAAAAACAATTACACAATATTTTTAATGGTTCCAAACAAGTCTTGGTTTTGTCTATTTGTCTATTACTTAGTCTTCTCAATTAAGTGTATAACTGACATGAAGCTAAGGCTATGTTCACACTGCAGGTCAATTCAGATTTTTTTTGGGGCCAATGTGGAGGAGTCCTATCGGGCCTTTTTGACCTGTGGAACTCCTCAGGCAGCTGATGGGTACCGGCTGGCGAAGCGGAATGCAGCTTTTGTGGTTGCTGAAGCAAAAACTCGGGCATGGGAGGAGATCGGGACGGCTTTGGGGAAATTCTGGTCCACCATCTGGCATCTTAGGAGGGGGAAGCATTGCACCATCAAGACTGTGTACAGGGGGGATGGGGCGCTGCTGACCTCGACTCGGGACGTTGTGAGTCGGTGGGGAGAATACTTCGAAGACCTCATTTCCACCGACACGCCTTCCCATGAGGAAGCAGAGTCTGGGGTCTCTGAGGCAGGGTCGCCGATCTCTGAGGTTGAGGTCACAGAGGTGATGATAAAGCTCCTCGGTAGCAAGGCCCCTGGGGTGGATGAGATTCGCCCGGAGTTCCTAAAGGCTCTGGATGTTGTGGGGCTGTCCTTGTTGACACGTCTCTGCAACATCGCATGGACATCGGGGACAGTGTCTCTGGATTGGCAAACTGGGGTGGTGGAAAGGGGGACCAGAGGGTGTGTTCCAACTACAGGGGATCACACTCCTCAGGCTCCCTGGTAAGGTCTATTCAGGGGTGCTGGAAAGAAGGGTCCGTCGGGAAGTCAAATCTCAGATTCAGGAGGAGCAGTGTGGTTTTCATCCTGACCGTGGAACAGTGGACCAGCTCTACACCCTCGCCAGGGTCCTCAAGGGTGCATGGGAATTTGCCCAACCAGTCTACGTGTTTTGTGGACTTGGAGAATGCGTTCAACCGTGTCCCTCAGGAAGTCCTGTGGAGGATGCTTCGGGCGTATGGGGTACTGAACCCCCTGATACTGGCTGTTCAGTCCCTGTATGACCAGTGTCAGAGTTTGGTCCGCATTACCGGCAGTAAGTCGGACTCGTTTCCGGTGAGGGTTGGACACCGCCAAGGGTGCCCTTTGTTAGCAATTCTGTTTCGAACTTTTATGGACAGAATTTGTCGGCGCAGCCAAGGCATAGATGGGTTTCGTCGCCTCAGTATTGCATCTCTGCTTTTTGCAGACGATGTGGTTCTGTTGTCTTCATCAAGCCCTGATCTCTAACTCTCACTGGAGCGGTTCGCAGCAGAGTGTGAAGCGGGTCAGGGATGAGATCAAGCCCCAAGTGGAGGAGTTCAAATATGTTGGGGTCTTGTTCACGAGTGAGGGAATAATGGAATAGGAAATCGACAGGCGGATCGATGCAGGATCTGCAGTGATGCAGACTTTGTATCGGTCCGTTGTGGTGAAGAAGGAGCTAAGGCGAAGCTCTCGATTTACCAGTCGATCTATGTTCCTACTCTCACCTATAGTTACGAGCTGTGGGTCGTGACCGAAAGAACAAGATCCCAGATATGAAATGAGTTTCCTCCGCAGGGTGTCTGGGCTCTCTACGAGGGGCTGCATTTACTTCTGTAAACGTGCTGCCTCGCAGTTGTCCGCAATGTGACATCTGGTTTTGTGTGCATGTGTGTGACGTCACGGACGTGTTCCATCCCAAAAAAAAACGAATTGGGCATCATGCCCTGCAGTGTGACCGTAGCCTTAGTTCATATTTGATCAGCTATTGGAGAAGTTAACAAAGTTAAGCAGCGTTTGTATGTTTATTGACAGATGAACTTAGATTTTGTAGTTGTCTCTTACCCTTGAGTTGTAAACATTGTATGTTGACATACTCTTTTCCATGAATTTATCAAAAAAATTATCATTGAATCTAAACGTAATCCTCTTCAAATCTCTCTCCGTTATAGGCGCTTCATGAGGTTGCATCTACACTCCACCTTTTAGCATAGTGGTGGTTGCCAGGTCTGTCACATAATGACGAATAAATTAAAAAACTTTCTTAAAAAAAAAAAGGCACACTATCTTAAAAAAATTATATTTCTGGACTTTACACCGATCTGATCGGTATTGGCCGATAATTACCATTTTATGCTGATCGGCTTTGTCATAATTCGCCGATCCAATTAATGATGTCATTGATCTGCTCCGCAAAAGACATTTACTCCACGTCGCCATCGTGTACAGTATATTTGAATCCAAAACTTGGTTTATTTTTTGCCTTGTCGCTTATCTTTTCACATAGTACTGTAAATATCTGACACCCAATAAAGTTATTTAAAAAAAAAAAAAAAAAAAAAAACGTCGGCGGTGTGGAACAGACAACACATAATTCAGACGAATTATGACGACAAATCAGACGAATCAGACGACAGGACAAAGTTGGTCTTTCACAATTGCACTATGAAAGACAACTGCAAGAAAATCTTCTATTCAGATACCACCGCATCCTGTCTTTTACGATCACTTGGCTTTATCTTGTCAACTCAAACGTGATCGGATACACTCGTTACCACGGCCATGACAACAACAGTCGATCGTGTAGTGTGTATTATTAGAACAAAATGGGGGGGGAAACGTGTGCTGGTGGTCACCGGTGCTCGGGAGAGGACTTTAATTCAAGGCTTGCTTGAGGTATGTTCACATACTTTTAATACGATACGGCTCGCAAGCAGGCAACAAAATGTAATGTAGCCTAGCAAGCTAGTGCTAGCACTAACGGTTGTACCGGCGTTTTGTCAAAAATGCTCTAAAGTTTCGGTGTGTCTAAAGTAATTTACAATAAAGTAATTTAATTACAGTAAGTTAGCACCCATTATTTCTGTCATGTTGTAATGTTGGTTTGACCTGACTTATTAGAATACATGATCTGACAAGATATTTTTGAAGATACCCAGAAAACAGTACAGAATTATATACAGTAAATGAACAAGTCCTTTAAATAGACACATTGCTCCAACTTGTGATCAGATCGGTGATCGGTTATCGTTAATTTTAAACTCGCTGATCGGTCCCAAAAATCTTGATCATGTAAAGCCTAATATTTTCAAATATAAATGTAGATATATAGTTATATAAGTCATGTAGTTCAAGTCAGTTGAGTCTTTTGTAAGTTTTGGCCAAGCAAGTCCTAAAAGTAGCAACTAAAGTCTGACGTGAAAATAAATAGTTGTGAATAGCGAAGCAGGAAGGCAGTTTTGCTGTGTTTTGGTCCTCTTACCAAATTAGGCAACCAAAGTATTAGAAACGGTTATGAATCATTGCAAACCACGACCACAAAAATAAACAAAAAACTAAAAAACTATCTGACACTGGGACTCGGTGCAGAGCTTTGTAAAGGCAGTGTGTTTGATGTAGCTGATTCGATGTGATGATTGTATGCCTGTAGTATATTAGACACATTTTAGCAAATTTACAATTGTAATATCTTCATATTTCTACAGTGGGTAAGGAAAGTATTCAGACCCCCTTAAATTTTTCACTCTTTATGTTGCAGCCATTTGCTAAAATAATTTGTTCTTTTTTTTCCTCAATGTACACACAGCACCCCATATCGACAGAAAAAAACAGAATTGTTGACATTTTTGCAGATTTATTACAAAAGAAAGACTGAAATATCACACAGCCATAAGTATTCAGACCCTTTGCTGTGACACTCATATTTAACTCGGGTGCTGTCCATTTCTTCTGATCATCCTTGAGATAGTTCTGCACCTTCATTGGAGTCCAGCTGTGTTTGATTATACTGATTGGACTTGATTATGAAAGGCACACACCTGTCTATATTATGACCTTTCAACTCACAGTGCATGTCGGAGCAAATGAGAATCATGAGGTCAAAGGAACTGCCTGAAGAGCTCAGACAGAATTGTGGCAAGGCACAGATCTGGCCAAGGTTACAAAAAAAATTCTGCTGCACTTAAGGTTCCTCCATAATGGAAGATGTTTGGGACGACCGGAACCCTTCCTCGAGTTGGCCGTCTGGCCAAACTGAGCAATCGGGCGAGAAGAGCCCTGGTGAGAGAGGTAAAGAAGAACCCAAAGAGCTCCAGAGATGCAGTTGCAAGATAGGAGAAAGTTCAGGAACGTCAACCATCACTGCAGCCCTCCACCAGAAGGAGCTTTGCTAAAAAAAAAACACCTGAAGGACTCAAGGATGAAATAAGATTCTCTGGTCTGATGAGACCAAGATAGAACTTTTTGGCCTTAATTCTAAGCTGTGGGGGGGGAACAGGCACTGCTCATCACCTGTCCAATACAGTGAAGCATGGTGGTGGCAGCATCATGCTGTTGGGGTGTTTTTCAGCTGCAGGGACAGTGACTGGTTGCAATCGAAGGAAAGATGAATGCGGCCAAGTACATGGATATCCTGGACGAAAACCTTCTCAAAAGTGCTTAGGAACTCAGACTGGGCCGAAGGTTCACCGTCCAACAAGACAATGACCCTCAGCACACAGCTAAAATAACGAAGGAGTGGCTTCAGAACAACTCTGTGACTGTTCTTGAATGGCCCAGCCAGAGCCCTGACTTAAACCCAATTGAGCATCTCTGGAGAGACCTTAAAATGGCTGTCCAGCAACCTGACTGAACTGGAGAGGATCTGCAAGGAGGAATGGCAGCGCATCGCCAAATCCAGGTGTGGAAAAACTTGTTGGCTCATTCCCAAAAAGACTCATTGCTGTATTAGCTCAAAAGGGTGCTTCTACTAAATACTGAGCAAAGTGTCTGAATACTTTTTTTTTTAACAAATCGGCAAAAATGTCAACAATTTCGTTTTTTTATGTCAATATGGGGTGCTGTGTGTACATTAATGAGGAAAGAAATTTACTTAAATGATTTTAGCAAATGGCTGAAATATAACAAAGAATTAAAAATTCAAGGGGGTCTGAATACTTTCTGTCCCCACTGTACATATGTAAACATTACATGCTATGAAAATAGCCATTTTTGAAATTCACAGAAATACTACATTTTGGTAATCATTGTTGATCAGCATTGTTAGGCCCCAATATTACATTGTGCGAGTGTACCAAATGAAGAGTGGGTGAGTCTATTCTGTATGTCTAAGCAAGTTGAGGTGAAAATACCATGAACTGGTTGTCTCTGTGCATCTCCCATCAGTGTTTTGAGCATGTGACCAAGTCCAGTCAGGATGTACCTGAGAAGAAGGCCGCCAATGGTTTCCAAAGGTTCCTTGAAGTACTCAATAAAGGTGTGGATGTGGACATACTCAACCAGATTGTGATCCAGACCGGTCCTGAAGATGGTGGTCAACCACAATCTGCAGCATCTTTCCGCAATGTACTTGATCATCCCTGTTTTCCAGAAAAGCAGGTAAGGCATCTCAATGTGAATACATGGAATGAAGAGAATTTTGGAGAGGAATGTCACAGGCTGCCTTTTCAACGGCAACGTCTCGGGTCCTATGGCCCAAAGAGGAGCTCTCCGTATGATGACATGTCAGTGCAAAGGAGTGAGGGAGGACAAGGCTGCACGGGGTCCATGTTACTTCCTGCGGTGGAGAAGAAAACACTGACGCCTGAAGATGAGCACAAGCACCAGCAAATGCAGGAAGTGTTGCAGGCCATTGGGGTGGACTTGGGATTCGAAGAAGTCGGTCAAATGTCGCACCGGATTAATGAGCGATTATATGGAAAGAAAGAAAGCGACTGGAGCTACCAGAGTACAGGAAGCAGGGAAAGGATCACGAGAGCAGCCTACTCTCCAAGGCGCAGCAGCAGGTCATCATCCTCCTCCTCATCATCACACAGATCTAAACCTTCATATAACGACTACTCTGTTCACACAGACTCATACAATGCTCAGAGCGATTTAAAAGTGGATCAAGTCCAGGTCCCTTACACTATCAACAACAGTAGCTCTTTACCAGACAATCAGAAATGTGAAATCCATGAAAACATTCCTCCCAATGCCACCATCAAAACATTCATACCCAATATGCTCACAACGCCACCCTATCGTCCAGTGAATTACCCACCTCTGCTCCCCAATGTTTCCAATGTTAGGCCCAGACTTCTCATTCCTCCCCTACCTTCTTTGCTTCGTCAGTCTCCCATGTTCCCTTTGCCGGGTCGGCCTCCCCTCCTGCCTTATCCTTGTCCATCACCTTTGAATATCCTTCCATCTGTACTCGCTCAAACGAGGCACCTCCTCCCCACACCCATGAATAACATCCAGCCACCATTTATTAACCTGCCAAATGTACCAAATCCACTTCACAGTGTAGATACTTCACCAAAGTCTAAAGTGGTATCGAGGCCTCGTTGTTTGCTGGTCATTGATACAAAAAAGCCCAGATAAATAATGGTTAATTAGGATGTAGTATTCCTGTGTGCACATGAACAAAATTGTATGTAACCCTCTGTTAATCAATGAAAAAGAGGACACACCGGAGATTAACGTCCCTATGGTCAAATTGTTTTCAATCTTTTCTCGGGGTATCATCGTTTTTGTCCAGGCCGGTTTCATTATTATTATTATTTATATTTTTATGATTCTTTTGAACCACAATTCAAAAGCGTCTGATTTTCTTTGGTGAATTTTCAGTAATTTGTATTTATTATTATTAGTTTTGCCAGTTTCAAGTTATTTCCATAACTCTTGTGGGTTTTCCTTTCACCAACAGTGGAGTACCGACAATTTTGTCCAGGTGTGCATATTATTCACCACTAAGCACAGAGCCCACATGCAGCACATTTGAGTTCTAAGGTAACAAATGTTGACGCGGTTGTAAACTGTCCATCAGCAAGCAAAAAAATTAAGACCAGAAAATGTTAAATCACTGACAATGAAATTATAGTTGCCTAAAAATGTGATGCGTTGTGATTTTGGATTTTAAATAAATTTGCAAGCACCAGGTAGTTGTTTTTTTTAAATTTGACACATTTTCTTTTGATGTGAGCGCACAGAAAATGCTTGTAAATATACTGTATCTATTGTAATACACTTGTTCTCTAAGTAAAGTGGTCATTCGCATTGTTTCTTTCTTGCAATAAAAATGTGACATAAATACTACATTTAAATTTCATACAATTTTCTATGTCAAGCTCAAATAGGGGCAAAGGCTTTTTTTATATTGTAAACCTTGCATGGTTAACTACTTCTTGATATAATGAAGGGACAAAAGTAATCCAGGAAATTGTCTTTTTTTTTTTTAATAGGGAGCAAAGTTGAGCAGAGCACCACCAGTTTGGAAACATTTATTTTGGACTGTTAAGTTTTTTTTGGGGGGGGGGGGGGGTGCGTTGGGCTCCTGCGGCCTCCTCTGCGTGGCCGATTTTGGGGTGCCTCGGTGGGGCCGGTGGACCACCCTGGGTCGCTCGGTGTGTGTGGTGTCCTGTCCGCGAGGCTGCTCTCTGGTGGGCTCCTGGGCTCGATCCCGCCTCTCGGTTGGGTGTGGCGGGCTCCTCAGCCCCCTTGGTGCATGCGCAGCAAGTGCAGGTCACTTCTGAAGGTTATTGTGCATGTGAGATGGTGTCAATTTACTTGGATCCACAGATACTCACCTCTGTGCTTGGTGTGGGGCCACTCATTGCAATAAATAACTCTTATAACTATGCAAACTTCCTGGGTATCCTGTCACTTGCACTCTGTTTCTATAGATGTTTACAATTTACATAGCCACTCTCACTACACTTCAGCTGTACAGCCAGGTCCACTACCTCTGTCCTGCATGCTTCCCACTGGTCCTTGTCCTTTCCAGTCCTGTCCTATATTGTCCTGTCCTTCTTTCACAGGGTGTCGCACTACTGCCCCATACAACACTTGAATCTGTCATTGTACGATGCATATAATTATTTATTTTTCTTATCTTTCTTACAGCTAGTGTCCTGTCTTTTGTTGTCTTCTCTTCCTCTATTATTTAGTTATCTTTTCACTGTCGCTTCCTCTTTTTTTCCTGTCATTCCCGTTTAAAACTTTGTTCTGTTTGACTGAATTTTTAATAAAAATCCATCAGAATACAAAGAACCATATTGGCATCTCAAAAACTTCACTGTGGCACTAGTAAAACTGTTCCGGCATAAAAGGGATAAAGATAATCTGTTCTGTTTGACCCAACAGCCAAACAGGACAAAAAGGGGGGGGGGGGGGGGGGGGGGTAATGGAATTTTCCAGTCAGTGGCACTATAGTATAGAGTAAAAGCAAAGAGTTTTGTTTGGAGCTTGGTCACACTCTTGTTGCTTACTCAAACCATGAGATGCTCCTTCTTTAACGTTGAAACGTACATAGCGATCATAAGGATGTATTTTATAACATGCTGCTTCTGTATCTAAGATGCTGTATCAATGCAGGAACATACAGCGGCGGAAATAAGCACGGTGGTTACTGTGTGTTTCACATAACACAAAACTTAATTTCTGATCTTATTTGTTCTACTTTCTTTGTATGTATGGATTACTTGGGTTGTTCCAACATCTGTGGAAAATTTCATGTCAAAAACACCTTTGGAAGTATATTTAGTGAGAAAAATAGTGACGTGTTAAACACTTATTTCTGCCGCTGTTTGTCATTGTAGCTGATATAAGCAACAGATATAATATAAAACAACTATTTTAGGGTTAGGTTTTAGGTATTGTATTTGTTACTGGTTGCCCTGGATTTTAATTGATGGCGTTATCTGACATTAGTTCTTCCACACACTAGGGGGCGCCACTAACTAAAAACGTTCCTTAAAGATCGAAGGAGAAGTCTTGTTTTCGTATTTGTCGTGGAAGTTGCTTGTTGTATCATCGACACCATGCACACTTTTACATTTTAATTATATTTTATTTTTTTAAGGTCAGTGGGGAGTTAATTTTTAGACTCCAAACATAAAAAACACATTTCGTTACGGAATGTGAAGCGAGAAAATGCTTTTTACGTAAACGGTCCGAGATACTTATTAGCCACTATGCTAAGTCATAAGTACAGTCAGTGTTTGGCTGTTTTATCTGTTAGCACTGTTCTGCCATGTACAGTGTACCACATTATTATGTTGGTGTAGAGTTTGATGGTCTACCACTCGTACCCTTGCGCATCCAAAATTGGATTGTAATACTTGGGCTGAAAAAATCGGACCTAGGTTGCTAGTGGGGTTTGTCCACTCAGGCGTTTCAAGTAATTTCGGAGGTAAGCTAACCTTTGCAGTAGCATTAAACGAACACACTGCATGCAAACAGACGTTGATTACTTTCCTTCAACTCCAAATCTCTTGACGCACACCTTACATGCGGGAGGGAGGTCTTGGGTGAAGAATGGACCCGGTTGACTGGGTAGACGCTTCTCTATGTCAGCAGAGAAGTCTGAATTCAGTTTACCAGAGAGACACCGATGACGGGGGAGTGAACTCACCCTATAGCATTTACAGTCATGCTGACGCTCGGAACTCTGACGGGGAACCTCTGGAAGATGAAGGTGATGCAGAGCTGTCCAGAAAAATTCATGTTCTTCGAGCGATAGAAGAACGAATATTACACAAGAAAGCTGCCATTCTTATAAAGGCGATTGAAATGATCAAGAAGACAGAAACTCCAGACTTTAAGGGTGCAACTCTTAGAGATAGGGTGACTACAATTTTGCAGCAGCGACATTCTCTCAATTTCCGGTCAAAGGTGAGAAAGTTTGTTCTATCAGAAGTTATTACTCTGTGTGGGTGGGGCTTTTTTAATATTTCTGTCAATTTCAGGGCGAGACGAACTGGTCGCCTACTGAGAGGGATGACTCTCCAAGCCATAGCACAGTACTGCTGGAAGACCATCATCCCTTGAAGCTCAGAGTCAAAGCTGTAATGAAGCATAGAGTCTGTGAACCCAGTGGATTTACATCAAAAAGCCCGGTTAGTACATTAGTCATAAATCACTGTTTGGTCACAAGAGTGCAAGTACAATGCATATTAAAAATGATTTAGTTGGTATGGATTAGAGAAGTTGAATGGTGTTTTCACATGTTAATTTGACAGTACAGGGTCTGACATTTAGCCTTTTTGAGTGGCCTGTCAGGCCATCATGACCCAAGTTGGGGTTGCCCTGTCGGAACCAGTGCTGGCCCCATATATTCAGTAGGCTTTACACTTATCAGGATTTTTGGGGCCGATCAGCAAGTTTAAGAAAACGATAACCGATCCGATCACAAGATGGAGCAATGTGTCTATTAAACTGACCTGTTCGTTTACTGTATATACTTGTGTACTTAATTGTTCAAAAAATTATATTTACAATAAATAATGTATCTTTGTTCATCTATTTATGCCAGTGAGGCATAGTGACACACAGAATAAATGCATGGTCTTCTATTAGATGGCAGGAAGTACATACAGTGATTAATGTATCCACTTTTTGTGACATTTTTGTTTGTTGGCCTACAGTGAGATTTTTCTATTCTAAAATATGTTCCTTGGCTCCATAAAGGTTGGAAATCACTGCTCTATCCATCCATCCATCCATTTTCTGAGCCGCTTATCCTCACTAGGGTCACGGGCGTGCTGGAGCCTATCCCAGCTGTCATCGGGCAGGAGGCGCGGTACACCCTGAACTGGTTGCCAGCCAATCGCAGGGCAAATACAAACAGACAACCATTCGCACTCACATGCACACCTACGGGCAATTTAGAGTATCCAATTTATGCATGTTTTTGGGATGTGGGAGGAAACCGGAGTGCCCGGAGAAATCCCACACAGGCACGGGGAGAACATGCAAACTCCACACAGGCGGGGACGGGGATTGAACCCGGGTCCTCAGAACTGTGAGGCTGACGGTCTAACCAGTCGGCCACCGTGCCGCCTGCTCTAGTCATATGTATTCTAATCAGTCAGGTCAAACCAACATTACAATGTGACAGAGATAATGGGTGCTAACTTACTGTAATTAAAATACTTTATTTTAATTAAATTACTTCACTCACACCGAAACTTTAGAGCATGTTTCGACAGAACGGCAGCATGTTTACGCACAACCGTTAGTGCCAGCACTAGCTTGCTTGGGTACATAACGTTTTGTTGCCTGCTTGCGAGCCGTATCGTATTAAAAGTACGCGAACATACCTTAAGCAAGCCTTAAACGAACGTCCTCTCCTGTCCTGAGCACCGGTGACCACCAACACATCTTTACCCATTTTGTCCTTATAATACAGTCGGCGTGATCCACTCTTGTTGTCGTCACCACGGTAAGGTGTGTATCTGGTCGCGTTTGAGTTGACAAGATAAATCCCAATGATCGTAATAAACAGGATGCGGTGGTATCGGAATACAATAATTTATTGCAGTAGTCTGACATAGTGCCATCATGAAAGACCAAATTTGTCTTGTAGTCTTATCCGGCATTACGTGTTGTCTGTCCCAAAACGCCGACATGGTTTTTTTGTTTAAAAAAACTTTATTGACCGTCAGATATTTCCAGTGCTACATCAAAAGACACACGACAAGGCTATAAATAAACTAGTTTTTGGATTTGAATATACTGTACACGATGGCGACGCGGAGTAAATGTCTTTTGCAGAGTCATTGATCGGATCGGCGAATTATGACAAAGCCGATCAGCATTAAATGGTCCGCATGTTGTTTGAAGTGTTATAATTAACCGTAGCATGGCTCCTAATCTTATGAGCATGTCGAAAGAGATCCCTCTGCTGGTCATGTTTATTCCTGTTGAGTCACTGTTTTTTTACCAGTACAACGTCAAAAGAAGACCCTGTGATGTGACTATTGCAAACATGTACATTGCGAAGACGATGCTCAAACAAAAAAATCATGCAGCTATAACGTATATTGTGTGCGTGTGTGAGCACGGATAGTAGGACATGAGAAAAACACTTTTAACGTCCATAAAATCCTAAGTTTTGGGATGATCGTTCTGATATTCTCGGAGGTTGAAGTAGCCATAGGTAGAGAAGTCCATATAAATTCTGGCAACGATTGCTCGCAATTTAGTGACATTAAGCTACCTTCAGGCTCTTCTCTATAGTGAGCATATAGGGGAGTTGCCAAAAGATCTCCAATGAAATAGAACATGTTCGATTTCACCGTGACTCATTGGCAACCCGGCTATTCTCCGGGTGACGTCTCTGCAACTAGCGGAGACTTGAGTCGCCATCAGGTCGCCAACTAGTCTCCAGGCCAGTGAGATAGGGGTCCTAAGAATGAGCTCTCTGGCCACCAATCAATACAGTTTGGGTCCTTTTGTTTGCCTTTCCATTGTCATAGCTTGCACCAAATTTTAACAAAATAAGTCCCACTTCACCATACCACTTTTTGGTACCCTGCTGTTAGGGTAACAGAGACTATAAATGGGTATAAAAATCAAGGTTCTGGTATCATTAAGAATTCGGTCAATTGTGTGATATAAATCGTTGGTTAATTGTAATTGAGGCAAAAGGGAGTGCCCTACTTGGGCACAACCAGCTAGGACGCTGTTCAGTCTGAACCACTTTGAAGCATGGCAGCCATCGGAAATTAGGCTACATCCATAAATACCTCAACTATGGCAACTCATTTTTCTGCTCGTTGTGACACTGACATGGAAACAAGAGGTTTCTGAATCCTCCCAGCCCTCTAAAAATAAAGAAAAACATTGAATTGACTGATGTATTCAATCAAGCGAAGTTTGTAAAATTCCCACCAATACCAGAAACACAAACCAGATCAGTTATTGTATTACAACCCTGTTGGAAATTTACAAATGAGATGAATCCTGTTGTGAATTGTAAAACAAATTGTGGATGAAGTAGTCTTGTTTAGTAGGTTGCGGCATATTGCCCAATTTAGGTAGCTATCGTAGGATGTTTTCTTTTTTATTCAGAATACATGTATTTAATCCATGATGTGTTTAAGATTAAGTTTTGATTTTTGCCAGGTTTCCAATCATGAAATGGCCACACGACCTCCCCCCCCACCTCCTCCCAGTAAAAGCATTAGTTCACAAATCATGGAAGAGAGTGTTGCCAACAAAGGCTTTGAGTGCTTTCTTAACTTGCTCAACAAGGGAGTTGACATGGACCTGCTCAGTAGGATTGTCAACGATGACAGCGAAGATCTTCATTTAGAAGACCAACCCTTCAACAGTGAGGCTTCTGGTGTGACGGAAGATTCAGATCTGCCTACTAGCAGTGAGAGACTTCAGTTCAACAGTGGACCCCACCTATCAGAGAACAGTGGAGACAGGACAGAGCTTCCCACTCGTGAACAGTCCCCCAAGGAGACAAACTCACTTCCGGATGACAATAAGAACGGCAATGACTCTTTAAGCTCCAGTAGTAGATCCAGGTCTCCCCTGACAATGGAGAAAACCAAAAAAGAAGAAAAAGAAATGTCAAAGGTCGATGAGCAGCATGAACAGCTCCAAAACATTCTAAACACTTTGGGCTTAAGGCTGGAAGTGGAAGACTTGAGTAAACTAACAGACCGGACTCAAGAGAGGCTGTATGGAAAAAGGAATGAAAGCATCCCAGTAGCTGCCAGCAGAACGGAGCAGCAGAGTCCAGTGACCACAACTGGTTCCTGCAAAATTGACAGGAAGTCCTCTTCCTCCTCCCCCTCCTCGTTTTCATCTTCCAGAAGCTGTAGTCGCAGTCCTTCTTACAGACAGCTCGCCCAGAGCAGGGAGTCTCAGGATCGTCACAAGAAAGAGTCATTTTCTGCGTGCTGTGGCTCAAGAAAGACCAGAGAGGAATTGTCATCTTTATATATAACCCAAGATGACATACAAGCACGGACGACTGTTGGCAAAAACAAAGGTGACGACATCTTCAATGAAATCCCTTATATTCATTCCCATTGTGATCCTACTTTGTCTGCTTGCCCAGATTATACATTTCCTCATTACTCTCACTACGATACAACCTATAGCAGTGACACCAGCTCTTATTGGACAAGCACTCCAGGTGTCAGTACCACTCCACATTATCCCAGTAGTTCTCCGTACTCAATGGACACCAACCATTCTCACCATGCTATTCCCTCAGTAAGACATGACCGCGACTCCCTTGAAAACGTTTTTTGTGTGAATCCAGACCTGTCTATGAGCGAAGGTCAATTTGGCTCAATCTCTGGCCCTGGGAACCTGCAGGTGGTCAATATGAAGCACCCACTTGGCCATTGTTTGCCACGAATGACTGGTGATATGTCTCTGGATAAAGAGCAATCCGACCAAGAGAAAACTAAAAGACTAAAACTGCTAGAGGAACAGGTTCAAGATGTGCAGACATTGGGTTGTCATTGGGACAATAACATTCCCTTTGTCGCAAAACATATTAAAGCCTCTGGGAAGAAGGTGGAGCCTACCCATGGTCAGAAAGATAAATCAAAGAAAAAACAAACGCCAACAGACGAGGAAATTAAAGCAAACTTGAGAAAAAAGGTAAGTTTAGATTGTTCTCTGATGTAGTTAGTTGTAGTTGAGTGTATTGGATCAAATGGAGAAATTATTAATTTTGGCAAATCGCTGCACAAGGAGATAATAGTGAAAGAAATGTGCAAGGCGCCGAATTGTCAGAACACTCATAGCGTTCAACTTCAACTCTTAAGAAAAAGTACATAAATATAATAGAACAACATAGGTTATTTTATTTCAACTTTAGCTGTCCAGTAATAGTGGGCACTCTTATTGTGTTTGATCAGAATCTTTAAATAGTATTTTTGTTGTTCTATTTGCTGTCTTATTTGTCAAATCAATTTACAAAAACAAGTGTGGGGGGGGGGTTATTCGGGGACAAAAAAGTATTTGTCCCCCCCACCTTTCACATTACATTTACAAAACTGTGGAGCACGTAGGAGGGAGCACATAAGTCCAATTCTTGCCTTCCTTCACTGGCTTCCGGTGCATTTTAAGATTGTTTTATTTGTTTTTAAATGGGGCGTACTTACATTTCTGAGCTCCTCCACCCCCTACACTCCTGCCTCAGGTGAGCTTACCAGACGCTCCTGGGGTTATCGAGGACTAAACGAAGGGTCAGAGGGGATAGAGTTTTTCCCGGTGCCGGTCCATCTCTTGGGAATAACCTCCCCCTAAACAAGCCATTTTTAAAACTCATCTTAAAACCAAATTTTATTCTTTGGCTTTCAAGTCAGCATGAGAATCTGTACTGTTTTAGAGTTTTGTTTTTATAGTTTTTAACATTGCTATTGATCTGTTGTTTTAACTTACCCTGTTTAATTTTTACTTTTTATATAATGTACAGTACTTTGTGTGGAGCTGTGGTTGTTTTTAAAGTTGAGACGAGATTTGAGTTAAGAACGTGGTCACGGAACGAATTAAACTCGTATCTCAAGGCACCACTCTAATTGCAAGGCAATGTCTATATGGAGCAGAACAAACAAGGGAAGGAAAATCTCCCTCTAAGGAAAAAAACAAACAAAACTGAGATTCAGTCTTGGACAGCAAATTGTACAATCGGTCTGAAGATAGTGTGTCTTTGATAAATTTAAGGCTTTGCGGGAACTTGTTTGTTTTGTGGCGAAATGTATGCATTTTTTACAATTATTTCTACTCATGGACCTTTTTTTAATTCCATTTTTAGCTGGAAGCATTTAACCAGATGTCAAAGAACAAGTCTCACGCCCAGCCAAATCCCTATTCTGACACTCAGGTAACCAACTGACGCACTGTATTTTATACTGTCATCAATTATTTGCGGATTTTTGCGATATCCCTTGTGAATACTGCGAATCCACTGTAATTCAATTAATAACTTTAAAGACATTTGTAAATTTATTTTTCTAATTTAGCTATTTTTTTATGCCACCTTGGTTTTATATGGGTAACTGTAACCCAAGCTGAAACAGCCATGCTTGAAGTCCTACTTTCATAAATTTCAAATTATTAATTTTAGGCCATAATAGTAAAGACAGTCAGTCAACAGATAAATACACTAATTTTGTGGCAGTCCAATGCAAATGTCATCTGAACACAATTTATTTCAAAAATTATAAACTAACTCTTATTTATGAAAAACAACTTTGAGCAACTTTATTAGATAAAACAAAATCAGGAGTAAACTTAAGGCTAAAAACTATGGGCTGAAATGTGTACCAGCAGGAACTAAATTTGAATCCTATTAGAATTTGAATTGCTAAACTTAAATAATTGCATTAAAAAACTGAATTTGAAAAACATAATTACAAATTGTATTTAATTTTAATAATTGCATTTAAAAACTGAATCTGAATAGTATAATTTGAAATGTGATTTATTACTTTGAAACTGAAGTCCAATAAACTTGAAAGTGAATAAGTGAATTTAAGCTTATTTGATCAACAATGAAACTATATTTTCACATTTCAGCAGCAGTCGATCGAAGATACGTAGATCTCCTCTTCTGACAATCAGTGCTTTTGTTTTTGGGCGCATGACATAGGGCCTCTCCAGAAAGTCAAATCTTCTAACCAGCGACAGTATTTTAACCTTTATATGCCACCTTTCCTTAACCTTTGTGGAATGCAGCATATGGTCCGAAAGAGATAAAAAGGCGCTTCTTTTCGAACATCGGAAAGTAGGAAGTTAGGAACATGTCACCCCTACGTGACTAAGTCAACTTTTATTTATTTAATCCCCCCCAAACATAGTCATTCCTGCATTAAACTCCATGCCTTTACTGACACCTAGGGGTAGAAACAGCACATATCGATACAGAAAGCATTGTTTAAAATGTTTACAGAATGAACTGTAGTCCAGCCCTTAGGCAGCCTTTGTCCATTTTTGGATTTTGATGTTTTCCATCAAAGACGAATCAGTTAAAATCAAGGTTTAGAGGGCTGAAATTTGACCACACAGTTTTGAACAAGTTAAACTTTTAAAATGGCACCATGGTGCAATTTCCAAGTTATTAGAAATAGGAGAAAAGCAGCTTGGATGGGCCAAAAAATAATGATTTGGTCTTTGGTTCCATTTGTTACATTTCCGAGTATAAACCGGTTGGGATGAAAATCTGCACCTCCAAATGTGAGACCATTGTCCTCAGTCGGAAAAGGCTGGAATGCCCTCTCCAGGTCGGGGATGAGATCCTGCCCAAGTATCTTGGGGTCTTGTACACGAGAGAGGGAAAAATGGAACGGGAGATCAAAAAGTGGATTGGTGCGGCATCTGCAATGATGCAGACTTTGTATTGGTATGTTGTGGTGAAGGAGCTAAGCCGAAAGGCGAAGCTCTCTATTTACCGGTCGATGTACATTCCCACCCTCACCTATGGCTGTGAGCTGTGGGTCGTGAACGAAAGAACAAGATCACGGATACAAGCGGCCGAAATGAGTTTCCTCTGCAGGGTGTCCGGGCTCTCCCTTAGAGATAGGGTGAGAAGCTCGGTCATGCATTGGGCCCTGTTGGTGGGTGGGGCCTCCATGCTCTCCGATGGTGGTGGGGGCGGTGGTGCCGGGGGGGCCTCGCTGGGTGGAGGGTGTGGGGTTGGGTGTGGTCGGGGCGCTTCGGTCGGGCTCGGTACCTCGCTGGTTCATGAGGGGTCGGTGCCGTCCACCCGGTTGAGTCCCCTGCTGGACGAGCTGGCTGACTCGGCCCCTCCCTTGTGAGGGGGGCTCACCCTTCCTCGATGTGCCTGCTCAGCAACTCCGTACACCAGTTGACTAACATGCATGTGATATGGTGTTCATTCACTAATAAGTTCGATAGGCACACTATAGGCTTTAATTACTTGTGCTGCTCTCACTAACAACACAGGTTATAATAATAATCAACTAATAATAATCAACTCACAGGTTCTTAAAGGTGTTTAGACACTAAAAAAAAAATCCCACCGCACCACTCGTCAATAGCACTGCTTTACTCATTTTCCTCGCATCCTGTCCTGCCCTTTTCTGTCCTCATCTTGTTCTCGTTTTTTTTATTGCATGTCCTCACTGGTGTCCCCCCCTCCCAATCTACAAATGACTGTTGTAATGTTACTTGTGTTCAACTATCCAGACTCTCACTATTGTTCTGCTGTGGTTCTCACCTCTGTCTGTCCCCTAACACCCTTTTCTGTCCGGCTGCATTTTCAATAAACGTCAGGATAATAAAAAAAGTTAAAAATAAGCAGAGGGAGTATTTCAAACTCTCCTGTTGCACAACAAAACTGTTCCAGCACAAAGGCATACAGATCCACCATTCTGCAAGGCCATGCAGCTGCAACGTAGTCACGTCTGTGTGATCACAGATGCACTCCCCTCCAAAGGTATTGGAACGGCAAGGCCGATTCCTTTGTGTTTGTTGTATACTGAAGACATTTGGGTTTCAGATCAAAAGATGAATGAGACAAAAGTTCAGAATTCCAGCTTTTATTTCATGGTATTTACATCTCGCTGTGTTAAACAAAGGACAGACAGAGCACCTTTTGTATGAAGACACCCACTTTTCAAGTGAGCAGAAGTATTGGAACATGTGACTGATGGGTGTTTCTAGTTGCTCAGGTGTTGCCTTTTAGATTGATTGCTTAAACATTAGTGCTTGTTTTTGGCTTTGGGTTTCACCTGTGAAAACTGCATTTTTCTGTTAAGCAAATATGAAGAACATACTTTTGGAGGGGACTGTGTGTGCGTGCGTGCATGTGTGCGGTACGCATTAAGGGCCTGCAAGGCATTCTCTGCTGCCCTAAACCGTATCAACAGCACTCTCCTACATTTACAACTTAAATTGTATGAATTTATTTTACACACTTGATTTACCTCATTTCATTGTCGTTCTGAGGGCTTCCCAGCTTCCAGTAATGTAAATGTTAGATTTTTTTTTTTTTCTCGACCAATCAGATTTCAGCTTTTGTGTGTTGCGATGTCAATGTGATCTGCCCAGGGCCTTCAATGCCAAAAGTCATGGGTGTCAAACTCAAATTCACAGTGGGTTAAAAAGGCGCAAAAAGCAAACCTTTACTGCTACATCTGGCTCGCGGGCTTAAGCTTGACATATATGCCATAAGAACTAGCATATGACACTGATACACTATTAGCAATGGCTGTTTTTTTATTAACCAGTCATATATATACACATTTGTATACACACACACACACACCCACAAACCAATCTGATTTCAGATTCACCACTCTTGTCCTTCGTGCAAGCTGAGTGACGTCGACATTTTTCCGTCCTCTGACTGGTTGAGGCTAAATAGTCTTGCGATGTGCCGTATTTTCAAGACCATAAGGCGCACTTAAAAGTCTTAAATTTTCTCCAAAATCGACAGGGCGCCTTATAATGCGGCGCGCCTTATGTGTGCACCGAGTTCCAGTATCTGTAAATGTTGTTGTATGACTTTGATGAGCGCTTCGCTTGACTGACTGGGAGCATTTCCTGCCAACATGCTGCTTATATAGAGGAAGGCGGATGTGACTGAGGACAGCATGCGGATGTAAAGGGGGAAGGGTGCGCGTGACAGAGGACGCTAAAGACAAGCCACCAGTAGGTATATATCCCCGAAAGTGACTGCGGTCAAGCCAGCCTCCACTCGTAAAGTAGCAGTCAAGCCAGCCGCACCTAATATTGTTTAATGTATCTCAAGATTCAAATGAACTTTGCTGGTTGCATTCCTTAACCGAAGAGTACTGACGTCCGTATTATTGGGAGGCTTTTATTTTGAAGGTGGCTTTTGCCTCGAGTTGGCGACCTATTACCGTAATGCCTAGTATGAACAAAATTAGGGGCGGCTGACTTGACCGCAGTCGAAAGTGGCACCTACGAAGAGACACGCTTACAAAGCACAGTTTAAATTGCAAGGTATCAGTTACGCGGAGGAACATGGGAATCGAGCAGCCGCGAGAGAATTCAAGATCAACGAATCCGTGGTTAGCAAGGAGGAATCAGGAAAACGAGCTTCGCTGAGTCAAGAAGACTAAGCTGAGTTTCCGCGGAAACAAGGTGAGGTGGCTTAATGAGCAAAGAATAGCCGGGAGAAGAGTCTCTACAGTCACCATTCGACTGAGTGCAATAACTCTGGCGTCGAAAGTGAAGTTGCGAGCGGCGTGGGAGCCACGGATGACAGATGGCGAACGCAGCTCTACTAAGTCTAGGAGGCAGCGCCGGGCGAGTTACGCCACAATTTGTGAATGGATTGTGGATGCTCGGGCTAACGTGTCTGCTTGCACTGTTGTTCGAGCTTTCGTAAAAGCCGGCATCATTTCTGAGGAGCCGTACGGCAACGAGACTGACTCCGACAATGACGAGAGGGAACCTGGCGTGTTTGATGGAGAACTAGCCCAGCTGTTCATTTCGGATACAGAAGATGAGGATTGATAAAAAAATAACGTGAGTACATTGTTAAATACTTAAATAAAGTACAACCGAACTCAGTTTTGCTCCCGCTGCCTTTTTAAAAACATTGTTTGAGCGTGCTTGCAGGCTACCGTATGTTTTAAGATAGCGTATGTTTTACCATACCAGCGCCCAATAATACGGTGCTCCTTATGGTCGTGAAAATACGGTACTCTGTGGGTCAGAGGAGGACGAATGTCAAACATTATTGAAAACAATTTTAAAGGCGGCCTTTTCATGAAAAACTGGACATTCGTGAGGATAAGGTTGGACAACACCGTTGCTGGCTGGCTTGTTTATACCCAGAAAAAATATTTATTCAGCACTTGGAGTAAAACGTATGAGTCCAAACTAGCTCGCTCTGAGCAAGCAAGAAAGGAGGATGGATTTTAATCATCCGTAAATAATCAGCATTTCTAGTGAGTACAATGTATTTTGTCTTCAGGTTTTATGTTTTTGTCATGTATTAGATGCATTTGCTTGTGTACTGCTGTATGATATTGTAGTGGAGAGGTTTGGTGTTTGGAGAAAGATAAGGGATAACTATGTTGCTTTAGTAATAATAGTAGTCACCTCAAATATGCGGAATGCGTCTCTCTGTAGTGCCACGCATTGTTAGATTGTGTATAAGGGGTGGATTAGGTAACTTCAGTCCCCACTGAAGGCCTAGGTCTGTGACATTGAAGGAGGAAACTTGTAGTTTGTGTTTGGAAAATATATCTTTTGTGATACCAGTCGTGAAACCTTCCTGACACACCTCGTATGTCTATATATGGAGATGTCAAGTGTGTTTACTGTTGTCAAATGTGATCTTTTCATTGATTTGCTTTCATGTGTGAATTTAACAAATTTACATTGTTGGGGCAATATGATTTTGAATTTTGGGAAAATCACTAATTTTATCTATTTTTCTTTTTTTGTATGTGTACACAGATGTGTGACGTTTGACTAAGAACCCTGACCCAGCAGTTGGACGTAATAGTCAACACTTGTCATTGACACTGCTGTTTTTGATTGCCTTTCCTAATTTGTAATGAGTGATTTACTAACAAAAAATAAATATTTTAGACTAACTTTTTTTTTTTCTGAAAACCGACTACGAATTGTATCATCAGTTGGCTTCACGATTGTCTGCTCACTCTCACCCTTGCTAAAATATTTAAAAAAAATGTTTGGGACCAAGGGGAAAGACCCCATGAGGAGAGAGCACAAAATGACCATCTTACCTACAAAAGAGAGGCGTATTTTAATATTATCAGGAGGTCTACTTAAATTAGGGGTTATTGGTGACTTAGTCAATTAAGAGTACCAATTTCTTTTTTTTTTTTTTTTTTTTTTTTTTTTTTTTTTTTTGCTAAATGCCAGAATAGAATGCAGTGGCTTAGTTATTGCACTAAATAACTGGGGGGGACGGGGGACGCAAAAAGCAAACTTTTACTGCTGGTTTGAGTATTGGTGGTGTAGTAGATAAAACATAGATTTCTTTTACTTCCCTTAACTGGCCTGGGATTCATTTCTGGCCAGTGAGCCGTTCACCCAGTGATTGACAGGTAATGAGTAGGGCTTTCACGGTCCCCCCATCCTGAACAGGATCAGTAGTATGCAAAATAAATAAATGGATCAATGCTAGTTGTTGAAAGTTAGTTAAAGCAAATTGAACTTTACTATAGTTAACAACAGTCATTTCAGAAAGTATACAGTTCACCTACAAACAATACAATCCATTTTAAAAAGGTGTTGGAAACAATATGACTACTGTGTAATGACTGATAATATCCCCACCTAAAAATAAAAATCCAGGTGATAAAAACCCTCTCTCATACAGAGAGCAATACTTGGAAACTAAACAAATATTGCCACTCGAGAAATACTATTGCAGCTATTCATGCAACACCATATCACCCATGTTGCTATAACTTCACCTGTCTTATAAATAGGAATGTGGTTTGTATTTAGAGTTCATCTTTCTCTTCTCCTTGGCAGTAGCATGATGCTCTCTGGCTGTTCATGTAGGGTCTGCAGCCCAAAGTCCACACCGTGTTGAACAAAGTGTCTGCCACCGTCTCACATGCTGATGAGAGAAAGTGACAGACAAGAGGCACAGTACGTAACCCTTTGCAGCAGTTGTCAACAATAGTTACCTGAAAACACTGGGTAAACCAGCTTTTATGCATTTGCGATAAAAAAAATGTTTTAGAACAGATTTTCAGAACTAGGCCTCAGTGGTGATTTATTTCAGCTCCACTTTGTTAGGCATTGTTGAATAATCCTCACTAATTGTATTTCAACTAATTGAATATTGTTCCACTCATTTGTGGAAAAAAACAAATCTATGGTCAAAGCATCCCAAAGATTCTTGTCGATTTTTCAAAAGCAGCTTATCTGATTGCTGTAATGTTTCAACAAGCAGTGAGTTAAAATCTCGATTACCATAGATCTTTTCCCACAGAAAAATTCAAATGTAAGATATGATGTCATTATTCCGCTGTCAGACTTTGAGGGAAGTCAGTTAGTTTCGTACGATGCAAAAGAGTGGCTCTGTAACATTCATCAAGGTGAAAGTTGGGAATATGTGGAAATGGTAGGTGGAGAGGATACCAACCTTCAACTTTGGACACAAAACCAAGGCTCTTCTTGAGGTCGGAGCAGATGCTGTGGAGGCACCAGCGGAACTTGGAGTCACAGCGGTACTTGTTTGAGCCACAGGTATCGTAACACATATCTAGCTGATTGCAACACTTCGTCATGGCGGGGATCCCCATATCCATCTAGGGCACAACAAATGGTTGCAATAATCACAAACCATCGATACGTGTAAAATAAATTGAAGTTAAATAGAATCATATTGAATGAAATACTCTTTTTGGATTAGTCAAAATGTTTTGGAAACTACAGTGGGATTTATTTGCATCTGCAGTGGTCTTTTACTAAAAAAAAATAACAAATTTAAAACGTGCACCAACATGCAGGCTACATTCTATGAAAACTACACTAGTCTATTGTCTTGAATCACTACTTAGTTACATGATGTATTAATGCATAATGAAAATTCAAATGTGGGCTGCAGGATCGGGAGGTCACTGCCCTGCTTATTATAAGACACTGGGGTAACTAACTCTACATAATTTCATGAAACTAGTTTGATGTAAAGTGTTTGACTAAGGAACATTCACAACATTGTTTCCAATTTTTATTTTTGGGACCAATTTTGAAGAGTTTGATGACAAATTATGCTTTTATTTTGTATTTATTTATTAAACAAGAGTTTAGATGAGATTTTAAAAACTAAACGTTTTACACCAATTGCCGTAAATGTGAAGTGCATACCCCCTCTGGAACAGGGAAACCAAAGAAGTAGGAGCTGCACCCATTAGGTTCAGGCATCTGGTACCCAGGACGTGAAAGTGGAGCATTACCTGGGAGAGGGTATACCAAAATATCATATATACAAGTATGTCATAGGTTACACACAGAAATATGAGATCACCACATGAAACTTTTGCTATCTGCTGAGGACACAGTCCATCCGTTTTGTGTGCCTCTCAGATAAAAGCATTGATAATTATAAGGAATTTACAATATGAGGAGGCCCTGTGAAAGGGTGGTACTGTATTTTTATTTTAACTTTTTTTTTTTATATAAATATGGCTAAAAAAAGTAGGTTTTCTATGTGGCGTTTCCGTATTGTGGTCTTCATCTGGTCATGACCAAAGGAATCCTAAATCCCAAAACTAAATAAAACAATGCAAATTAATATTAGCAGTTTCTCACTTGAAAGCAGCAGCCCTAACAATTAACGCTGCATCACCCGAAACATTCTGACAAATGTTACTTGCTGGATGAAATCAAATTTACCATATCGACAGCGGTATTGGCAGAGTCCATCCCGGCCACCCATGAACTCCAGAATTGAGTCAAAGTAGCCGCTGGCAGCCTCAAAGCTGCCTCTCAGAGAGTTGAGGCCCCAGTCGGTGTCCTCTTCATTCACGCCATCGGATGCTGCAGATGGAGGGGACGCTGCTGCGACAGTTTCCTCGTTTTTTTGAGTGACCGTACTGCGGAGGCACAGGAGCAGGAGGGGAGCGATGAGGGCACAGCGGGTCATCCTTGCAGCTCAGACAGTTCAACACACACAAACGAGAGGGCTCACGCCCTGAGAGGAAACAACACTGAAACGGCATAACCTGAACTTTGAACCACACGTCAGGACAGCCTCGCATGTGGAGGAACAAAGTTCAGGTTTTGTCTTGCAGAACTTGTAATCATTCTTTCTGATTAATGACACCCCCTTCTATCACGTTCAGTCTAATTTAATTACTTATAGGCTAACCCCATTAATTTAGAACAAACTGTCTTGATCATGCAGTTGTGGGGAACTTTTCACAAGTGGTCAAGTGTGTTGCTGGTGAGGTGGAATTATGCCTAGACGGTAAGTAAAAAAATAAAAAGCATCTAACGCCGAAACAGGTCAAACAATACAAAATAGAGGGCCAAATAGCAGTTATTTTTCATACTTTTCTCAGGTGTGAATCAGTTACATTTACTGTGTTGTTTTTTTAGGAACGCTCCATTTTTTAATGGCTTACTTTTGTTTCTCTTGTATCATATTCTTATATTTAGTGCTCTTAATAAAGTTATTTTGAAAGACAGACTTGCATGTTCAACCTAGTTACCACCATCAGTGTTACTGATTAGCATATGACCAATATGCATGAGTAAAATCGATGTGTCCATTTTCCTTACTGCTTATTCTCACTAGGGTCATTGGCGTGCTGGAGCCTATCCCAGCTATCTTTGGGTGAGAGGCGGGGTACACCCTGAACTGGTCGCCACATATGGATATTCTCTTTAAGAAAGCCTAAACCTCACTTTAACTTTTTAAAATATTCTTCTTTTGAGGTTTATTGACATTTTGGATTAACCTGAAGCACTGTGGTTCGGGATGAGCAAAAAATAAAAAGTAAAAAAGTGAGTAAAAACAATTCTGCACACGGTCGCTTGCTTGACCATAGTAAAGCGCCCTACAATTATTATTTTATTATTATTTTGATTAGTTAAGCCCTTGCAATGCTGCCTAAGCGCTGTGCCCATGCAAAAGCTTCCTCCGGGGTGCCCAAGACGAAGAAGAAGAAGATGATGACCATCAGCGACCTACTTCGCGGTTTTTCACCTTTCGCGGCGGGTTCTGTTCCCCATTAACCGCGAAAAACGAGTTACAATTTACCTTGAGTCCATAGACATCTGGAGCAAGCGCGTCGTACCCTAGTGACTTCTCTGGGAAACAAAAGAATATATTGGCATTTGTTAGCCACTTTATTTAGTTGCATGTATGCATTAATTGTTTCTAATGTGGAGATTTCCGAAATGTTTCTGTACTCACAAAAGAAAATAGTTATTTGAATGTATTTTAAATGTTACAAAATTCCGAGGGACTCCGAACGCGGCAAAGTCTTGTGACGCACAATTTGCGCGACAGAACCAAATTTGCTTGCACTGTCACGTTTAATCCAGGTGTGGAAAAGAGTTATTTAAAAAAAAAAAAAGACTTGGATTTATCCTCATAATGTCTTTCACAAACCTTTTTGCGAGTCTTTCTGAAAACGGTGCTCAGAGTCATGGTCAGCCGTCTATTACAATCAGGTAGGAGCTGCTGCCTTTGTACGTGAGTTTGGATTTATTCCACACATTTATCACTAAGTGATCGCCAAGGCTACTCAATTGTCATTTTAATCTTAGGGACGGCATTGGCAAGGTCCAAAGAAGTACTAGAGGCAAAAAGAGGACGCGAAGAGGGGAGGCACCTGGTCCCTATGTGAAGGTACCATAAACAAGCATTTACCACTATGTGAATGTGCTCACATGTTGCCATTAAAGCTTCGTCTGGCTTGTGTTTGTTTTAGTCCTTGCGAGAAAGAGGAGTGTTTTCTGAGGGCAGACTGCATGCTTACTATGTCAGACCAAAAATGCTTCAGTTTAACAGCACAATGACATTGAGGACAGACTGTTGAGTGTTAACATTTCTTCGTTAGCAATGTTGGTGTTTTTTTCATGTCGAAATAAGAAACCCATGAACTTCGCTGATACATGCTCTTAATTGGGCAGTAACCATATTAGGCTCATTGTCTTTGTCAAGTATAAGTTGCATTTCATCTGCCTCAAATTAATAAACGTATCATGTTTTCAACCATATTTGTGCAGAAAATGATGCATTTCTAAAAGGTTTGCAAACGTGCATAATATCCCATATACAGCTGCAGCATATTACTGAGGTCATCAAGTATGACAGGCAGGGAATGTTCTTCTAGTTTATGATTGAAGTTTAGTTACAGTTGAGCTGTATCCACCAGTTGCCGATAATACAACAGAATAAATCTCAATTCAGGCTCAATCAATCAATGGCTTCTTACATATACATATGTATACAGTGCTGTGAAAAAGTATTGGTCCCCTCCTCAAATTCTTATGTGTTCGTAGTTTGCC
Source organism: Phycodurus eques (assembly GCF_024500275.1). NCBI lineage: Eukaryota > Metazoa > Chordata > Actinopteri > Syngnathiformes > Syngnathidae > Phycodurus > Phycodurus eques. The sequence goes on from NC_084530.1 coordinate 5,603,444, forward strand.
CACTTTAATGGTTAAAAAACAAATGTATCAGACAGCTATGACTTAATACAACTTTGTGTTCCACTAAACAGTGAGTAAATTGAGACGAGACCATTATATCAGTTCACAGCATATACCTTTTGCGACATTTGTTTGGTGGTGTGCTGTGAGAATTGTCTATTGTAAAATGGGTTTTGGCTAAAAAAGAAAAGAAAATGGTAGGGAAGCGCTGGTTTGGAATAGAATTTATTTATTTTCACTGTCACAGGAACAAGGATAATCATCTCCTGAAATTTTCATCAGACAATATTGAGGGAGGGCAATGCATGGTGCATGTCACAGCTTGGTGGTAGAAGCTGTTTTTGAGCCTCTGGGTTAACAGGTGATAAACCTCACTGACAGGTGTTAATGTTTCAGAACTTGAAATTTATTTGTCTGCATTTCTTTCACAGAGGCCATGTCACCAGACACAGGCAAGCAGGACTGATTTTGCTATATTTTCCCAAGATGATTATTCCAAGAATGTTAACTACCATGTGCAGAAGAACACTGACGACGAGAATACAAGGGCAGGATTCACCAAGGGGGTAGCATACAACTATGGCAGTAAGGCCTGTTACACTGGCCCAAATTTTAAAACAAAACACAATGTGAACCAGCGACAACAGAGACTAGAGAAAATGCACCAGAAAGGTCGACAGCAGCCGCGAAGACGGACTCAAAATCAAGGGGGAAGCCATCAGATGAAAAGTTCATGGAAATCAGGAGACAGAACCGAATACAGAAATCATAGGCTGAACCGGAATCACACACAGGTGAGATTTGACATCGAGAATGAAGTGGCTTCATTTCAAATTCTACTGTCATGCTTCTTATAATTATTTTTCTTAGTCCATCAAATACTTCACACCAGAGTTCAAGGAGCAGAATGCCGTGTTGGTGAATGGACAGGTCATTTGCCGCCATTTCCTTTATGGAAGGTGCATCAAGGTGAGTGCTGTATTTTTGGCATGTTAACTAAAAACTGATCTCCAACTCAAGAAAAACATTTAAACACATGATGTGTTGAAAAGTTGTTTTCCCGTACTCTTCTCGCAGGGTGACAGCTGCCAAATGCAGCACATTCAAGCTTACAACGATCTCATCAAAGAAAGTTGCAAGTATTACATACAAGAATGTTGCACGAAAGGGGAGCAATGCCCATTTATGCACAATATCCTTTGCTGTAGCCAAAATATCGTCGCTGTGGACTGCACTACAGGTAAAAAGTATTCTATAACATGTAGCTTGGGCGAGGCAAGCCAGCATTTGGAATCAAGTCTTGATCTATATATGGTAGAACCCTAAGTGCTTCAGTTCCATTTCAATTGTTTCCTTAACGGCTGTGCACAGTCCTTCCCCTGCAAATTTTTCCATAAAAAGGGACACTGTTCTAAAGGAGAGGACTGTAGGTTTTCTCACGAGCCACTGAATGACATCACCATGAAATTGTTGAATGAGGTGTGTATATAAAAGTTTACTTGGATCACATTTTGGGTACGTTTGATCATATGCAAGAAAATGTATGTGAACCCTTTGGAATTATCTGGATTTATGCATAAATTGATCATATAATGTGATCTGATCCTTATCTAAGTCACAACAATATATAAACACAGTCTGCTTAAACTTCACACCATACAAAAATGACGTTTTCATGGTTTCACTGGACATGCCGTGTTAAATTTACATTAAAGTCCAGAGTCAGCTGACCAAGAGTCCAATTAATATGAAGATTGAAAATGTTGGTTACCCTATAAAAACACACGCACACACCTGTTTTGAGTTTTCGATTCACAAGAAGTATTGCCCGGTGTGAACCATGCCTTGCACAAAAGGGCTATCAGAATAGTACTTACAGTTAAGAATTGTTAACTTGCATCAAGTTAGAAAGGGTAACCAAATCTCTAAAAGCCTTGTCTACCAGTCAGTTTCACACTGTTGCTACTCTCCCTTGGAATGGCCGTCCTGAAAAGATGACAGCAAGAGCAGACCGCAGCAATGAGGTGAAGAAAATAAACACTCGCAGAACTCTCTGGCACATGTGAACATCTCCCTTGACTAATCTACAAGTGAGGCATTAAAGAAGAATCAATGTCAATGGGGGAAGCTATCACTGTCCCAAAAACATTGCGACAGGTTTGAAGTTTGCAAACGAGTGCCTAGATGTTCTAAAGCTCTTCTAGAAAGCAATTGTGTGGACAGATAAAACCAAAGTTGAGTTGCGTGGAAAGAACACTGCTGTGTGTGGAGGAAAGGAAAAAAAGGACCAAAGTAAATCAACAACTAAATTGCTTAAACAGAAGAAAAGGCACCTTGTGGAGTGGCACAGTCAGAGTCCTGACCTCAACCCAATTTGAGAGACTGTGACATCCAAGGGGAATATTGCTGAGTTTGTAAAGCTAAAGATTCACACTTTTTCCACCCTGCACTGTGATGTTTCAGTAAAAAAATAAAAATGTTTCTTGCAATTGTATAATACAGTTTGCACCAAGTTACTGCACATTTCTTTCCTCTACAGGTAATGGAATTAGAAATGGAGCTTGCTAGGAAAACTGAACAGTCTTCAGTTCAGCCAGCGACAGATGAACCAGAGGTCAAACAAGTTACCAAACCTGATATACCTGAAGAGTCAAATAAGGGATCTGAGAAGTTAGTACAGCCCTTCAGGTATGTGTTCACACAATCATTAAAAGGTCTGTGCAGCTGGACCATCTGTAAAAAGCATGTTTTTATTTTTCAGGTTTAACTTCTATAACAGCGCTGACTCAAATGCTTATAATAAGGGAACTTGTCCGAATGAAGGCGTAGTGGATGTCACTGAAGAAGATGCCCGGTCACATCAACCAGTGTGCCAGTCTCCATTAATTAACCTCTGTCCTGAACCACCTGTTTTGTATTCCGCTGAAGCGGTGCTGGAACCTCAGTTGTCTAGTGTCTTCAAAACACCCAGGAGTCAAGGCCACTCAACCCTCTCGGTCTCTCCCACTTCCTCGGGTTGCAACGGATCAGCAAACCATTGCGATGTCCCTTACGCAGTTAATGTTGTCCTCGGGTCATCTAAATCCACAGAGAGCTCGACTTTGGTTAACACACCTACCGCTGCTGCGCCAACGCCACAGGTCATATCATATACTCCAACAGTTGAACAGAGTTCAGTGAGCCAAGATAACAAAGCCTCAGATTTATTACCTACGAAAAATGAAGCTAACAAAGTGCTGAGAGAGACTCGGAAAAAGGCGTCAGTCCTCCAAGTGGATCGGGTTATTCATTGTGACAATACACCAGTGCCTGCTACGTCCTCAAAAATCACCCAAGCAGAGAAGTGTGCAGAATGCATAACAGGACCCTCAAGTTGTAAGACCTCTCGTTATTTTCTTAGAAAGGAAGAAACCCAGCAACTACCAACAGACATTTCATCCTCTGTAGACTGCACTCCATGTACAAAGTCCCGTAGGAGTGGGTTTCAAAGCCTTTTTTCATGCCACCCTAGTCGGTTATCTACTCCAAAACACTCCCCACCCTTCAAGTCCCATCCATTGTATGTGACAAATGATATTCATACTCTTAGTCTCTCGCCTCAGAGGTCCACACAGTTTAAAGAGAGTGCTGCTGTTGCTGCTGCACCTGTCAACACCTCCTCTCATATTAGTGCTTCTGGGAAACCCAACGATCACCTTCCTTTGCAGTGTCCATCATCCAAAAACACACCTTCTGCTTTCAATTCTGGGGCGCAACAGGGATATTCTTCAAGTAGAACCATAACGCAGCATAAAACTGATTGTCTTGACCCGTCGGGACGTGGATGTAATGTAACCTTAAAAACACCATTTAAAAGCCTTTTTGTGAGCATTGTAGACACCCAGAGTTCAACACGAGATAGGCCGACAACCTCATGCAGCCCCCACCAATGTACTCAGTCTGTCTCTGCTTCTCCCAAGTCTACTTATGTCAAATACCAAGATTCTTCCATTAAAATAACTGCTGAATCAGACCAGGCTTGTGCGAGGTCTCTGTCGAGCCTTTTTGCCACCCCTCTCAGTGAACTAGAGGCTCCTCTCACTCTCCTCTCTCCACCCAGCGTGTCTCGGGGAAACCATTCGTACAAGCCAAGAGACGCAGCAGGTCCTTTGTTAGACGCCGCTCAAAGTGAAGCTCCCCTTCCAAACCTTGTCACTGATTGTGTCCCTCAAGTGCCACAAGCATCCTCCTCCACAGAAAATGACATAATAGTTGATCCAAAGCAGCAAAACTTAAAGAATCAAGAATCAAGCCCATATATATCAGCAAGCCAACAGCAGCTACCCGTCATGCCACCCTACGTTGGTAAGAAGGCCAAACTCAATACTTATGGACACCATTACGAGAAACTGATGAGTTCTGATACAAATTGTGATTTTCATTCTTTAGATTCTTCACCAGCAGCTACTTCAAATTCAGTCTTGAAAACACTCTTCTTGTGCCTGAGCCCGTATCAACAAGACAGACAGTAATTGGACGGTATTCAATTTGTTTTTCAGTTACAGTAGCTATAAAGTGGTATGTTTCTCCTGAGTGAAATTCAGGTCGATGGATTTGGATGCCCACCCAAACCCGTTTGGATTCCGCAACCCTCTCCCCGCAGGTGGATGGATGCCCGGGGCCACCGTCCCGTCTGCAACCCAACCCCCCGCCCCCACACCCCACTGCTCGCCCAATCATTAAACTTAGATATTGAGCAATGGAATTCAATATACAAAAAAAACCCAAAAAAGACAGCAACAGGCGATTGCCTAACCTGTTGTGTAATGCAAATTTCTAGATTACAATTTCTAGATAAAGCAAAACACTATCACTGGATAATGTGAACTCACCACTTTTGAGGTTGAGAACAGTGATTAGATCACTCTACAGAGAAACCTGTTTTATTTTATTTCCCCTTCATACAAAATTTTGCACATTGAACAAAGCACGTTCTTGAGGGGCGTCATTTTTCCTGAAAGGCAAGGAAGGGGGCTGGCGAAGTGCTCCAGTTCACACATTGACTTTAAAATTCAGTGTTTATTCTAGATGCAGTAATGTGTATCATTATTGTATTACTGTCTATTGAATGAGCTTTTATATTATGTATATATCTTTTTTTTCTTTATGAGCTCATTTTATGGAGTAATCTGAATTAAATGTAATCTTGAAAATCCAGGTGTATTGCAGTGTGTCCATTTTCTATACCGCTTATCCTGTTCAGGGTCACGGGGAGTTGGAGCTTATTCCCCCTGTGTTGACGCCAGTCAGTCACAGTCACTGACTTGGAGCTGAACCCGCACTGCCTGCATCAAAGTCAACGGAACTTACTATGACACCATAAGTGATTGCTGATGGTGGATATAAGGAGTGACTAAAATATATATATATTTAAATGATTTGTGATGATTATTAACGAGTAAAGTTGTATACAGGATGTGTGGCCGTGTGAGAAAATATTACTTTGGGCCCTAAGCGTTTAATGCAGCGAATCCTTCAATTTGTAAGTACATTACATCTTTCCTATCAACATTTTTCAACAAACAAACCTTCAGTATTCCATTCCTTCTCATTACTTTTGCGGTCACAATTTTGAAGTCCTCTGGGGGGGGGGGGATGTTTATATATATATATATATATATATATATATATTTGTGTGTCTCAGTATCATTAAAACACAATACTGTTTAGTATATTTCAATCATATAATCCTAACTCAAAAGGCTGAGAGACAATGGCTCTTTTCAATACGTGACAATTTTAGACCGTACCGCACTCCTTTCAGTACGTGAAAATTGTAGACCGTGACTTGCGCCTCGGAATCGACTTGTTAATTTAGCTAGCTTTTAAAAGTAGTTTTTTTTTTCTTGATTATGTTTATAAAATTGAAAGAAGAAAATGTATGTGACCGCCCGTGATGCCGGTACTCCAAAATGCTGCCAGTTTGAGTAACGAGCACAGTAACTCATTACCTTTCTCGTGAAAGTCACTTCTTCAGAGCAGCAATAGTTACTTATGGTCATTTCTGTTTCTCGCCGAGCAACTAAGTTACTTTTTCAAGGTAACTGTGGCAAGACTGGAGCACATGTTTGGATTTATTCTACAGGCCGTTTACCATACTGTTTGATTGCTTTTTACATTGTTTGCAATAAAGGTTTCACGCAAGAAAAAGAAAGAAAGCTGCAGCTTGCAGTCCTTTATATTGCAGCTTTGTTACTGCCAAACGATGACCTAATGAGCAGTGCTAGTCATTTCGTCATTTAGTTTTCTTACACATATGTGCTTTTGTAATGTATTTTATAAATTTGCTGGGTGAAATTGGTGAGGAAGGGTGTGCATAAGTTGGTTTGTTGATATGAGGGAGAAAGTTAGGGGCAAATGCGACTTCTCCTTGGTGGCAGCAGCTAGCTAGCTAGCATGTGGAGGGCGACGCAATCAAGCACGATTGAGCTTTTTTTTTTTTAAACCCGACTGGACATCGTCATACCCTTTATAGACGTACTCAAGGTGAACTAATTTGACCAGCAGGTTTATTTGCTACTGTGTGTTCAATGTTGTGCTCGAACGAGTATTTTTAACGGCAGATGAACCAAATCTCGTGTTTTATCAGTTTGAAGAGGAAACGCTGCTTCTTGGCTGTCAGTTGAAAGGTCTGAAACAACACATTTTCCTCTTTTGACACACTTCTGAACAAAATATTTTTTTCTAGCATTTGTATTATGTTTTTATGATAATAAAACATCCTATTTTTGATCCACCCAGCTCAACTAATTTGTATATAACAGTATTTTATTTCTCATATTTTGGCTGTTTTGCGCATCCCTTTTGCGGATACTCTGGTACCTGGGGGAAAAAGAAAAATATTTCTGAATAAATATTTTACAAGTAAAGTTAAATTTTATTTGAATACTCATTACATTTTAGTATTAGTGTTATCCCTGCTACATCGCGGTTCATGCAACACGGTCGCGCTATATTGCAGAAAGTTTTGTAAGTGTTATTACAGTTGTTCATCTATTTCATACTGTTTTCAATATTTTCATGTTATCCATTGAGCTTTCTCACTCTCCCCATATATTATGTTTGTATCGGTTTAAAGGTGTTTTTAAAGACCATAAAAAACGGGAGTGCAATAAATGCTATAAAAAATGGCTAGGATATTTCTATATTGTGGCTTTCACTTAGGGCCGGATTCTCCTGTTCGTGCGTAAGTCTGTATCTTATGGCTTGCGCGTTGGCAAAGTTTATTTTTAGCCTTGTCACACGTCTTTTGACGTAGTATTGGAAATATCCGACGGCCAATAACGTTATTTAAAAAACAAAAAACAAAAAAAAAACATGCAGGCGGTGTGGGACAGACAACACGTCTGAGATAGACAACTCTTAATGCCCAGATCAGACTACAAGACAGATTTGCTCTTTCACGATCGCATTATGTCAGACTACTGCAATAAAATCTTATATTCCGATACCACTGCAGCCCGTTTTTTACGATCATTGGGCTTTATCTTGTCAACTCAAATGCGACTGGATACACTCATTACCGTGGCGACGACAACAAGAGTGGATCGCGCTGACTTTGTATTATAAGGACAAAATGCGGAAAAACGTGTGTTGGTGGTCACCGGTGCTCTGGACAGGAGCGGACGTTCGTTTAAGGCTTGCTTGACGTATGTTCACATACTTTAAATACGATACGGCTCGCAAGCAGGCAACAAAACGTTATGTAGCCTAGCAAGCTAGTGGTACCACGAACGGTTGGACGTAAACATGCCGCTGTTCTGTTGAATCATGCGCTAAAGCTTCGGTGTGGGTGAAGTAATTTAATTGAATATAAATAAATGTAATTGCAGTAAGTTAGCACACATTATTTCTGTCATGTAAAGTTGGTTTGATCTGACTGATTAGAATACACGATCTGATTAGAGCAGTGATTTCCAACCTTTTTGGAGCCAAGGAACATATTTTGCAATTGAAAAATCTCACGGGACACCAACAAACAAAATTTCATAAAAAGGGGATAGATTAATTACTGTATGTACTTCCTGCCATCTAATAGAAGACCATTTATCATTTGTTCTGTCTGTCACTATGCCTCACTGGCATACATAGATGAACAAAGATACATTATCTATTGTAAATATGTTTTTTTGAGCAATTAAGTACACAAGTATATCCAGTAAATGAACAGGTCATTTAAATAGACACATTCCTCCATCTTGTGATAGGATCGGTGATCGGTTATCGTTTTTTTCAACTCGCTGATCGGTGATCGGCCCCAAAAATACTGATCGTGTAAAGCCTAATATATATATATATATATATACATATATATATATATATATATTCATTTTCCGTACCCCTTATCCTCACTTGGGGTTGCGGGCGTGCTGGAGCCTATCCCAGCTGACTCAGGGCGAGAGGCGGGGTACACCCTGAACTGATCGCCAGCTAATCGAAGGGCAGATATAAAAAAACAACCATTTGCACTCACATCAACACCTACGGGCAATTTAGAGTTTTCAATTAACCTTCCATGCATGTTTTTGGGATGTGGGAGGAAACCGAAGTACCCGGAGAAAACCCACGCAGGCACGGGGAGAACTCCACACAGGCGAGGGTGGATTTGAACCTGGGTCCTCAGAACAGTGAGGTAGATGTGCTAACCAGTCATCCACCGTCCCGCTACTAATAACTTAAAAATACGAAATTTCAATTTAAAATATGAAATTTCATAAAAATGTATGTCTAGATGATGTAAATTACCAATCCTACCTGAGGACCAGTTAACCACCGAGGGTGGTCCTCAAGGGCTTCTTGTGCTTCTTGGTGTGCACTTTTGAAAACCAGTTGTCCTACATATTGGTCTATCCATGGTTTTAGCTTGATGATGTCATTTCTGATGTGTCCTGTAGCTCACCTTTGTTTTCTCTTTCGCTAGATGCTCAAAGGATTTTAGTAAGAGTGTTGCGTGTATGTTGGGAGACGCAACTTCAGAGCATAATTACTACAAAATATTACTACAAAAAGGGCCAGAAAATGTCCTCCAATTCATAGAGTCATAAAGTCGCAAGTAGCGGCCACTCCTGGAGCTATATTGGTTGGAACTGTATTTCATCTTAATTTGTCTGTTTTACTATGTTAATATGACGGCTGTTGGAAAACTCACAACACTGTTATCCAGAGCTAACCATAATTAAATTCATCATCAGTTTCTCGTGAATCACATCCATGACAGATGTCAAAGAAAAGATGGAGAGCGATGACCAGCAGAATGAAAGGTAGAAAAGGTCTATTGGTGTCTGTAAAATGCTTTTATGGCAATAATGACCTGTGTAGAATTGAAAACTATCAAAATAGTACATCTATTGAAAAGGGGTTTCAATATGGAGCTACTATTATGTTTTTGTCTTCATAAAACAATAATGTAATGCACTTTGACAGGCTCTACGCAAAACAGTCTGTGGACAATGAGCCTCAATCATTCCCGAATACCTCAGGAGCTGAGTGCACCACAGAGGAGGAGGAAGCACTCATTAAGAACTATGAAACATTAGTACAGCTATTCAAACAGGTCTGGTTCTGTTCATAATCTGGATTTGGATTTGACTTGCCAAAAATGCTGTAAAGGGAATCTGATTAAAATAAAACATTTGTAATTTTTTTTTTAACTGTGTACAGAATAATGTCATTATGCACTGGCAGGCCACAATATTGTCAGTAATTGCACAGTTGCCCAATTTAGTGTTGATTTACAACAATAAATTTAAACCAAGAAGCTGTGTCCAAAATTGTATCTAACCAGATACCCTTTAGTTGATGATATGATCATTTCTGTATGTACAGTTCAAAACAATTGATTTCATCCCATTTTACAGATACTCTGACCGGCAACATCTTTACGACCATGCACAATAATTTGTATCAAAAATCTATACATATTAAGCATTTGTTAAGATAAATGGTCAGATTTAATTGACTGTCTGAGACATATCAATTTAACAATATATTTATTGTTTTGCATGCGCAGTTTTGACTAAAATTGTCAAAAAGCTATCAGCTATTTAAATTCAATTGATCTCATTAGTTTTTAGAAGTGGTCATAATACTGTGTGATCGATGTACAAATGTCTGAATGTGTTTCTCTATAAATCATGTCTGTACTGTGTGTTGTGTATTTGAAAAGGAGCGGTTGCATGTCATGGAAATGTGGCAGAAAGCAGCACAAGAGGTGGGACAATTCCAGGAGATCAACCACAAGGCTTTCAGTGACGGACAGCAGGCAGATGCTATGACACAGAAGTTGCAGGTTTAACATTGTTGTTAACATGCACCACAAAGCACATCTCCTACTTTAGTACTGTACATAAACTATCATGGAAAATAAGGGCAAGTGGTGCAGTGACCAACAAGAATCATAAGGTAGCATCTGTGAAAAAAAGTGTTTAAAAAAGTTTTTAAAAACCATACCGTAAGTATTTGCATTTCTTTAGTTAAGCAGTTGATAAGAATGCCATGGAGACCTTTAAATGAAAATTATGACGGAAAACCAACAATTTCCCCTTTCGTCACAGAATCAGCTCGTTCAATTCATACGGCAGTCATGCAAACTCAAAGAGATCAATCAGGAAGTGCAATTGGTAAGGAATAGTTGTAGTGTATAATTGACTGTGTCGACAGTGAGTGAATTTATTCTAGAGGAAGTGTATGGCAGTCGTGCATCTCTTGTCACACACAGACCAACAAGCATCTCCAGATGACAGAGAAAGAGCAGAATGACGAGATAGAGGAGCTACACAGCCAACTCAGGTAGCTAAATTATGGCTACCACCACTTGACAAATACTGTTCAACGTACCACTTCAAAACTGCAGCGTGGTTATATAATTGGTGGTTATACTTTAGAATGTAGACCATTACTCAAAGTTGTTTGTACAATATTCACAAAAGCAAGGTTGCACCTAATGTTCTGTGTGCCTTGTTGCAGAAAGACTAATTATGATCTGCGAACTGCCACAGACAAAATGGATGAAATGACCGAACAACTGGAATGTCTTGAGCATCAGCTCAAAAGAAAAGTGAATAAAGAAACATGTATTGTTCTTTTCTGACATTAAATGGACTTTGTTAGCTGACTTCAGTCAGAGCAAAATATTTATTAACAGGGCAAACGAAATGGAATTTGCTCAGTTTTAAGCAAGCATGCACGGGTCTCACAAGCTCATTATTACACATTTACAGTTTACATGATAAATATTATATATACACTTGAAAATAAACATTTAGTTTTAAGGTAAAAAACTAAATAAAAAATCATGTATTTACAAAAAATTAGAAAATTAGAGTTGCATACAATAATTGTTTCCAAGAAAATTACTAATTGTCAACTGCATGATTGCAATACAATGTTTTATCTTGTGGGGGAAATGCTGCATACAATTATGTTCTTTGTTGTGACTTGTCAACGTATCTAAATTTCCAAAGTTTTAATTGAACGGTTAGGAGGATGATGTAGCAGAGGCTCAGTGCCGTGGGGAAAAACAACTCCAACAGCTTCAGTCAATCATCAGACAGCAAGAAGTAACGTGAGCATGTAGCAAAGCGCTGCTCCCCCTGCAACATTTCATACCAGTTTCTCTCATCGAGGAAGCAATCATAAAATAGATTAATTCATTGGAGAGTCTAACATTGGTTCTCTGTGTTTATACCTGCTTAGACTAAAATCTGGGCCAGAAAATGCTTTGGAAGAACAAACTGTCTTGGAGACAAAGCTCGGTACCCTCCAGGCCCACTGTGCTCCCCTTGAACAGGACAAGTATGAGGGTCTGAATAAAGTCCACGGGTGTGTGCACGTGGCTGAGGCTTCGGTAATCCAGAAACATGATGTGGTTAAAGTCTGCCTTTGTCACTCTTTTACGCCAATGTATCCCCAATTAGTCTTTTTCCATTAACAAGATTTCCAATTTTAATAGTAGTTCAAGATTTCTCTTCTAAGCAGTGTTTGTGTGTGTTTTTTTTTTCTTTCAGGCCCGAGTAAGAGAGAGGCAAAAGACAGTGGATCTGGAGAACAAAGATAAGGCCATCCAACAGTTCATCCAGGAAGCTGCTGTTCGTGCCAGGAAGGAGGTGCATGTGGACTAAATTGTTTCTTACGTTAAAGAAAATAAAACTTGCAATGTTCTGTGAAATAACTTACTAACTTAAAAAAACATACAGAAAAGTCATTAATTAAAATCGGACATTACTTTCATAAAAAAAAAAAAAAAAAACTATTGAAAAGGCTCTTTCCTTCAATGTAATATTTTGTTGCAGAAACATTTGTGGCAATCAAATTATTTCTGTAACTGTCAATAAGACTTCTGCACCTGTCGACAGGTATTTTGACATACTCCTCATCAACAAACTGCTCCAGGTGTCCCAGGTTTGAAGAATTCCTTCAATAAGATTTGGATCAGGGCTCTCGACATAAAAGCACTCAGCTGCAGGTCATGGGTCCTCCAAAAGGATAAAAACCCATAACGTACAGTTAAAAACGCCCTTTGTAGTCTGGAGAGAGCACCCTTTAAACCTGAGACAGGTGGGGCAGTTAAGAGGAGTTGATCAATATATCTTTTTACAGGAGAAATCCTTTGATTGCAGTGATGGTTTCATCAGGCCACAATAGGGGGGTTTACATGGAGCCTTATATTCCACTTAGAATTCAAACCAAATGAAAATGCTTTATATAAGCACCTCAAGCAGGAATAAACAGGCCGAATCCGAATGCAATTTCATTTGGTTTCACAGGGGTGGAGTATTCCTTTTTCCCAAACCGATCAGAAGTAAATGTTCATCATGTAAACTGAATCGGAATGGAATGCGCATGCTCTGTCTTGACATAAATGTGTGGTGACGTCATCATTTGTATGGGACGGAGATCTTGTTTTTAACCACTTTAACTTTTTTTTTTTATCAAGCTGTTGCTTGAATTAAAGTGTAAAAAAAACTATTCCAACTACTGTGCTAAATGGACAAATGGCCATCTTGAATAATGGCGTGACGTTTACGTCTATGTGAGCATGTCAAGCGGCTTTTCCGATTAAATGTAGTTTAGATGTATACACCCGATTGGAATAAATCTCGTCACATGTAACCAGTTGACCAGAGATCTTCAATCGGCATGATTTCAATCTGAATGAGAAAAAGGTCACGCTATTAATAATCTGACAGTGAATCATGGCTTTCTATATTTACCAGATAGATAATGTGCGAGAGCAGTGCAACGTTGAAATCCAAGAAATAGTAGATGAGCTGTCCCATTTGCAAATGGTAAACCCCTTCAAGATGTCATTCACTCTACTCAGTTTGTATTCCAGTCTCTGTAGAACTAGACTAAAACCAGAGACCAGTATGTCTTTATTTTCCTTGTTGTGATTCTCTCCACTTTTCTCCAGGAGTGCACAATCAAAGAGTATCAGATTGAGAGGTGCAAGCATGAGAAAAAAGCTCTTGAGAAGGAATTGGAGAAGGTGAAGGAGAAGGCTTTGTGCTTGACCTCTGGCAAGTTTTTAAATTTTTGAGTTATGTGTTTTCCTTTAGGTGACTAAGCACCGGGCAGAGCAAGACCTTGGAAAAATAATTGCCCTTCACCAGAGGTGTCTAAATGCAGAGAGGATAAGAGACGACATGAGCGCCACTCTGCAAAGCACACAAAGCAAAGTAATGAAGTTTGAATCCGAGTAAGTCTTTTTTAATTTTTATTTTTGGTATTATTTTTTTTTATTCAACTGTTACAGCTTGCTTTGAAATCCATGACACCAAGGCAGTCATCGGCAGTGATTTTGATGTCCTATTCTCACATTTACAGCAGCAAAGAAGAGTTGTCTCGCAGCCAAGCGGAAATACAGCGTCTACAGAGCAGTTTGGCTGCAGCTTGGGAGGACTGTGACAATATCAGTGAGGAGCGACTCCAGCTACAACAGGAGAACTTGCAGCTCCACAGGGAGACGAATGAGCTGCAGAGAAGTACCTTGCTGATCCAAAATCAGGCTAAAAATCGGGTAATTCAAGTATTTTAAAGGAAAGATACAAAAACAAAAGAAAGAAAATGTCCCCTTACAACAGATTCACAGAGTAAAATATAGTCATCATAGTATAGTCATAGTCATACCTAGCTAGCTAACTGCACATCTCAGTTATTGGAAAACCGCTGATGCGTACAAAGACGCTCAGGTTTTTATATAGTGGGGCTTGGACTATAGTGGGGCTTGGGACTAAGTGCGTCACTGGGCTCCGTTTTAGCCATGGTAAAAAAAAAATCAAGAAAAACGTAATTGGTGACTAGCAGTTTAACGCTGAAGTGCCACAATTGAGTACTACATAGTTCTCTGCAGTAGAGGAAATTTTTAATTGGGGTAGGAAAGGGGTGGCAGCATGATCAGTTGAGCACTAACCCGATCCTTACAGCCTACATTATATGCAATAACAATTCTTAGCAATTACAATTTCAAAAACATTTTATTAGAAATATTTTACAGTCTACATTTCGTCACAGTCTTTCACAAAATCTATATTTTTCAGATATATTTAAAAGAGTTGGCATGGTGGGTGACTGGTTATCACATCCGCCTCACAGTTCTGAGGACCTGGGTTCAAATCCGGCCTCGTCTGTGTAGAGTTTGCATTTTCTCCCCGTGCCTGGATGGGTTTTCTCAGGGTACTCAGTTTTCCTCCCACATCCCAAAAACATGCATGCTAGGTAAAGTGAAGACTCTAAATTGTCCATAGGTATGAATGTGAGTGCAAATGGTTGCTTGTTTATATGTGCCCTGCAATTGGCTGGCAACCGTTCAGGGTGTACACCGCCTCCTGCACACAGTTAGCTGGGATAGGCTCCAGCAAACCCGCGACCCTAGTGAGGATAAGCGGTGTAGAAAATGGATGGATGATGGATGGATGGATATTCACAAAGATCTATATGCCAATTTTTATGATGGCGGTTAATGGTGGCCAGCAAAACATTTAACAAAAATACTAGGTCCAGTACCTTTGCATGCTTGCTCTTAATGCTGAGCACAGCCATTAGTCTCCTAACATTATTTTGTCTCGTCAGTTGTCTCCAGACGTTATACTTGTTTATTATACTGTATACTAACAGTGATTTATTTGCAATATTGCAAAAATTCCAGTCAAGTCAGGAACACAGGAACACTCCTAAAGGCAATGCAAGTATAGAGCCAAGTAACAAAAAAATAAAATAGTAATGGGAATGGGTTTCTTTTCGGCCACTTAGTGATACAGTACCCGGAGAAAAGTCAAACGCTCCACAGAAAAGTTTGAACCCAAGACCTCTGAACTGTGAGCCAGATGTGCTAGCAAGTGGGCCACAGTGGAGCTGCTTAGCCAGTCTCTCAGATATTGAAATGACACATTTTCTTTTCCTCTTTACATTGGTGGTTTTGTAAACACAATGTTTTGTTTTCTCTGAAAAAAACTAATATCTGCCTGTAGCATAAATGAAACCATGTTGATCGTACCAGTGATGGGCAGTGCATTTGGAACCTGGGTCTTCAGTGGGAATTTAAGTGACCCAATCAAGCCCTTAATATCACCAGTTTGATTTGATGTATGTAAACCTCTCCTGGAGCTATCACCTTATCATGGTGGAGGGCTTTGCACGTCCAAATGATCATGCAGAAGCTCGTAGGAGCTAAGTTGTCTGCAGCTTTATGCCCCTGGCAGGATGACCCATGGTAAACAGGTCCTAGGTGAGTAGGCAAAGGACCAGACAGAGCACGGCTAAAAGACCCCCTTTGACAAGTAAAATTATTGAATCGCAGTTTCCCTTGTCTGAACCGCGGGTCACCGGGGGCCCCCTCTGGAGCCAGGCCCGGAGGTAGGGCTCGATGGCAAGCGCCTGGTGGCCGGACCTGCACCCATGGGGCCGACACAGCCCAAAAAGGTAACGTGGGTTCCCCTTCCCCTGGGCTCACCACCTGTGACCTTTGTGGTCGTGTCATCGGACTTGCGGCTGCATGTTTTGGACACTGATGAAGAGAGAGGTCCACGTCGCCCACGTCCTGGGGTAGGCGGGGCACATTAAGTCCGAGTGGATCATGTTCCTCGCCTCCATTGTTGAGGCGGCCGACCGGAGCTGTGGCCATAAGGTGGTCAGTGCCTGTTGTGGCGGCAATCCTTGAACCTGCCGCTAGACACCAGCAGCAAGGGCTTTCAAACAGAAGGAGGAGTCCTATCGGGCCTTTTTGGCCTGTGGGACTCCGGAGGCAGCTGATGGGTTCCGACTGGCTTAGCGTAATGCAGCTTTGGTGGTCACTGAGGCAAAAACCCGGGTGTGGGAGGAGTTTGGGGAGGGCCATAGAAAATGACTTTTGGACGGCTTCAAGGAAATCCTGGTCCACCATCCGTTGTCTCAGGAGGGCGAAGCAGTGCACCGTCAACACTGTGTATAGTGGGGATGGAGCACTACTGACCTCAACTCGGAATGTTGTGAGTCAGTGGGCCGTATACTTCGAAGACCTCCTTAATTCTACATACACACCTTCCCAGGAGGAAGCAGAGTCTGGGAACTCTGTGGCGGGTTCCCCTATCTCTGGGATTAAGTCACTGAGGTGGTTAAAAAGTTCCTCGGTGCCAGGGCCCCGGGGGTGGATGAGAGCCGCACGGAGTTCCTAAAGGCTCTGGATATTGTAGGGCTGCCCTGGTTGAAAAAAGAAAGAAAAAAGGATATGAGTGTCTGTAATGCATTAAAGGACCTGGAGGGCAGGCAGGGCACAGGAGCACAGCCTCCCGTCCGGGAAACAGCACTGACGTACTGAATCCCGGTCCGACACCCGTATCCTCCCGACTCCACAACAGCCCCCAAGAAACCCTGAGAATGTTCGTGTGTGCCCGGATGCGACTAGTGAAAAAATATTTCGAGTGAATTGTGTGCTACGTGAGTGATTTAAGAGGCATGGCTCCTGCAGGCCGGGCCCATCCGGCGGGACAACCACAGAGAGAGGACGGCCACACCTAGCCCGCAGCACCGTCCCCCAGAAGCCCCCGTTCCACCCAACACCCACTAAATCCCAGAAAGTACGGGTGGTGGACCTGCTCCCAGACCAGGCAGCGACTAAACCCCACAGCAGGCCCCATGGCCTGCAGGGTGTCCTTTCCTCGTACAAATCAGTCTAAAGTGTGAGAAAGATAAAAAATTAAATAAATAATAAGAAAAAAGAAATAAAACAACATCATTAACAACAAAGAATACAGACCACAACATTTACAATATAATATTTTTAGTCAGATGGCACTGTAGAAAGGCAGAGGAATCAAAGATCTAGGTTTAGCATGTTGAAGACGGGTGACCAGCTATGTGTGTAATTATGTAATTACATTTTTTTTTTTGTTCTGCAAATATTTTTTTCTAATGCAATGTATGATGGGATTTAACCAGTGATTAATATTGAAAGATTGTTTATTTATCTAGTTGAGTAAAATTTTTTTCTTAGCGATTGCTAACCCAGCGACTATTGCTTATGAATATTTATTTGGGAGGTCAATTATGTTTCGTCACGAAGTATGCACAACTTTGGGGAAAGTGGAATTCTGCAGTTTAAAATATATTGCATAGATATATAACTGAAGTTCAAAAGCAGTGAAGTGGTGTGCATTCTCATATAGCATGAAAATAGGTGTCAGATATTTTTAGTGCATTGCATGCATATTTTAGATGAAGATAAGCCCATTTTATGCTTTGTGTATTGAGTAAAGTATTCTATGGAGCACTTTATATTGCATAAGCAGTACATTTGTATTTTTTGTCATCCTAAACTTATTGTAGTCAGTGATAGTCTAGTGGTGCATTCGCCTGACTTCAGTGCAGGCAGCGTGGGTTCAGTTCCCACTCAGTGACGGTGTGAATGTGAGCGCGAGTGGTTGTATGTGTCTACATGTGCCCTGCGACTGACCGGCGACCAGTTCAGCGTGTAGTTCGCTCTTCGCCCAAAGTCAGCTGGGATAGGCTCAAGTACCCCGCGACCCTGAACAGGATAAGCGGTATTGAGAATGGATGGATGAATAAACGTATTGTTACATATCTGTATCCAGTAATTAGAGTCAGCAGCATTTTGTAATTGGTAAGTGAATCGATTTTGTACATGAGGTTAATTTATAAACCTCTGAGAGTTTTTCCTTTTTCTTTGTAGGATAAGCGTCACTATTTGCTTAATAAACTCCAGCGGTTGAAGATTGTTCTGAAGTGTTGGGATCTTTGTTTGATTGCTGTTTTTAATTTTATTGTATTTCCCGCCTCTTATTTGAAATTCTTGGAACAATTCGTCACGTGTCATAAAAAATATTATTGTTAAATAGTTATTGGTCGTCAATTGCAAATTGTTCAAATGTGCTAAAACAGAGTTTTGTAGTTCATTTTGAAATCTGGATTGTACCTGATTGGGGAGAGAATACTGTGTACCTAGACCTAGACCATACCTATACCGTAATTGAGATTCTGCAGCATCTAGACTTTTCCACCAAGCCGTTAAGGTGGTAGCGATTATTGGCTTCTTGAAACAATTATGGCGTTTGAGACTTGTAGAAATAAATGGGAGTTTTGAGAGTTCAACGTTATTCCAGTCAATCTGTTTCAATTCTAGGCAAGACTGATGATCCTTATTGTGGTGCATCCATTTGATGAGGTATTGTAATTGGTTAGCTAAATAATCGTGTTTAAAGTTGGGAGCATTTAGGACTCCCTCCTGTTTAATTTATCTAAAGAGTGGATTATACTTTGAATCAAAAATTATAATTGGCAGAATCTAAGGTTTGGAACCATTTTAATATGGGTTGAAATGGAATTATTGAGAATAAGCAGTTTATTTGAGATAAGATTTTCGTTTTTATTGTAGCTATTCTTCCCAGGAGTGATACAGGTAATTTATTCCAGTGTTTTAAATCAGATGAGATTTTGGTGTGTAATTTTGACTGGTTAGCTCTGTGAGTTTTGGCGAAAAATTAATACCTAAGTACTTAATGTTTCCTATAGGAATGGGGTAATCTGGGAGCAGGATTCCACAAAGTTTGCTGTTATTGGGAGTATTGTGGATTTTGTCCAATTGATAATGATTTGATGATCGTAAAAATGTCTTAGTGAGATTAAAGACGGCTTGAAGAGATGGCTTGGGTTTTTGTAAATAAAGAAGAGTATGATCCACATACAAATTGATTTTGTGTTTTGCCACTGGCGAGCAGATACTGCACCATTTAATATTAGCACTCTGACGTATAGCGGTTGCAAGTAGTCCGATGACTATTGCAAGTAGAATTGTTGAAAGTGGGCATCTTTTTCTGGTTCGTCTTTGTAGAGTAAACCTTGTGATGTGATCCTGTTCGTGGTTACTGTCGCTTTTGGCGAGTTGTATAATGCTGCTATCCAATGTATAAATGAGTCTCTAAAGCCAAACTTGCGATGTACTGAAAATAGGAAAGACCAGTTAAATTTATCGAAAGCTTTCTCTGCATCATGTGACACGATGATTTATGTTAGATATTTACTTACTTATCACGACCATTAACATATACTTATCACGACCATTTAATGTGGCATTTTGCCATACCAACTGTTTCTCGTATTTTTGATAGTAAACCTCAGTAAACGTGAAATATGAATTAAAATGGTCCTTGCATTCCTGAGTTCCAGACGTTTTTTTCTGCCGAGACGCCTGAAATCAAGTCATTCAAACTTCTAAAGCTTAGCGAAGATCTCCGCCTTCCGTTTCCACTCCCAAGCCAGCGCTGTCAACATACAGTAACAAACACGTGTGCTCTCACAAGTGGGTCTTCTACACGGAGGCAACCGATCAGAGGAAATGAGACGGTCTTAGCCAAATATGGACAAAGCGGATACAAAACTGGGTCAAACAGAAGTAGCTGTCAGAGGGGCCTTTTCTGGAAACTCGTATGACAAAACCAAGGTGTTTTTTTTTTGTTGTTTTTTTTAATCAAATTGACACTTTTTTACTAAGTCCATGTTAGAGAGTCACTCTATGGAGGTCTAAATAGCCAAAATATGAGACCTTTAATGAAACCTGTCTGGTCATAGTGGAATACCTGTTCAAGTGTTGCTGCAAGGGCTTTCAATATAATCTTGATATCTTCATTAATCAGGTTGGTTTTAGTAGTAATCTGATTGCAGCTGTGTTCATATGGCTACTAATTTGACCTTTATCTTTTATCTCCTTGACTGTTCTGAAAAATAGAGGCGCTAGTGTTGACCAGAAATGTTTAATGAATTCGATTGAAATGGCCGGGAGCTCTTCCTGATTGCAAATTATTTAATGCACGATGTAATTCTGTGATGGTTAAAAGAGCATCAAGAATGTATTTATTTTCAGTCTTCAATTGAGGAATATTTAGGTCATTAATAAAAGTTTCAATATCTTTTTTATCTGGCTTGTTTGAAGATTTATATAAACTGCTATTATAATTGAAAAATATAAAATTTGTTTCTAGCGGTACCTGTGTGCAGTTGCTGTATGAATGTTGAATGGCTGTAATTAATTTTTATTTATTGGGGTTGAAGTTAGTTTGCAAGAAATTTGCCTGATTTATTATTGTACTCAAAGTTGATGAATCTTCAGAATCAGAATCATCTTTATTTGCCAAGTATGTCCAAAAAACACACAAGGAATTTGTCTCTTAACTGTTGTTGCGCAAATTCTGTTCTTTTTCATATGATGTTGTCGAATTGATGTTTTGGCTTTTGAAGTTGGTTTCTAAGCGCATGTCGGATTCACTGCATATTCTTCTGTGACATGTTTAATTTGTTTCCCTCAATTTCATTTTCTAATTTTAGTTATTGTTTTTTTTGTGTGTGCAAAGAGTATGGTATTATTCAACCGCTCATTACAGATTTCCTGGTTTCACGTCGTTTTTCTCACTAAATATACTTCCAAAGGTGCTATTGACCTGAAAATTTCACCAGATATTGGGAACTCAATTAATCCATACAAAGAAAGTAGAACAAATAAGCTCAGAAATTAAGTTGCGTGTAAAAATGTGAAATGACACAGGGAAAAAGTATTGAACACATGAAGAAAGTGCGGTGCAAAAAGGCATGGAAATCAATAATCATCAATAATCAAACAGCAATCCAGCCCCTTGTCAGCCCTAATTGATGGCCTACAAAAAGGTCTCATTGCCAAGGTGTGAGTCAAGACACATCTCATGATGGGTAAGAGCAGAGAGCTATCTCAAGACCAGCGCAAACTAATTGTTGCAAAACATAACGATGGCATTGGTTACAGGAGCATATCTAAGCTTCTGAACGTTCCAGTGACCATGGTTGGGGCCATAATATGTAAGTGGAAAGTCAATCATACTACCATAAATTTGCCTCGATAAGACAGACAGAGGAATGCAAAGAATAATCAGAAGAGTTGTCAAAGAGCTCAGGACCACCTGTGGAGAGCTCAAAAAAGACCTGGAATTAGCAGGTACCGTTGTCACAAAGAAAACAGTGAATAATGCACTCCGCTGCCACGGAGCGGAGAGATTTGTGAAAAAAATCTGAAATTTACCAAATTTGGAAATATGTTTTGGGTCAGCGATATGTAGTATTTATTATTTCTGTACAGTTGCCACATAACCTGCTGATCTGATTCTGCTCAGTCTCATTGTCAGATGTCTTAAATACATTGTGTACATAGATACTTTTAATTATTTGATATACTTATGGATGTGTGCTGCTAATTTCCCAAATACAATACTAATATTAAAAGTTCTTCTATTCTGTTGTGTACTATTATGAATGCCATGTAGGGATTGCTATGCTCTTCTGTGTTATGTTAACCAGTCTTATTAGTTAGTTAGAGACCTCAATGCTATGAGGCATATTAGGCCGCAGTTGCGGTTTCAGTAATCAGTAGTTTTTTTTACGGGAGCAAGTGATTGGCCCACTGCCCAACCCCAGCACCTGGTATTCCTAGTTGGTCTCCCATCCAAGTACTAACCAGGACCGACCCTGCTTATCTTCCGAAATCGGAGGAGATCGGGCAGCATGTGGGGAGCGGGTCAGCAATTTAATTTCTTTCTTTAGCATTTTGCCTTAAATACAGACATTATCAGCATTTACAGCCACTTACTGAGGGAAATGCATTTTTCATTCACCAATAATTATTAAAACAAAAGATATTGCACCCTCTTTTTGTTTGAATGTAAGAGATCTTCCGCATTCTGCTGCCCATTCCCAGATATTGGAGATGGAGCAAGAGTGCAAGTTAAAGGAGCAGACATTTAATGCAAAAATGATGGCACTGGAGGAGCGAAGCCATAACTTAAATGCTGATCGGATGCACCTCCTCACAGCACACCAGAAAAGCATTCAACGCTCGAAGGATGAGGCCGCAAACATGACAAAGGCCTTTGAAGCCAGGATTCAACAGCTCATGTAAGAACTGACGATGGTATTACTTTAATGAATAATTTATTGGTTAGAGGCCAGAAGGTTGCCAGTTTGGCCACAACATTAAGTAATGTTCATTAATTGTACTGGGAAAATCTTGGATACAAACCACTAGATTTTGCATCACTCCCTGTTTCATTGCAACCTTTGAGTGTGGACATGAATGAGTGATGCAATATGCTACCGACTAATACCATCTTATATGGAACAGATCCATTACACACTACCAAGAACCTCAAAATGAATGATGAAAGTTGTTTTTATAGTTGACTTGGCTGTAATTGTGTCATGCTTACATTTTAGGACAGAGATGAATCAACACAAACAGAGATTACATGAGGTAGAACTACAGCTCAGAAATAATCAAGACACTATGAATGAGGTTTGTGCAACACGCAAATAAATTTGCAGTGGTCAGCATGTTAACGCATCGTGACAACATGGCAAACGTGTTACAACTCAAAACGCTGAAAGGCTGAACACACAGCACACTGCAGTATTGGCGAGAGGAGCTACTGTATATCCTCTCGTATTTGAAAAGTAAACATTTTTGCTGCCAATTTGACCTTTAAAGTATGAGCAACCAACTATTGAATTGTAATTGACCTGTTATGCAATCCCTGGTTATCACCGGCCCTAGCCAATGTGGTATGGGGTTCCGTTTCTAAAGCGGCTCACGCTGAAAATGACAGCAACATTTTGTCAAATTTAGCTTCTAGAAACAGCAGGATGGTATTCGACCTTACATTGCTATCGTGTACTGTTGTGCACCAACATCAACACTACCCCAAAATCATGTTCAATCGCTAATTTAATGCTGTAAAAAAAATATCTTTAAAAATGTTTTATTAAGCTGCGATTGATTAAAATGGTATAATATACAGTGCCAGCACCATCGGCCCACATCAAATTCTGCGCTCACGCCGATCCCCTGACCACACAAAAATCCTTTACTACTACTCAAAAGCAGACGATTGTGGTTGCATCATCTTCCCCAAATTCTCTCAACGTTTTTAGAGCCATGTGTGATGCAATAATGAAACGATGAGCTGACTCAGCGGAAATGAATCTGCACATACTTACCTTCATCTCTTCCTGCGCATTACAGCATCCTTTTTTTTTTTTTTAAACCGGCTGACAAACATTTTATCTAACCTATTTTCCCCCTCATTCTTGTCTACAAAAACCATCTAGACTTGCAATCTTGAGGTAACATCATGCCACACGGCATTATGAGTGAGGGAAGAGGGGAAGTTTTACAACACTTCTCAGACAGTTGAGTGTTCAAGAGAGTTAATAGATTTTTTTTGGAGTTATTTTCAACACTTCAAATTAGTTTATTATGCGTAAAAATAATGACATCAACAAACCAATAGTATCCATCCATCCATCTTCCGCTTCGATTTGTGAAAATAATAGGAAATTGACCATATTTGGACAGATGATCTTTCCACTCAACAGCGACGATGTAGTACAAGATTTTAATATAAATATAAAAACCTAATAAAACATAAGAAAAGCAAATTTAAAGCGACTTTGAATGGCGCAGCCTTGAAAATGATATGTAGCCCTCCTCTGGCTCTTCCGCACGCTCCTCAGCTCCAGCGGAAGAGAGGGCCATCTGGGCTTTGCTGTCCTACGGTGCTCTGTTCTCTGCACAAGCAGGGACAATCGTTTACAGTTCTTGAGAAGAAAAAGTTGGGGGAAAAAAAGATGTGCCTCTGCCCACGAAAGCTCAGCGGAGGCTGCAGGTTTTCCTTCTTAGCACATAGCACTAGCCTTACTCAAGGCTAATTTACAGCAACAAAAAAGATGATGTGCGGAGCGAATAACAGTTACACAATGTGAGAGAAAGCAAAAATGTTCTGTAAGAATGCCAAGAAGCATAATTCATAAACACGAGAAATATTCGTCCGCAAATGTTGTTTGTAAACAAGTCGACAGCCCATAACCCTTGAAAACTCTTAAGTCAAGGCTGTATGTCCTCACGAATGTGGTAAAATAAATAATAGTAATAAAAATAGTGAGTAGCTGCAGAGACATCGCTATTAAATACAAGAAGTATATTGGTTTAATCTGGATTAAGCTCGAGGTAAATAAAGAGTGCTTTTATGTGTATGCAGTATGGGAGTCAGCTAGCAGAGTATCAAGAGAAGTCGATTTGCCTACAGAGACGAGCAACCGATGCCGAGCAAAGGGCTGCGACTGCTACACAACAAGTACGACTAATGATAAAAACAGTGCAATCTTACAGTCACACAGTGTGACATCTGTGGAATACAAATATACAGTGTGCTGCACATTTTGTGTATTTTATATCCTTCAGCTGCTCTTGCATAAGTGAGATTTCTTCATAATTTTTCCACACTCAATCATGTATGTTTCATATTTAGTGAGAGCTCAAGATTATGTAAATATTATAACATACAAGGCTACTTACACTGATTACCCCGATAATACACACAGTTATTGTGGAACTGTGAATATGATCTGAATTCATTTGGGTGACAGTTGTTATTTTCTCCACAGCTGTCGGTTTTGACATCCCAGCGAATGAGCAGCTCTGAGGCCGCGTAATGAAGACTGCTCAGTGTAGATGTTATATTCTTATTCTTGTGTGCTGCTATTTTACATGTGGATGCTATAAACTGGAATTTCCCCATGTGAAGCCACATGGTCAGAACAATATGATTGACCATAATTAAACTATACAGTGCTTTTATGAATGACAGATCTGTTATTTTGACGTTATTTAGCATTCACTTTAAGACATCCATCCATCGACATGGCACTGTAGCCTAACCGATGTCCAGACCTCCGTGTCCTGAGCCCCCTTCTCCAGCTCCACCTCGAGAACACAGCGTAGCCAAGGCTCCTGTGCGACGTAGTGCCTCCGGCCTGTCCGCGGTTTGCCCAGAGAGGGACACAAGGGACATAGCCAGTGTATATCACTCATCTCATGCAGCATCATGCAGATCTGCTTCATCCGTCATTGGCAGGCCCACATCCTTAGCAGATCCACAATCAATCCTATGGCTGATGTTGAGAGAGAGAGAAAACATTCACGCAGCACCGAGAACATGAAGCCTCGACAGAAACCTCTGCCAGTATGAACCACCACAAAATAGTAAACAACAAATCACACTAAATAATCGTATACAGTATTTACAGTAAAGGATATTATCTCACTGTTCTTTTGACATTGTTGCATATGTCCATAAATCGCTTGACCGTATAGTTCAGTAATTGTCATTTATTCCAGTGCTGTCTCTGTGTCAGCCGACTGGTTCCCTTCAAGAAGTGTTTTTTCCTCAGCGAGCAGGTCGTCCCCAGACTGGCCGGCAAGGTGGTTGTTCTGAGCAGAAGCTTCCAGCTGAAGAGCAGCCTCTTCTTCCTGCTCTTGATAGTACTGGACTGTTTTTCTCTGAAAGCAGCCCAGCTTTGTACACAAAACAAAAAGCGACGAGAGGGATTTGTGGAGAAACAACCACGGATTTGGGCTGACATTCAGAAAATAGCCAATCATCACTCACCTTATACATGATGATGGTAATAAGAATCAGAAGTGTAAGTCCAAGTCCAGTTCCGGTTAAAATAATGAACTGTTTATCAGGTGAAATGATGAATTCAACATGAACTTCAGACTGTTGATAGATAAAATATAGATGATTTCAAGATATGACTTGAAAAAGGATCAAGAGGCTTTTTATGTGTAAACTTTGAACTGCCAACTGTACCCATCTCTTTGTGGGATTGTTGTCTTTCCACATGCCGTCGCTCATTTCCTGTGCCAATCCTTTAATCTTTGGGTCAGTTGAGGCATTTGGACATTAGAATATCAGCATAGTCAAAAGCGATAATTGGAGGCAGGTTGAGTTGGACATACCTCTCGTGTATAAGACTCCAGCGCATATCGTTGTTTGTCGTAATCGACATGTATCATGCTTTTGAACTTAACCTCTGCACTGTCTCTGGTATATCGTTTCAGAAATGCCCTATTCTGCAAAGTGGGAGTCCCATCAGTTCCGAGATTAGATATCTTTGGCATGGCCTGTGTGTTAAGTGTAGGAAACACATTCTAGTACTTACTTGTGCACGCTGTGCAAGATGGCTAAATTTTATGTCTCCAGACAATATAAACTCAGTCGAAGATTCTTTTTCCAGGATGTACGTGTCACACTCGATGATTTTGCAGTATTTTTCTGGTGAACAGTACTTTAAAAAAAAAAACACAGGATATTTGTCGTAGCAGTTTGTAATTATAAAACTGTGATACTTATTTGACTTACTTCAGAATGAATTCCAGTAATGCTCTTGCACTGTGTTTTGTTCTTGAGAGAGATAAGATTGAATGGTGAGTTTTATATAAATAGCAGCAGGCTGACAGCTAGTCGTTTTGTGGAATTATAAAAAAATAAATTAAAAAAAGTTACCTGTTTTACAAAGACTTGATAGTTTTCCATCTCAAAGTTGTGTTGGAGTCGAGTTGGAAAACTCAGAGACACGTTCACAGGAAAAGCCTTCCAGCCAGGGTTATCTACCTGCCAGCAAGTGAATGTTTGTGCATTTGAAAGGAAGATTTGGATAGGAGATTATTTGGTATTCTGGTGTCTGTCTGTACGCTACAAGTTTGGGAGATGAAGGTAGCACTGCTTTGAAGTGTAACCTCTATTCTGCCCCTCTAAAGCTAACACAAGTTGCCAATACAGGTGTTGTTCCAAATACCAAGTGATGATAGTAACCGATCACTTCTGATCTTAGCAGTCTTGATTTGGAAGGCACGGCACCTCGCATAGTACAGCACAGACATAGTCAGCTCATGTTTATTAAATACATGACTGCCCATGCTCGGTATGTCCTGTATACTGTATTGTTCAGCTGGAATGATTGCGTTTACCTTGTATGCAATGAGCATTCTTTTAGGCTCTGTGTCGTCCTCCGTGAAATTCAGATAAGTCATGGTGTCCTCTTTCCTAAAAAAAAACAAAAATAATAATAATCAATAAAAAAAATGTGAAAATATATGCACGAATGAAAAATAAATGCATGCTGTATATTTACTGTCTATCTGTATCTTCCATACACTGACTGATTACACCCAATATACACATTTTATATTGTAATTTATTTCCGATGTGTCTACTTTATACACTGATTGTACCAAATGTATAAAAATACATACTGTAAATTGTTTTTTTTTTTACATTTCCCTTTTTTCCCCCCCATGTACTGGTTTGATTCCTGGCCATTCCCCCATTCCCCAGCTATTGCTGGTCCCAAAGAAATGGGCGGGTTGTGTCTAGAAAAATTCATGGAAGTGACTTGCTCTGGCACCCCTTGATGGGACAAGCCCAAAATTATTATTTTTGTCATTGACTGATTGTACATGGTGGCACGGTGGACGACTGGTTAGCACGTCTGCGTCACAAATCTGGCCTCTAATGTGTGGAGTTTGCATGTTCTCCCCGTGCCTGTGGGGGTTTTCTCCGGGCACTGCGGTTTCCTCCCACATCCCCAAAACATGCATGGTAGGTTAATTGAAGACTCTATAAATTGCCCGTAGGTGTGAATGTGAGTGCGTATGGTTGTTTGTCTACATGTGCCCCTGCGATTGGCTGGCGACCAGTTCAGGGTGTACCCCGTGTCTCGCCCAGAGTCAGCTGAGATAGTCACCAGCACACCTGCGACCCTGGGGAGGATGAGCGGTACAAAACGGATGGACGGACGGATGATTGTAAATGTTGCTGATAAAGACCAGACATCAAAATGGGAATAACACTCGTCTCACAATATACCAATCCTGTTAACCAGGACTTACACTGTTAGTGCCATTTTTATTTCAAATTGGACTTGGAGCGTCTTGGTCAGCAGAGACATAGTGGAGTTGTTATTATCACTGTGAATACAAAATATTGAGACATTTTTAAAGTGTCAAAAAATATTCAAAGGAGTAAATCCATGTCAATCACAGCTACCTTTTTCCAGTGACACTAATTGCAATAGTGTCATTCCACTGATACTTGGTGATGATGTGGAAAGAACTTTGAAATGTTGCCTTCAAGTTCAAGAAAACAAAAATAATGTTAGAGAATCAGAAAGAAAAAGCACATCCATTATTACATCCTGTATTTGTTTTTTTTGTTTGTTTTTTTTGGTGGGGGGGGGGGGGGGATAACTCTCAAGTACCATTTTAAGAAAAGTAATTACAAGCAGATATTCAAGTGGACAACTATTTTACAATGCATTTGTTGAATGAGTTTGGTTCAATTGACTTAATGATTTTCTAGTTGTGTGGAATGTTACTAAAACAAATGTCTGAAGATACTGTCAGTGTGCAGTGTGCGGACATATTCACACTTCTTTTAGTGAGCCCACATGCATTACGTTGGATGTGTGGTTCAGTGTCGCTCGCTTGTGTGTCATGACGTTGTTATGCTCTAAGTAGAACTCACTGCTGATCTGCTGCGGTACACTGGAAGGCTGACACCACATATGGTTTTGTCCGTTACTCCGTCCAGATCATCGCAGTTGTGGAGCGTTGGTCTTGTGGCCTAAAACACATAATGAGAACTTGGACAATACTCTACTTTTTGTAATTCGAGCCCAGTAGTGTGTATTTTGGAATACAGGAACATGGTTCTGTGTCTGTCTTCGATTTGGCGGTGTCAGTGGCAAACCTAACTTTAATTTGAATAAAACAAACCTTTAGAGAGATTGCATATGTTGTCAGTTAAAAAAGAAACAAAGTAATTGTTACGCATTTCTTCCTCATATTCCCTCTGGAAATTTTTTCCAAAATGATTTTTTTACGTGTATATTGCTTGACAACATCAGATATACAGTACATAATCAAATAGCTGTATTATGGTCAGTATTGTTACGGAAATACTGTACGATTAGTAGAATTACCTGTGTGATAATCTGAAACATCCTAGAGAAGGAGAGGCCCGGGGGATAGTGGATTGTCAGGCTGGTATTGTATGAGTCATCACCATGATTGGCTATTGTAATCGACATGTTGAAGTAATTATCTTCAGCCACTAGTAATGTTGGAGTCCTAAAAGATACAGCATACATTTCACCTTCATGTATATGCAGTGTTGTGCTTGCAAGATATACTTACAAGAATTTGAAGTCCACTTCAATTTCAGCAATACATGTGTCATTCTTTCTACATTGCTTTTCAAAAGGAACCTACAAGCATAGTTTTAAACTGTTAGTAAGTACTATAAGTGCATCCTCAATTGATAATATTCATGCTTCACGCCACAGCTAGTACCTCGACGACAGCTTGCGTTTTGCCATCCGCATTCAGGACAACATCTGCACTCTGACTGTCCTCCTGGGAGAAGTTTAATTTGATGCTGATAGGTGACAGTGTGTCTTGCACACATTTCTATCAAGGGAAAACGAGAAATACATAGTGGTGCAGAAATGCCTTTTTCAGAAAGTGTGTGTGTGTGTGTTTGCACGAATACATTCATACTGGCATGTAGACGAGGTATCGGAAGCATTTGTCTTTTTCCAGCAGCTCATAGGTAAAAGTAAGATTCCTGGATTTCCTGTCACTTGGACTGAAGAAACCTCGGTGTGATTGTCTCATTGGATCCACATCAATCTTGTACGAAATGTTTAGCCCTAACTTCATAGCTCCTGCAAAGACACGCTTTAGGATTACAATGCATCCAGAAAATAGTCACAGTCATTAGTCATTATAGTCATTTTATGTTAGGGCCTTATTCGAAAATGGAATATTTTTTTTCTTTCCCTTAAAATTCTGCACACAATATGGTTGCTCAGTGTAGAATGTCCACACAGAACTCAGCCGAGCGCAGACCTCCACCAAGGCCAAGCAACAAAAGAATTGTGGCATGCCATTAGTTTGTTTACCCAACTGTTAGTTATCAGGCTACTTGTTGATTGATGGAAGATGACAAGCAGATGGATGGTGCCATGATACCATTATTATTGGGGAAATGGTTGCATTGATGCAGCTTTGACGTCAATAATAAAGTCCTGTAGTGGCACCTTTACCTTGAACCTCACCAAAATGGATTCTTCCTTGACCCATGCAGCACTCCTCTAAAATGTTATGTTTTTTTAATGTATTTTTTGTATGATCCTGATAGCTTTATCTGTCCTTGTATGTTCTGCTTACAATGTCAAAATGGCTGCAGTGAAAATAGGTACAGTCATTAAAACAAAGCTAGTGGTCAATTTTTGCATCTTTGAGTTTAATTGGTCATCATTCTTACCTGCTTTACTCTTTGTTGTTTCTACCATTTCAAAGCAGGCTGTTAGGTTAACCATAGGTAAAATCGTGTCCGTGTTTGCTGAGCAGTCAATTTGGTCAATGCCTATCTCCTTAGGATGGAAAGACAGACGAGCTGTAACATTAACAATAGGCCTGGACCTGGAAAACATTGAAAAATATTTTTGATTTACT
The DNA here is from genome assembly GCF_024500275.1 of Phycodurus eques. Taxonomy (NCBI): domain Eukaryota; kingdom Metazoa; phylum Chordata; class Actinopteri; order Syngnathiformes; family Syngnathidae; genus Phycodurus; species Phycodurus eques. The sequence goes on from NC_084530.1 coordinate 5,634,348, forward strand.
TTATGATACATTCATAAGGTATCTGAAAAGGGCTAACATAGTGCTTAGATTGAAGAAAGGGTAGTGGTTATTTAAAATATCCAACCGAGAAGAAAATGCTACACACCATTTCTAGCAGAACATACTCTACCAGTCAAAGGTTTGGATACAATTTCTAGTGGTATTTACCGTGGCCTGGAAGTTCAAAACAATATAAAAAATTGTGAAACACATTTTAGAACACAAATTAACAAAGGCCAAAACACTTTTACATTTCAGAAAACACATTAACAAAAGCAGAAAAAACGAAACATCCGGAAAGGGAACGTCCGATTTCACAGACATTCGTAGAAATCCCACGCCCTTTCTCGGCAAGACCCACCCCTCAACTGCCTTAACCCCAACCCTCGTCCTAAACCTAACCATAATAAACTTTCCAAGTTTTTTTTGTTTTGTTTTTTTTTTATATTTGGGATGGACATCTCATTTCATCTGCGTAGCCTACCTTTCCCGCGATGTAGGAGCCAATCATGTTGAAGCGGGGCGGGTCTTGTCGAGAAAGTGTGGGATTTCTAAGAATGTCTGTGAAATGGGACTTTCCGGTTGTTTCATCTTTTGTAAAAGTGTTTCTGCTTTTGTCAATGTGTTTTCTGAAATGTAAGTGTTATACTTTTTGTAAAAAAAAATAATTCGGAAATGTAAAAGTGTTTTGGCTTTTGTTTATTTGTTTTCTGAAATGTAGTGTTTCACAATTTGTTATATTGTTTTGCACTTTCAGGCCACCGTAGGTATTGAATGAGAAACTGTCCAAATGTGTGGCTGGCAGTGTAAATGCAAATAGTGCATTAAATAAGGGTACGCTTATTTATGGACTACATACTGTTTTTGTGGCGGCACGGTGAACGACTGGTTAGCACATCTGCCTCACAGTTCTGAGGACCTGGGTTCAAATCCCGGCCTCGCCTGTATGGAGTTTGCATGTTCTCCCCATGCCTGCATGGGTTTTCTCCAGGTACTGCGGTTTCCTCCCACATCCCAAAAACATGCATGGTAGGTTGATTGAAGACTCTAAATTGCCCGTAGGTGTGAATGCGAGTCCGAATGGTTGTTTGTTTATATGTGCCCTGCGATTGGCTGGCAAACAGTTCAGGTCAGGGGGAACAAGCTGCCCCTCAGGCTGTCCATCTGCCCGTGTCAACCATTGAGACCTTCACAAGTTCCTGGGAACTACAGTCTCTCAGGACCTGAAGTGGGAGCTCAACATCAACTCCATCCTCAAAAATGCCCAGCATAGGATGTACTTCCTGCGGCTTCTGAGGAAGCACGGCCTGCCACAGGAGCTGTTGAGGCAGTTCTACATAGCAGTCATCAAATCAGTCCTGTACTTATCCATCACAGTCTGGTTTGGTGTTGTCACAAAAAAGGACAAACAGACTGCAATGGACAGTCAGGACTGCCGAAAAAATCGTCGGTACCCCCCTACCCAACCTTGATGACTTGCACTCTGCCAGAAAAACAGAATAAAATGACTTGCAAATCATGGTAAACCTATATTTAACTGAATGCACTACAGAGGCAAGGTATTTAATGTTCAAACTGATAAACGTTATTGTTTTTAGCAAATAATCATTAACTTGGAATGTTATGGCTGCAACACGTTCCAAAAAAGCTGGGACAGGTGGGAAAAAAGACTGAGAAAGTTGAGGAATGCTCATTAAGCACCTGTTTGGAACAGCCCACAGGTGAAGAGGCTAATTAGGAACACGTGGGTGCCATGATTGGGTAGAAAAGGAGCTTCCCTGAATTGCTCAGTCATTCACAAGCAAAGATGGGGTGAGGTTCACCTCTTTGTGAACAAGTGCGTGAGTAAATAGTCGAACGGTTTAAGGACAATGTTCCTCAACGTACAATTGCAAGGAATTTAGGGATTTCATCACCTACGGTCCATAATATCAACAAAAGGTTCAGAGAATCCGGAGAAATCACTGCATGTAAGCGGCAAGGCCGAAAACCAACATTGAATGCCCGTGACCTTCGATCCCTCAGGTGGCACTGCATCAAAAACCAACATCAATGTGTAAAGGATATCACCACATGGGCTTAGGAACACTTCAGAAAACCAATGTCAGTAAATACAGTTTGGCGCCACATCCGTAAGTGCAACTTGAAAGTTTACTATGCAAAGCAAAAGCCATTTATCAACAACACCCAGAAACGCCGCCGGCTTCTCTGGGCCCGAGCTCATCTAAGATGGACTGATGCAAAGTGGAAAAGTGTTCTGTGAAAAGTGTTTGAGTCCACATTTAAAATTGTTTTTGGAAATTCTGGACGTCGTGTCCTCCGGGCCAAAGAGGAAAAGAACCATCCGAACTGTTATGCACGCAAAGTTCAAAAGCCAGCATCTGTGATGGTATGGGGCTGTTTTAGTGCCAATGGCATGGGTAACTTACACATCTGTGAAGGCACCATTAATGCTGAAAGGTACATACAGGTTTTGGAGCAACATATGCTGCCATCCAAGCAACGTCATTTTCATGGACGCCCCTGCTTATTTTAGGAAGACAATGCCAAACCACATTCTGCACGTGTTACAACAGCGTGGCTTTCTTAGTAAAAGAGTGCGGGTACTAGACTGCAATCCAGACGTGTCTCCCATTGAAAATGTGTGGCGCATTATGAAGCGTAAAATACAACAACGGAGACCCCGGACTGTTGAACAGCTGAAGCTGTACATCAAGCAAGAATGGGAAAGAATTCCACCTACAAAGCTTCAGCAATTTGTGTCCTCGGTTCCCAAACGTTGATTGAATGTTAAAAGAAAAGGTGATGTAACACAGTGGGAAACATGACCCTGTCCCAGCTTTTTTGGAACGTGTTGCAGCCATAAAATTCTAAGTTAAGGCTTATTTGCTAAAAACAATAACGTTTATCAGTTTGAACATTAAATATCTTGTCTTTGTAGTGTATTCAATTAAATATAGGTTGAACATGATTTGCAAATCATTGCATTCTGTTTTTATTGATGTTAAACACAACGTCCCAACTTCATTGGAATTGGGGTTGTACCTACATGTTACAGAAAATTTTAAATCTCTTTCACGCAAACTTCACTCACGAATTTTAGAGTTTTGCTACTGGGGGCCGATCTCAGAACCATTCAATAATGGCTACACAGTACAAATATGACCCCACCCCCGTCATGGTTGGAGATGAAGGCGACCTCATCTGCATCTGCGTCACTCCCCTCACTAGTTAATTCCCTCCCCACAGGCCCTTTCCCTTCTTTTACACAAAATATCTTTGTCAGGGTGAAGATTAAAATCTAGAACCCATTTAAGCGGCATTTCAGTGTTTATACAATGTCATTCTCTGGACAAATAGCTTATAACCCCATGTTACAACCATCCATAGTGGACAATGCCTTCTCTCTTTGGTCCATCCGAGGAATCAGTAGACTCAGAGACCTCTATGTACAGTCCCCTCCAAAAGTATTGGAATGGCAAGGTCCCTGGCAAAAACATTTGCTTCCCCACTCTACCTGGTGAGACACCATCGGACACTATCCTTGCCCCAATTTCCTTCCTTAATGGAAATCTGTTGTTTAATCTGTAATTTGTAAAATAGTTTGTTGATTAGTAACCAATGCTTGTGGGAGTAGGAGGTGGGTGAAAAATACTCATACCAGTAAAAATTTATTGGTTTTCAAAAATAAATTCAGTGTATATTTTGCACTGCTTGAGGCAAATAGTCGTCACACCAGATACTGATTGGTTTTCTGAGCCCCTCCCCCCAAGGAAAACTGCAGTGAGTGGCCTTTTACTGAGGCCTTAATCATACTGTCTAATCAGCATTTTGATATCCCACCCCTGTAAAGTGTATGGATTATGATAGATTTGTGAAAAATATTTGAGTATAATGGGACTTTTGACTGCATACAAAAAGTCTTAGCTTTTTGAGTTCAGCTCATGAAAAATAGGAGTGAGTGTATTTTTTTGTATGTATATACAGTGTATTTATATTTACAGATAGACAGACGCATACACACAAATGTATACACACACACACATACTGTACGTACTACCTACATACATACATACACACTGTATACTGTATGTACAGTATATCGTGTTATGTTAGTATTAGGATAATAATGACCACTTCAGCTGATGAGTAACAGTAAATATAATTTTCATACCTTAAGACAACAGCGGCCCCATACGATCCGACTACAATGTCTGGTAGAGCGTCATCCCCCAGGTCTATGTTTCCATTGATGGCTTGTCCGAAGAATCTTATCCCATGTTTTATTTTCTGTCCCATGATCTTCTGGATTGGCAGATACATCAACGGTATGTATATGTACTCTACACTCATTGGCCACAACATTAGGAACATTGAGATCCCAAACTTCAGCTGTATCAAAGATTTTGCCTTTACAAAGAAAATGCAAGGTTGGATTAACAGTGCATACCATTTGTCTCACCTGACAATAAACACTGCGTATCCCTTGGTGTCTGTCACCTAAGTAGATGTACACTGCCCCTGCGTTAGCATCCTCAAGAGGGGCCCCAACTGCAACATCTCGCAGTCCATCTCCATTCAGATCCGCAAGACTAGCTATGCTGGTGCCAAATCTCCCCGTGGACAGTTGGGTTACATTTATTTCACTTTTCAGTAACATCTGCAGAAAATAACCACTTGAACGTATTCATTGATTCATTATTCTCCAGTAACTCATGTTGAGTTCTCATCCCAGCCCACCTCCTCAGTCAGCGTGTAGACGTAGATCTGGCCTTCAGACTTCTCCCGAGGGTGGTAAAACAGGGGTGCTCCGACCAGGAGAAAATCGGTATTGCCATCTGAGTCCACGTCAATAGTACAAAGCTCTGCCCCAAAGTAGGAACCAATCTGAACATTTAGGGTGACAGGCATTCTGTTTATATTGTTTGTACTATTACTTCTTCAGACAAAATAACAAGCTACTGGTGTTTTAAAATGGTGAAGAGTTCTGTTTTCCCCTCTGTAACCACTGATAGGGCCATACATTTCATAAACATAAGATGTTAACAGCAACATTTTGTATCTGTAAATACCATTATAATTCAAAAACGTTTTTAGGCGATATTACAAAATTAATTCTATGCATCATACATGAAAACATGAATGCATTTTATGAACTTCACCAACCTGTTCCCCATTTATTCTTTGGGTTACATTCCAGCTGTTCCTGTTGTGTGCAAAGAGTACAATTTGTCCTACATGCGCAAATCTTGGTGCACCCGTGAAGTACAGAGGAACCCTGTTCACCTGTCCTACAGAAACAGAGTATCCTGCAAGAAAATACACGTGAGAGCACAGGTGTCAAACTGGTGGCTCTGGGGCCAGATCCAGCCCGCCACATCATTTTATGTGGCCCGCGAAAGCAAATCAAAATTGCTCATTGTGTTCTGGTGTAATGCCATTGAGATATTTGCAAGCATTTTTTTGTTACCAATCCACCTTTGAAAAGATATGTAATAGTTGAGAAACATGTTTCTATAGGCTTCTGATTTCAAAACTGGCTATTCATCAATGTGTTGTGTATACTGTATGTAATTACAGTATATGAGGTAATCTTTGATTTATATGGGTTCTCAGTTGTAGCGGCCCGCCGAGAGAAGTCCTAACTATGATGTGACCCGTGACAAAAATCTGTTTAACACCCCTGGTTTAGAGGTTATACATCAACGTGATCTAATATAAACATTTGAATGCAATAAATATTTATGTGTTGCTCAACATTTGTGCCTACACTACATCCTTATTTACTGTAAGTACTTCTACTTTTTATATCTGCTTATCTTGTTCAAGGTTACAGGGAAGTTGGATCCTTAGGGTGAGAGGCGAACCCCTCCTTGAGCCATCACATTATCGTGGTGGAGGGGTTTGTGTGTCCCTATGATCCGATGAGCTAAGTCGTCTGATGTTTTACGCCCTTGGCAGGGTCTCCCATGGCAAACAGGTCCTAGGTGAGGGACCAAGCAAAGCATGACAAAAAGAGCCCCTATGATGAGTAAATCAATGGATTTCATTGTCCCTTGCCCGGATGCAGGTCACCAGAGCCCCCCTCTGGAACAAGGCCTGGAGGTGGTGCTCGAAGGGAGTGCCTGGTGGCCGGGGTGCGCCCATGGGGCACAGCCCGAAAGGGTAACGTGGGTCCCCGTTCCCATGGGGTCACCACCTGTGGGAGAGGCCATAGGGGTCAGTGCAGTGTGAGCTTGGTGGTGGCCGAAGGCAGGGACCTTGGCGATCCAATCCCCGGCTACAGAAGCTGACTCTAGGGACGTGGAACGTCACCTCTCTGGCAAGGAAGGAGCCCGAGCTGGTGTGTAAGGTCTAGAAGTTCTGACTTGATATAGTCGGGCTCACCTCCACATACAGTTTTGTGCTCTGGTAACTGTCCTCTTGAGAGGGGTTGGACTCTCTTCCACGCTGGAGTTGCCCACAGTCAGAGGCGCCGAGCAGGTATGGGTATATTTATTGCCCCCCGACTCGGCGCCTGTACGTTGGGGTTAACCCCGGTGGACGAGAGGGTGGCCTCCCTCCGCCTTCGGGTGGGGAGACGGGTCCTGACTGTTGTTTGTGCCTATGCACCAAACAGCAGTTCAGAGTACCCACCCTTTCTGGAGGGTGAGCTGGAGAGCGTTCCGGCTGGGGACTCCATCATTCTGCTGGAGGACTTCAATGATCACGTGGGCAATGACCGTGAGACCAGGACACCCTTGGCCACAGTTTGATGATTGACATTGTGGTCATGTCATCGGATTTGCGCCCGCATGTCTTGGACATACGGGTGAAGAGAAGTGCGCAGCTCTCAACTGATCATGACCTGGTGGTGTGTTGGCTCCGATGCTGAGGGAAGATTCTGGTCCGACCTGGTAGGCCTAAACGTATTGTGAGGATCTGCTGGGAACGTCTGACAGAATCCCCTGCAGAAGGAGTTTAAACTCCCACCTCCAGCACAACTTCACCCACACGGTGGGTCACATTGATTTCGAGTGGACCATGTTTTGTGCCGCCATTGCTGAGGCGGCTGACCAGAGCTGTGGCCATATGGTGGGCAGTGCTTGTCATGGTAGCAACCCCCCGAACCCATTGGTGGACACCAGCGATGAGGGATTGTGTCAAGCTGAAAAAGGAGCCCTTTCGGGCCTTTTTGGCCTGTGGGACTTCTGAGGCAGCTGATGGGAAGCAGCTGGCCAAGCAACAACCAATTGTTGCTGAGGCAAAAACTTGGGTGCGGGAGGAGTTCGGTGAGGCCATGGAGAACGACTTCCGGATGGCTACAGTGGGGATAGGGCGCTAATGACCTTGACTCAGGACGTTGTGAGTCGGTGGGGAGAATACTTCGAAGACTTCCTCAATTCCAACAACACGCCTTCCCATGAGGAAGCGAAGTCTGGGATCTCTGAGGCGGGCTTTCCTATCTCTGGGGTTGAGGTCACCGTGGTGGTTAAAAAGCTCCTCGGTGGCAAGGGTGGAGGAGATTCGCCCAGAGCTCTTAAAGGCTCTGGATGTTGTGGGGCTGTCCTGGTTGACAAGCCTCTGCAACATCGCATGGACATCGGGGACAGTGCCTCTGGATTGGCAGACTGGGGTGGCGGTCCCCTTTTTTATGAAGGGGGATCGAAGGGTATGTTCCAACTACAGGGGGATCACACTCCTCAGCCTCCCTGGTAATGTGTGGTCGTCAGTCAATCAGGCCACACTCAATTTCAGGCAGTTCAGTGTTCCATTAACCGAACATGCATGCTTTTCAACTTTGGGAGGAGTGCCTGGAGAAAGGCCTGAGACTTTTCAAACTCAGAACCTCTTGACTGTGAAATAGATGCGCTAATCACATTCCAGCTTCCTTATGTTGTATATTGTTGGGGGGAAAAGTAAAGAAACATAACAGAGATTGAGGGGGGTTGGATTACATTGTGATTATGAAGGTTTAATCGAGAAAGGATCGAAGAATGTTACAGCCACAAATAGATGCTGACATGTCACAGTACACTGGTAAAGGATAAAGAAATAAATGATACATACCCATGTAAGAGTCCATCTGCATTTGTGAATCTTCAATCTGTGTCTCAATTTGATCATGATGTTCATACAGAGCACCACGCCAACTGTTTGAGCCCACTGAACCCAGAATCATGGTATCCTGTCATGAGAAAGCATGAGTATTACATTTGATCTTGTAGCAGATTATGGTTGAATGTTACCCACAACATCTCTGGTGGGCCAGAAAGAGTGATGCATTTGTCACTATGTTCGCGTGGCAAATCTGCATACAACTAAACTGTTTGACAGAGGTTGCTCACCTTATAGAATGCAGCACTGAATCCCGTCTGCGACATCTCATTGGTCATATCTTGGGCCCGAGCCACTTTGTTGTCTCCTTCTATCTTAAATATGTATTTTTGAAAGTTTTCCAGTAATCCTGTGAGCCCTTCATAATTCTCAATTTTAAAAGCATATTTGTCCTTTGGATCCGAGGCAATTGTCTTCACTTCATTCAGGCTTTCAATTTTGACCTGAAACCACAACAAAAAGACATAACTGATTTCTGTATTCAACTCAACACAACTTGTCCAATTTAACTTACAATTTAGTACGGCGTTGTTCTGTCGAGCAAGAAATTTCTTCTGTGTTTTAAACATCCATCCATCCATTTTCTGAGCCGCTTATCCTCACAAGGGTCGCGGGAGTGCTGGAGCCTATCCCAGCTATCATCGAGCAGGAGGCGGGGTACACCCTGAACTGGTTGCCAGCCAATCGCAGGGCACACATAAACAAACAACCATTCGCACTCACATTCACACCTACGGGCAATTTAGAGTCTTCAATCAACCTTCTACGCATGTTTTTTTGGGGGATGTGGTAGGAAACCGGAGTGCCCGGAGAAAACCCACGCAGGCACGGGGAGAACATGCAAACTCCACACAGGCGGGGCTGAGGATTGAACCCCAGTCCTCAGAACTGTGAAGCAGACGGTCTAACCGGTCGTCCGCCATGTTTTAAACAATAAATGAAATTTTCCCCCTCACCCCAATGACAAATCGAATGATCTGTTTTTCAGTATAGGTCTTGATAATCATATTTGCCTCTGCCTCAGTGTCACTTGGATTTCCATCTGTGATCAGGACCAGAACTTTCATTGCATCGGATGAGGCACCTGCACGTTTATTCTCAAAGAGGTTTTTCCTGTTGGAAAAAAGGTAACAATTGTATTTTTCAATGGACAATGTTTTATCCCCCTGAGCGGAGCCTACAAGGCCCCTTCCCTCCCCCACCTCGGAGCCTCAGGCCACCTCACTGTAATGCTAATGCCAGTTTACAAACCACTGGTTAAAGTCACCCAACCGGTTAGGAAACAGGTACGAGTGTGGCCAGAAGGGTCCCTAGAGGCACTTTAAGACTGTTTTGCACTTCAAGACTGGACCATGTTCAAACAGACTGCCACCTACAACTCCATCACTGACCTTCGGGAGAACAGAAACTTTTACCGCCTACATTAGCAAGTGCATGGATGTTACCACCCCTAAGCCCATTACTGTTCGTGCTAATCAGAAGCCATGGCTGACGGCGGAGGTCTACAGACCACTGAAGGCCCGCAATGCTAGTTTTAGATCTGGAGATGAGGAGGGCCTGAGGACAGCTAGGGCCAATCTGTCCCGTGGCATTAGGGAGGCCAGGAGGGAGTATGCCAGGAGGATAGCCCACTGCTTCAGTAACAGTACTGACACCAAGAGTCTGTGGCGAGGTATTCAGTACATTACGGACTACAAATCCTCACCACAAACCTGTGACAGCTCCATCTCCCTGCTGAGTGAGCTAAACATCTTCTTTGCTCGCTTTGAGGCACACAACAGCGCTCACTCCCATCCTGATGAAGTGCTTAGAGCGGCTAGTCATGCAGCACATCAAGTCCTCCCTCCCCCTCTTTGGACCCCTTCCAGTTTACATATCGATCCAACCGGTCAACCGATGATGCCATCTCCACTGCCCCCCACTCTGCCCTCACACACCTGGACTCTAAGGACTCATATGGCATAATTCTGTTCATAAACTTCAGCTCAGCATTAAATACCATCATCCCCCAACAACTGATTCACAAACTGGACCAGCTGGGGCTGAGTACTTCGATGTGCAACTGGCTGCTGGACTTTCTGACAGGGAGGCTGCAGGCAGTACAGGTCAGCAGCAAGACATCCAGCACCAGCAACACATCCAGCACCATCACCCTGAACACAGGGGCTCCTCAAGGACGTGTTTTGATCCCCCTTCTCTTCACCCTGCTGACCTATAACTGTAAACCGATACACAGCTCCAACCTCTTCATCAAGTTTGCAGACGACACAAACATGGTGGGTCTCATCAGTAACGGGGACGAGACAGACTACAGGAGTGAGATGAGCCGCCTGACCAGTTGGTACACGAAAAAAAAATTCTCCCTGAACGTGGAGAAAGCAAGGAGATTGTTGAGGACTTCAAGAAAATACACTCCCAGCATGCTTCCCTAAATATCAACGGTGCTGCGGAGGAGAGGGTGCGCAGCACCAAGTTCCTGGGAGTGCACGTCACTGAGGACCTTTCCTGTACCAGCAACACCTCATCACTGGCCAAGAAAGCTCACCAGCATCTCTACTTCCTGCGTAAGCTAAGAAGAGTCAGAGCCCCGACCCCCATTATGTGCTCGTTCTACAGAAGGACCATAGAGCGCATCCTTACTGCATCACTGTGTGATACAGAGGCTACACCGCATTCTGCCGCAAGACTCTCCATCGCATAAGGAGGTCAGCTGAGAAGATCATCGGAACCTCTCTTCCCTCCCTGCAGGACATTTACAGCACCCGCCTCACCCGCGATGCCCTCCTCATAGCGGCGGATGTCACCCATCCATCTCGCAGCCTCTTCAGTCTGCTGCCATCAGGCAGGGGACTGCGGAGTCTGCGGGCTAGGACCAGCCGACTTAAAGACAGTTTTATTCATCAGGCTGTCAGGAACCTGAACTCTCTGCCCGCTCTGCCCCCTCTACCTCTCTTGTCCTCTGCCCACCTGAACTCTGAACTCTGTACCGCCACACACATGTGCATCCACACACACGCACACCTCCCCCCACACTGCCTTATAATTTGTAAGTGTCTTCGTGTGCCTTGGTTCTCAGACTTTGACTATGTTGCACATGTTTCTTAATCTTTGATATTTGCACATTTCATTTTTACTTTTTATATTGTATGTACCATAGTTTTACTTAGCTTCTTTATACAGATGTTTATTATTTATACCATCTTTTGTAGCACCATGGGCCCATGAGTACCACAATTTCAATCCTCTGTATGTGCTACGCATATTGTAGAATTGACAATAAAGGTGCCTTGTGCTATATTTCACTTTAACAATGAAAAGGACACTTCTCATCAATTTTATCCTCGTTCCATTCAAGTGCTTGTACAGTATTTGTGCATATACTGTATGTGCATGAATGTGTGTGTGTCCCACTACAGTTGTGTGCAGTACAACCTCACTCAACAAGTGTCGAGTTTTTCCAAGGCTTCATTTTTCTTTCAAATCTCAAGAATAATCAAATTGATATATTTCTGGGATTTTACATGTGTAAATTGATCGATTAGCCCACACCACCGCTGGCGTGGCTGCTTGTGACATACCTCTGATCGGTATATGTCTCATATATTTGTCGGTTCCAATGCTACTAGTTTCATCTTTGCTGTGATATATTTATTTCTTACTACTGCATATATTTTAACAATGTATGCAGTGTTTCTCCATTCTCGGCGCTTAAATGTTTTTTTTTTGTTTTGTTTGTTTTTTAATGTTTTGTGCCACTCTTAATTTCAGAATGAATTCAAACTAATTAACATGATTATTATATGTTGTGGCGGCACGGTAGATGACTGGTTAGTACATCTGCCTCACAGTTATGAGGACCGGGGTTCAAATCCGGCCTCACCTATGTGGAGTCTGCATGTTCTCACCGTTCCTGCGTGGGTTTTCTCCGGGCACTCCGGTTTCCTCCCACATCCCAAAAACATGCATGGTGGGTTAATTGAAGAGTCTAAATTGCCCGTAGGTGTGAATGTCAGTGTGAATGGTTGTTTGTTTGTATGTGCCCTGCGATTGGCTGGCGACCAGTTCATGGTGTACACCGCCTCTCGCCCGAAGATAGCTGGGATAGGCTCCAGCACGCCCGCGAGCCCAGTGAGGATTAACGATAAAAAAAAATAATAATAATGGATGGGTGGATTATATGTTGTTAATTTCTGTGTTTTACAAGCTTTCATAATATCAGATGTTTGAAAATAGGATAAAGATTCAGAATGTTATGAAAGTTTTGGAGCCATTTCGTGTGAGTTTAAAGCTCCGGCTGTAATAGCAATGGCTGAGGTGAATCACACGGACGCCCTTTTATAGGAGAATGGGGCCAGGCGTGATCTCGTCATTTGGAATGAATTCTTCACGTGTCATGAATCTGATGGTGATTTTGCATATACGCTGAGCTTTCTACGCATTTTGTTTTAGTGAATGAGCCCCAGTGACAGTGAAGCATAAGTCGCCAGATAATTAAATGTCCAATTTCAACACTGAACACAAAAGTTCAGTTCAACATAATCCTTGTCAGCGGGCATTTCTTTTTACACACAAAATGGAACAGAAGTGAAATGTTTGCACAGCATTTTTCAAATATTTTAAAAAGTCAAAACCCTCTGATTTCAACCTCTGAAATATGAATAGCGGTCCTTTTTGATTTTCTTAGTCCTTCATGAAAGCTGGCAAATTGATTTTGTGTTTTAAGCAAAACAAGATATTAACGGATATCAGCTTTACATTATTTTCACGTTACAATGTACAGTGGTTTTACATTGCATGATTAGCAGACTGGTTTGTTCAGCACTTTTTTCCAACTCTGCAATGACCAGCGGACGGCATACCCACTGTGAAACAATCACTAAATAACGTTTTGAATGATCTGATTCACTGCTCCCTCACTTCATTCTCTCTCACATCAACATAGTTGTAGTTTTCCCGCGTTTCACTCACTGAATGGACTCTGTCTGAGAGTGAAGTTACAGAGCAACGAGTCGAGAATTGACAAGCAGCAATCGGTAGCAGAGGCTAATGTTAGCTGCTCCTCACAACACGCACCACTTTACTGTTCATTAGTTCTCCCAGAAATGGGGAATGAAACATTCTGCATTTTTGCATTCTTTCATATATTCTACTGGGTGAAATAAACCTCATAAAATAACTCTCTCACAATGGTTCCAAGGTTTTGTTGAAAACTCATAAATGTCCTCATATAACTTACAATACAAATTCCAGGGCTTGGTGGGTGTTGGTGAGGGTTTGCATATGACTTTCCACTTCAAGTTTTTGGCTCGCACTTCCCTTTTGATAGTCAACAAAATCAAAGACTGTCCTGAAAGATGTGGCGAACTGAACTGCTGCAAACTGAAAAGCACACGAGTGTTGAAATGTTACATATACAGTGAACCCTGTAAAATCAAACAACCCAAACATCGTACAATTTGGAGTTCAATGAAAATATGCCTCAAAGGTCAAAGAGAACAAGAGCTCAAAGCAGTGACATGTGTAACCCATTTTTAGGGGTGCTGAAGTACCCCCCCCAAAGTCAATAAAAGCACCCCCAAAATTTGAGAGATCTTTATAGACTTTTTATTTATTTATTTCTTTTTTAAAAAAAATCGTTTAACACGCTAGAAAGGTTTAAGAATCAGATATTACTTGGTAGAAATGTAATATTTTCACAACAACAATACAGTTTGCCCCCTGCCTCCAGGGGTGCCTCCAGAACTTTTTTCGGGGCGTGGCGACCCCTGGCCAACCCCTGATGGCACCCCTGCCTGCCTCAAAAATGGTTTGATCCAACCCATCCCTCCCACCTCTCCTTGATGGTATTCTGAGAGTAGCGAACGCGCTACGTAGAGCATACCTTCCAGTGAGTGGTGACGTTCATGTTATGCCTTAGTTCAAACAGGATACGTGGGAAATTTCTAAACTTCTACCACTCAATACCAACATATTGTTATCATTACTGGACTTCATTTTTTTTCTGCATTTAACTGTAGGTCACTGTTCATGTTGTTGTTCCTGGCGTTTTTTTTTCTAGCTCCGAAAAGTTACAGGTCGTCACTGTCCTTTTTGAGTCGGAATGTGAGAAACAAGTTTTTGCCATGTGCACGGGTTAATATTTAAAGCCAAGGTGCTACTCACTCACTAACTCACTCGATGCCGATTATCACTGAAGCTACTCTTGTTTGTGGGGAAAAAAGACCCAGGTTAAGAGTGTTAGATCAAATGGTCTATCGATGAAGAATGATGTTGTAAGGTGGTAGATGAATTCACTTTATTCTAAATTTGTTTTGAAATCAGGACACCTTTAATATGGACCAATGTCACAGAACAGATTGTGTTTTGACTTTGAAGGTTCCACTGTAAACATCACAACTCCGTCGGCGTGCCACTGACCTTGATCGATGTGTTTTGGAGGCTGTTCATTATATCCAGTATGAAATATTTATTTTTTTGAAAGTCATCATCACTCATACTCCTTGACCCGTCAAAGAGGAAGACGAGGTCTACAGTCTTTTTTCTGCATTCTACAGGGAGAATATATTAGTTGACGGGAAGAAACAAAGACACTGCATGTAACATTGTACTGGAAGAAACACTTTCTTGGACGAAATGACTTCAGCTTTCAGTTGAAATGGTTAGCGATTTCGCATTTAAGATGTTTTACCTTGAAAATTGGGTTTGAAAGAGGAAATCTCCTGAAGATCCTCTGTTATCTTGTAGCACACGCTGTTCAGGTAGGAGTTCTCATAACATTCGTGAGCTACATAAGGGCTACAAACCTTCATGAGAACATGGGTGACAAAGGTTAGATCTAAAATAGGATTATCTCTCTGAATTTTGTGGTTCGCTTATATTTAGTGCAAGAGAAAACATTTGGCACGCACTTGTGATCCATGGAAAGAAACATGAGGCAAAAAGTGATGTGTGTTTGCTTGTTTATTTGCAGGGAACGAGATGAGATGGAGGATATTCAGTAAGCATATGTGTGCTTAGTAGGCTGAAGTAAAATTTAATTCAATAAATTATTGACATAACAGGCGTTCTGACATAGGATGAAAAAAATATATAAGAGAACAGTAACAAACATAAGGAGAAAGATACAGGAAGAAAAACAAACTATTATTTGGAATGACAAAACATCCATCCATGAGCATTTATTTCATTAGAACGAATATAGAGATACACAAACTAAATGTCATAGAAAAAGTGAAAATTGCATGGAATTAATATGGCAAAAATCATTTTGGGTATCCTTACGGTGAATTGGGAGTGTATCGGGTCTTCGGCTATGGACAGTCCGACATGTTTGACTTGTATTGCTTTATCTTCAAATGAGAGAGCTGTGAAAATAGCATTTCAGTTGTACCATTATTACCTGCACCAAGTGCACAAGAGTGAAGGTGAGAGGCAACTTTTTTTTTTTTTTTTTTAAATGATGATTTTAGTCTCGGCGGTGGTCTGCTAATCTGTGTTTATTTACATCTTCATATTCAAGCCATCATAGTTCGCTATTACAGTATATTGTTTGTTCTCGCTCATGACTCCAGTGCTTTGTATTCATAGCATACCTTGTGGTTTGAAGCATTTTGTAGTTTGGCTGCGGTCTGGTTTGCATACTGCCCCAGATCCATTATTCTGAAGAGGTGCAGTGACAAGTATCCTGAAGATGAGAGCAACCTCAATTAGTAAGATATGATGTCGGTGAAATGTTCGCTCTCCAAGATCGATGTCTTTTAAATAACAAGTATAAGCCAATTTAACCACCAGAACACAGGACATTCAATAAAAACCAGAAGAAGAAACCCAAGCATACCCCTTGTTGACGCCAGACACGAATTGAAGCACTTTGTATCCAAAGAAAGCTTTTTGATCCCCATTATAGACTTCGGGTTTCGTGGTGTCAATGTTGAATGCCAAAGACACTGGGAGAGCTACAGTTTGTGAAAAATAATCATCATTAGGAATCTGGCTGAGTGGATTAAATATTTAACAAATTTAAACCAAGCATTTCATGCGATCTCAGTTTATTGAAGAACATCAAAGGTGTTTTCACACACAGTATAAACTTGTGGTGAGACGTTTACATGCACTCGCGGGCATGAATGTCATACGAATTTGGAGATTTTAATGACTGCTTTGAACCAAAAATGTCCTGGATGCACAAGGTTGAATGTATTTATCGTAGAATTTTCTCTTTTTTCACACAAGCTCAATTAAATACATACAGTACATTCACCTTCAACAAATTGCTTTGTGATCTTGATTGACCAAAGCGCCGACCTCAACTCTATTGAACATTTGTGGACTACAGTACTGAAAAGGCAGGTCTGAGTCAGTTGCTGGGTCTATGAAAATGTGTCAATGTGCTTTACATGATTAAAAGCATTTATTTTTTTTTTTAAAACAAAGAAAAAACATCTTATAAACATTTAAAACAAAGAGAGAAAAAAAATGATTACAAGTACAATTAAAACAGCATACAGTGAACGAATGATCATTTAAAAGTGGAAATCCTCTAAAATGCATGAGACAAAAGAAGATTTTTTTAACCTGGACTTAAAAACACGCACACTTGGGGCTGATGTCACTTCTGTTGGCAACTTATTCCGTTTGTGTGCAGCATCATAGCTAAATGTTGCTTCACCATGTTTGCTTTGGACTCTGTGCTCCACTATTTGACCTGAGTCTGTCGATCTCAGAGCTCTACTGGCTTTATATCCCATTAGCATTTAATTCATGTATTCAGGACCTAAACTATTTAGTGATTTATAGACCAGTAGCAGAACTTTAAAATCTATTCGAAAGCTGACTGGAAGCCAGTGTAAAGACTTTAGAATTGGAGTAATATGCTCTGACCTCTTTGTTCTGGTCAGAACCCGAGCTGCAGTATTCTGAATGAGCTGCAGCTGTTTAATGCTCTTTTTGGGGAGTCCAGTCAGAAGACCATTACAATAGTCAAGTCTACTTGAGATAAAAGCATGGATGAGCTTCTCCTGGTCTGCTTGACACATGCAAGCCTTCACTCTGGATATGTTCTTCAGATGGTAGAAGGCAGTTTTAGTAATTGATTTGATATGACTGTTGAAAGTCAGTACACCAAGGTTTCGGACTTGGTCTTTAGTTTTTAAAGAGAGTGCCTCCAGGTATTTACTAACAGCAATCATCTTTCCTTTTTGCCAAAATAATTATCTCAGTTTGGTTGTGGTTTAATTGAAGACATTTTTGGCTCATCCAGTTATTTATCTGTTTTAGACAGTGACACAACATCTCAATTGAACTGTCGTCATCTGGAGACACTGCTAGATATAACTATGTGTCATCTGCTATGGTAGTCAAAATTAAAGAATTTGACCCAAGGGTAGCATGTACAGGCTGAACAGGAGGTGTCCAAGAACTGAGCCTTAAGGGACCCCATAGGTCATTGCCATTCAATGAGATTGAACACTTCCAATGTTTACAAAATAACTCTTCCTCCAGGTCGGACCTGAACCATTTAAGGACTGTTCCATTTAGTCCTACCCACGTTTCCAACCTGTTCAGCAGTATATTATGATCTACCGTATCAAAAGCCGCGCTGAGCTCTAAACTAACGTATCTTTTTTTCTTACTTAGTTCACAAGTTTAGCAAAACTAAAGAAATACGTTGTAACGTGTTTTTTACCCTTCTAAATACGAGCACTAATCAAGTTTTAACAAAAGGGAAACTATTACAGTATGTATACAGCGAATTTTTTCTTTCTTCGCACTAAGTTATCAAAATGGACATTGTATATAATAGACAGAAAACATAAATTTGTACTTTTTTTACGAGTGGGGGCCGAATGCCGATACCGGGTATCGATATCGTGCCGATACCAGCCTTATTTCAAGGTCTCGGGTACTCATGAAGAATGCCTATACAAGCCACTGATACCATCCATCTATCCATTTACTTGTGTTTACCCTCCGAGGTCGGTTCGTGGGGGCAGCAGTTTCCCAGCCACTTCGTCTAGCTCTTCAAGGGGATCCCGAGGTGTTTCCGGACCATCATGCCATGGCTCGTCCCTGGGGCTTCCTCCCGGTGGGACGTGCCCGGAATGCCTCACCGGGGAGGCGTGCGGGGAGGCTTCCTGACTAGATGCCCGAGCCACCTCATCTGGCTCCTCTCTATGTGGGGGAGCAGCGGTTTGGCGGCTGTAAGCCCTGCTTCTTACCCTATCTCTAAGCGAAAGCCCAGACACCTGCCGCTTGTATCCGTGATCTTGTTCTTTCAGTCACAACGCCACTGATACTTAGGGGGGAAAAAACTGACATCCACTAAGTTCTCCCCGCCAGTAGTTGGCGCTACACTGTGGCGGTTTGATACATCGGTGAATCATCATGTGCATCAGACAGATGATTGTAAAGCTCTCTGAAATAAAATTCAACTCAAATTCAAAGAAAGAAAGCTCTTATCGGTCATTGGGTTAATAGAAACGTTATGTATTAGTTGGGCTTTACACGATCAGGATTTTTGGGACCGATCAGCGAGTTTAAAAAAAACGATAAGCGACCACCGATCCGATCACAAGATGGAGCAATGTGTCTATTTAAATGACTTGTTCCCTTTACTGTATACACTTGTGTACTGTTTTTCTGCGTATCTTCAAAAATATCTTGTCGGGTCATGTATTCTAATCAGTCAGGTCAAACCAACATTACAACATGACAGAAATAATGGGTGCTAACTTACTGTAATTAAATTACTTCACACACACCGAAACTTTAGGGCATGATTCGACAGAACGTCGGTACACCCGTTAGTGCCAGCACTAGCTTGCTAGGGTGCATTACGTTTTGTTGCCTGCTTGCGAGCCGTATCGTATTAAAAGTACGTGAACATACCTCAAGCAAGCCTTGAATTAAAGTCCTCTCCCGAGCACCGGTGACCACCAGCACGTCCCCCCCCCCCCCCCCCCCATTTTGTTCTAATAATACAAACGACGCGATTGATTGTTGTTGTCGTGGTAACAAGTGTATCGCATTTGAGTTGACAAGATGAACCCCAGTGATTGTAAAAGATGGGATGAGGTGGTATCGGAATACAAGATTTTATTGTAGTCTGACATGGTGCAAATGTGGAAGACCAAATTTGTCTTGTAGTCTGATCCAGGCATTATGCGTTGTCTGTCCCGCACCGCCCATATTTTTAAAATAACTTTATTGGCTGTCAGATATTTACAGTACTATGTCAAAAGTCATGCGACAAGGCTAAAAATAAACCAGGTTTTGGATTCAAATATACTGTACACGATGGCGACGCGGAGTAAATGTCTTTTGTGGAGATCGCCGAATTGTGACATTAAAGCTGATCTACCGATCAGCATAAAATCCTAATTATCAGCCGATACCAATCAGGCCGATCAGATCGGTGTAAAGTCTAGAATTAGTACAAGTGATGTCAGTACTCTGTATCAGTGAGTACTCAAGAGCGAATACTTGTACTGATATCGGGTCCGAAAGAAAATTGGTATCAAACATCCGTACTTTTTACTTTTTGTTTGTACTCTTTTTTTTTTTTTTTTACATACTTAAATTCAAGTTATTTCGATACAAGAGTTGAATCAGTACATTTACTTTTCCCAGTCTTTTTTTCCAAGGTTATCTGTAAGGTTATCCAAGGTTATCAAATAACATTGAGTTACAGTTATTATTTACTGATACAAAAAAAGGTATGGGTTGCCCAGCTGACAGTCTCGGACAGGATTTAGTACTAATGTTAAAAATAGTCAGCATACACAAGAAAACACATTTCATCTCCACATCTGTATCTTTCGATTTATACTTAAAAGATAAAGTCATTAATGACTCAAAGGGGAGATAACTTACCAACAGCCCACATGAACAGGAAGAGGCCAAGCTGAACACACATCTTTCTCATTGCACTTCTCAATACAGAGGCGAGGTGCTGTTTGAAGCATGCGTCTATGCAATGCTTCCGGCCGAAGGCGTTTCCTTAACAGGTGGTTGTGACACTTTGTGTAGAAGTCACTGAGAGACTTTCGCTCTGAGAAAAGATATATATATATATATATATATATATATAATTTTTTGCATCATGTTTCCCCTTTTTTGCGATTCCTTCATCCACACATTCAGTGACCGGCCATATCTGTATGACCGCTATCGAATAACACAGTAGCTGGATCCAAAATTCTGCTGTTACAAAGATAAGAATGTTCAGTCTATAATTTAATTGTTGTGGTTAAGTGCGCAGTGGTGTACAACTGCACTGCATAACACTGAGAGGTGTTATGCAGTGCAGTTAACACTGATATTTTGGTTACCTCACTTAGCTCCATGAGAGAAGACACATTTTTGCAGTGCAGAGCCACCACAGCCAACTATGACCACAAAAATGATCGTCAACTGAAAGTGAAGGTTATTATCTTTAGCATGTCTTTTATCCCTTCTCTTTTATTGAGCATGAACTCGATACAGCGTATCGAACCTAGTGAGGATAAACGGTACAGACAATGGATGGAATGGAAGGATGTTCAGTTACATAAAAAAAGTATGTCTGAGGAGATAAACCACCGTAAATTGCTTTTGTTCACGGTGTGGAAAATTTATTTTACAAAATCAATGGGGAACCATGCTAGACCGCCACAAATATGTGTTCATCAAAATGTTGGTTAAGGTAGCTATTAAGCCACCTAATAATTGTACATTTTTTGGTCTCTTTGGTAAGACTTTTCTCCCACACAGAAGTCACAGACTTCTGTGTGGGAGAATCAGGTCTTGTGAAATGTTCTTCCTCTTTTGCGATGACAGATTTGAGAAATACAGGAATTTGTCATGCATTGTGTGTGTGTGGGGCCTGGCACAAACAAAATGAGTTCCCAGTTTCTGTTTTTCCCCCTTTATCCAATGACTAATCAATTGCCTTTCACAAATTCACAACATTTTAAACACAATTGAAAATTATATAAAAAAAAATAAAAAAAAAATAAAAAGTGAAAAATGAATACTTTATTTCAGTCATTCTTGCAATTATTCACAAGAAAAAAAATTGTGTAAATGTATTAAAAAAAAAGAGGAAAAAAATACATCATACAAAATATCCAACCTGATCACACAACTCAACAAAAATCATTGACCAAAAATAGGAATAAACTGAAGTACAATGCTTAGTTTTGCCTAACCTTTATCCATCCAAACATTTTCCATACTGCTTACTGTATACTCACTAGGGTCGCAGGCATGCTGGCGGCTAGCTCAGCTAACTTGGGGCGAGAGGCGGGGTACTCCCTGAACTGGTTGCCCTTCGATTGCCAGCCAATCGAATATATATATATATATATATATATATATATATGGAATAAAATCTGGAAGGCAATTGCTATTAACATGAACAATTATTTCCAATGTTTTCATGTTCATCGTAACAAATTTGAAAGGATAAGACTTCATGAAAAATTGGTTAATCGTGTCAAGGTAACCTGCTTTGTTAATTATTCTAATAGCCCTTTTATGTATATACAAACATTTATACAGTGCTTTTAAAAAGTATTGGCCCCCTTCTCAAATTCTTAATTGCAGTTTGACATTCCGCAAAAATCATTGCTCTTTATTATTTTAGACTTGACAAATAGCTGATTCAAGACAGCCTACCTTATGGACGATTCTCATGGCTCTTTTTGCAGAATGAAGAGTGGATGTGATAAACTCATATGTATTGCCCCCAAACCTCTGTGCAGTAATTTAGGTAAGGTCAAATATATGTAGTAATATATATATATATATATATATATATATATATATATATATAAATGTGGAGGATGTGCCCCTTTTATTCTCACCTGTAAACTATTTCTATTGCAAGTAAATGGTTCAAATTCCTTTTTTGTGAATGTACAATATGTTTCCAGTGCCAATCCTTCATGGAGGTCTGACTAAGAAACGGGCTTTTGAACCTTTAGTGAAAAGTCCACAACTGGGCACCCTTGTGTAATACACCCCATGGAGATTATGTCCACACATGGAGAGAAATACTCGGCTAGGTTTTCTGGTGTCACTCCTCCACTGGCTTCTATCAGCAGAGCTTGGAATTCTTGCTTCAGTGCGCCAGCTGCAAGATGGAGCGCCTGTAGTAGATGACATGAGTTGGTGTTGATTTTTCCAGGGGAAAAACTGCAACCAATCCAATGAAGTTCCGTGATGACTTTTTGTCTACCTGTGGCTGAAAATTGTCAAGCATAACTATATCTGCTCCGGCTGCGGCTGCCTCCACGGCCTCTTCTGTGGAGCGACACTCCACTTCAATCTTACTGCTGAAACCACACACTGACCTGGCACCTTTCACAGCCTGGAGAAGAGAAAATCATTTTGGAGTCAATACACTTTCCTCAATGGTAAATGGACTCCATTTATATAGCGCTTTATCGACACTATCACAGTGCCCAAAGCACATACAGTAATTACTGTGTATCTACTTTTTGTGCTATTTTTGTTTGTTGCTGTGCCGTGAGATTTTCCAATTGTAAAATATGTGGCTTCGCTCCATAAAGGTTGGAAATCACTGCTATATACACTATGATATATTACTAAATCCTAACTTTGTGACATACATCCGTCCATTTTCTGTACTATTTGTCCTCGTTAGGCTTGTGTTTGAGGCCGAGCCCATATACCAGCTGACTTTGGGCAACGGGCGGGGTACCTTGGCCTGGTCACTAGCCAATCACAGGGAACATATAGACCACCAACTTCTCCTCACGGGGGTCGCGGGCGTGCTGGAGCCTATCCCAGCTATCATCGGGCAGGAGGCGGGGTACACCCTGAACTGGTTGCCAGCCAATCGCAGGGCACATAGAAACAAACAACCATTCGCACTCACATTCACACCTACGGGCAATTTAGAGTTGTCAATCAACCTACCCTACCATGCATGTTTTTGGGATGTGGGAGGAAACCGGAGTGCCCGGAGAAAACCCACGCAGGCACGGGGAGAACATGCAAGCTCCACACAGGCGGGGCCGGGGATTGAACCCCGGTCCTCAGAACTGTGAGGCAGACGCTCTAACCAGTCGTTCACTGTGCCGCGATTTTATGAATCCTCAGGTTAAGATTAAAAATAGGTTGCCGTTTAGAATACAAAAACGTCAATAAGAGGAAACCAAAATGTAGATTGGTTTTGATTGAAAAAGTGTATCTCCATATCAGAGGGAGAGTATGAGGAGCATTTCAGCGGGGCCACTGATGCAGCATGCTCACCTCTGTGATGCTTCCTGAAGCCCAGACATGGTTGTCCTTCAGCATCACCATTCCACTCAAGTCCTGCCTGTGCATGGACACAGCACCCACCAGCATAGCGTACTTCTCCACCAGTCGGAAACCCGGGGTCGTTTTACGTGTTCCTGCCACTTGGCCGTGCCATCCTCTCGCTGTTGCCATTTTTCGGAGTTGAGAACATCGAGTGGCGATCCCCGAGGCCCGTGCAATACAGTTTAGAGCTGGCCTTTCACCCAGGAGGAGGCATCTGGCCGGGCCTCGTACCACAGCAGTAAGTGTGACAGTATCTGGGCCTACGGTTCACATTTGGTAGGATACAGTTAGGTCCACAAGTATTTTTGCAATGATGCTAACAATGCTTCTTGCCATTCAATTTGATATCATTTCTTTGACCCGCGTGACTGCATATGTTTGTCAAGGGACATAAAGTATGTATGTATGCATCCATAACAGTCTAGGAAGCGCCTATTGGCTTTTCCACCTTTAGTCAAGATCAGCTTACATTTGTGCTTTGACACCTGAAACCAAATTTCCTGATTTAATAGTAACTGAATTGGAGTGAGTGCCAAGTGCAGAACAGTCTGATTTCATTTCCTCTCTGTAATGAGGGTGGAAAGTATGATGCAATTGTTGATCCTTGTGTTACATAGACGTGCTATTAAGAAGGCGGTTGGGAAGGGTTTTATATCCAAAAAAAAAAAACTATATGCAGGGCTTGACATTAACAGGTGAATTTCAGCAGTGGTGTGCTAGTCACATTAGCGGGCTGAATCCCATATTTATATGATCAGAGTCAGTGTTTTGCATGTCTCTCCTTTTCCTGACAGTTAGTGTATAACAATATTTCATTTTTGGTTATACATCACTTTGTGCCCTTGTTGCACGTTACACCCATTTGGAGCTCTGCGTGTATGCACTTTGCATTTTTTGATATAATCTGATAATATTCAATACTGACCTATTTCGTCTCCATCCTGGTAAATCCAATCCACAGTACAGCCAACCTCAGTGAACACCGCAGAAAAGAAGGGACTTCCTGCCAAGATGCTCTGTGGACTTTTACACAACAGCCTTGCTTCCACCTCCTGAAATCCCACACACACTCCCGCCGGATCAAAGTTTGGTGTGTCCTCAGCAAGCCACGCTTTTGCCAGCCGCTGTCACAGCGTGAGGTGGGATTGCGTGGGCGGGTATGTGTTTGGACGGAAGCATTCTGTAATCGTCCATGAAACAAATAAATGATAGAATGGCCCACTGACACTGAAGCAGAAAGTGAAAGCAGAAAGATCATTCAAATATCTTCCAAATTTGAGTACTGAATGTTATTTGTAGTTTCGTCATCTCAGGGTCCAATGCAACACAATAATCATTTGATGTACAAACTATGCAGACAATCCACAAATGACATCACACATTCAGTCGAACACAAATTTGGCTACTGTATACTCGACTTAAAATTTTGCCTTTTTCCCCTCAGAAAATGTGATTTTTTTTTTTTTTTTTTTAAATGAAATCAAAATATAGTGTACATAAACAAAACCTACACTAAGAGCCATTACCTTCACTTTAGATATAGGAAAGGTGTTTGAAAGGGTTGGGTGACCCTTTCTCTTCACCCCTCCTCTACCATTTTGGCTTTGGCCCCTATTTCACCAATTGGATTAAAATTCTATTGAACCCAGCTGTCGCATCTATAATCACAGCTGATTAGTGTACGTTTACATCTAGTCTACATCCTTCACAGTAATCAGAGGTATTAGACAAGGATGCCCACTATCATCACTCCGTTTTGCACTTTTCATTGAACCGCTCGCCTCGGCCATTAACAGCATATTTGGCATTCAAACGATTTCGCATCACCGCCATATCAGTTTATATGCAGATGGCATTTTATTATATCTAACAGCTCTCTCTACTGCCATTTCATCAGTCCATAAGGTCATCAACAGTTTTGGCAAGATTTCCGGCTATGCCATTAACTGGACTAAATCTGAGATTCTGCCTTTTAATCATGTTGACTGGGATGCTTAGGTTGGAGACTTATTCTGTCACACAGCTTCCAAACCTTTATTGAGTCAAGGCACTCATTTCACATAAGAAAAAAAAACAACTCACAGTACTAAACCAAACAAAAAGTATAAATACTGAAAAAATGATGATCTTGTCTCAATTTACTCACAAATTTACCTACTTTTTTTGTGAAATTTGGGCCTGTTTAATTGAACACAAAGCTGAAATACTGATATTCTGTTGTATAAATTGGGAAAAGGTGGATACATAGTTTTATTGTATCTTCTACCATCTAATGGAAGAGCATTTAATTATTTTGCCATTAACTATATGTTACTAGCGTAGATACAGTAGTTAAACAAAGACATATGTGTAGTTAAAGAAAAATGATGACTTTAATCGCATCTCAATGACTTTAAATGGTGTCCTGTGGACTTTATATGTTGTCATGGCAACTTGTAATCACGTCTCAGCTTTTTTGGGACAGTTTCGGTTGGCGTTCATGTGTGAGCTGTCCAAGACCCTCAACCTCAGCTCCCACTCTCCCCACCATTGCCCTGCTTAATGACTTCTCCTCTTTATCAGCCTCACAGCATCTTCAAAAGTTCATACAAAAAAAATATATAAATATTTTGCTGAATTGGAGAGACCAGAAAAATCCTCACAAAAACACTGGTACAACCAGCTAACTGAATATTAAATTAAATATCATACATTACCCCTCCTGTAGCCGTCACCTTATCGTGGTGGAGGGGTTTGTGTGTCCCAATGACGCTAGGAGTTCAGTTGTCTGGGGCTTCATGCTCCTGGTAGGGTCACCCATGACAAACAAGTCCAAGGTGAGGGACCTGACAAACCATGCTCAAAGACCCCTTATGATGAGTACAAATATTGGACCTCGATTTCCCTCGCCTGGACACGGGACACCGGGGCCCCCCTCTGGAGCGAGGCCTGGAGGTGGGACTCAAAGGCAACAGCCTGGTGGCTGGGCCTGCACCAATGGGTCCCGGCCGAGCAAAGCCCGAAAGGGTAACGTGGGTCCCACTTCCCATGTGCTCACCACCTGTGGGAGGGGCCATAGGGGTCAAATGCAATGTGAGCTGGGCGGTGGCTGATGGCAGAGACCTTGGCGATCCGATCCCCAGCTACAGAAGCTGGCTCTAGGAACGTGGAATGTCACCTCTCGGGCAGGAAAAGAGCCCAAGCTGGTGTTTGAGGTCGAGAAGTTCCGACTAGGTATAGTTGGGCTCGCCTCCACACACTGCTTGGGCTCTGGTACCAGTCCTCTTGAGAGGGGTTGGCCCTCTTCCACTCCAGAGTTGCTCACAGTGAGAGGCGCCGAGGAGGTGTGGATATACTTACGTGTGGGTGAGTTGGCTCAGATGGTGGGGGAAGATGCCGGTCCGACCTGGCAGGCCCAAACTTATTGTGAGGGTCTGATGGGAACGTCTGGCAGAATCTCCTGTCAGAAGGAGTTTCAACTCACACCTCCATCAGAAGTTTACCCATGTCCCGGATTGAGTCCAAGTGGACCATGTTCCGCGCCTCCATTACTGAGGCATCCGACCAAATCTGTGGCCATAAGGTGGTTGGTTGCCTATCGTGGCGGATATCCCCGAACCCGTTGGTGGACACCAGTGGTGAGGGATGCCGTCAACATGAAGAAGGAGTCCTATCGGGCCTTTTTGGCATGTGGGACTCCTGAGGCAGCTGATGGGTACCGGCTGGCCAAGCGGAATGCAGCTTTGGTGGTAGCTGAGGCACTCGGGCATGGGAGGAGTTTAGTGAGGCCATGGAGAGGCCATGGAGAAGGACTTCGGATGGCTTCGAGAAAATTCTGGTCAGGAGGGGGAAGCAGTGCACCATCAACACTGTGTATAGTCGGGATGGATCGCTGCTGATATTGACTTGGTACGTTGCGAGTCGGTGGGGAGAATACTTTGAAGACCTTGTCAATTCCACCGACACGCCTTCCCATGAGGAAGCAGAGTCCTGGGTCTCTGAGGCAGGCTCTCCTATCTCTGGGGTTGAGATCACTGAGGTGGTTAAAAAGCTCCTCGGTGGCAAGGCTCCAGGGGTTGACGAGATTCACTCGGAGTTCCTAAGGGCTCTGGATGTTGTGGGGCTGTCCTGGTTGACACGCCGATGCAACAGAGGCAGACTTGGGTGGTGTTCCCCCTTTTTAAGAAGGGGAACTGGAGTGTGTGTTCCAACTACAGGGGGATCACACTCCTCAGCCTCCGTGTTAAGTTCTATTCTGGGGTTCTGGACAGAAGGGTCTGTCAGGAAGGAGGAGCAGTGTGGTTTTCGTCCTGGCCGTGGAACAGTGCACCACCTCTACACCCTCGGCAAGGTCTTCGAGGGTGTATGGGAGTTCGCCCCCGAGGGTGCATGGGAGTTGCAGATGATGTGGTTCTGTTGGCTTCATCAAGCCGTGATCTCCAACTCTCACTTGAGCGATTCGCAGCCAAGTGTGAAGCGGCTGGGATGAAAATCAGCACCTCCAAATCTGAGACCAAAAAAGGGTGACGTGCCCTCTCTAGGTCGGGGATTAGATCCTGCCCCAAGTGGAGGAGTTGGGGTCTTGTTCACAAGTGAATGAACGGGAGATTGACAGGCGGATCGGTGCAGCGTCTGCAATGATGCGAGCTTTGGGTCGTGACTGGAAGATCCCGGATACAAGTGACTGAAATGAGTTTCCTCCGCAGGGTGTCCGGGCTCTCCCTTAGAGATAGGCTGAGAAGCTCTGTCATCCAGGAAGGGCTCAGAGTAGAGCCGCTGCTCCTCCGCATTAAGAGGAGCCAGTTGAGGTGGCTTGGGCATCTGATTAGGATGCCTTCTGAATGCCTCATTGGTGAGGTGTTCCAGGCATGTCCCACCGGGCGGAGACCCCGGGGACGACCCAGGACACCCTGGAGAGACTATGTCGCTCGGCTGGCCTGGGAAAGCCTCGAGATCCCCCCGGATGAAGTGGCTGTGGAGAGGGAAGTCTGGGTGTCCCTGCTAAAGCTACTGCCCCCACAACCTGACCTCAAATAAGCGGAAAAAAATGGATGGATGGATGGATCACACATTACACCGTACCCACTGGTCCCATTCATGAAATTTATGAAGAGTTGATTCCGACAAACATTACTCCACATTGTTTGTCCTATTTTTTTTGTTAAATCCCATTCTTTGTATTTTTCTCCCCAACAAATTTAACACCCCTTAATATGCCTGCTCATTACTCCTTATCACAACGCCATATACCATCCCCGGTCTTTGCTTTGTTTTGTCTAAATTGGTTGGTTTGATTGTTCTTTAATTGACCCTTGTTCCATACCGTTGTGTACTTGTCTAATTGTTCTGTAATAAGTTGCATAAATGTTCAATTAAAAAAGTATGGGCTCATGTTCCAGTTTTTTTTTTTCCAACACTATTATAAAAAAAAAAATAAGTGACTTGCTTTTGTGGGTTTACAAGTGTAAGAGAGTCGTTTGCATCTTACATGGCTTGTACTTGACTGTGTGTTCTTCTTAAAATATTTTATCATTATTATATATTTACATTTATACTGTGCATACAGATGTAGTTATAAACCTCAATGAGGAGAACATGTACCCATCTGCAGACGTTTTATCGGCTTTCCCTCTCTGTTACATTATTTCACATTTATTAGCAATACAAGGACAGAACTTACTGTGAAATGACTGTTATCATTCAACGGCTATGACAAACCATATTTTTTTGTCATAGGAGGCCTAAATTGTTAATTATGCTTGCCAGGCTAAAATCTAACTCTCTATGCAACACAAATAAACTCCATTGAGATGTTTACTTACTTTCTTGTGTGATCCAGCTTTTCTTGTCGTTGACTGACTGCATTAACCAGAGAAAAACGCAACGTGGAATTTGACCCTTTGGGCATGTTGGAATGTTTATGAGCAACAAAGAGCAAGTGTTAGCACCGTGAACATATTGATTCTGATCCTTTAGAGGCATGATAATGAATGAACTATTCCGGGCAATGAAGAGAAGAGAGAGAGTCCGCTCTGCTCAACTATTGCCAGTTGTTAATAAGAATAAAACCCATGACAGACATTCTTCCTTATAGATAGTTTGCACGTGACGTCACACACCACTGGCCACGACCCGGCTGCCAAGCTGCAGGTCTACGCCTTGTTTTATCTGTTGAGTGTTGGAATAGATCAATTTGATAGCCAACGTGCACAAATTGTGAATTACTGTGCAGTGTTTAGTGACAACAATACAGGTGAGAGGGACAAAGTTTGAGTTGACCGCCACCAATTTTGGAATCAGTGCGAGAAGACAGAACATTGGTCAAGGGGGAGACGGAGATTGTGGCTTTCATGACTCAGCGCAGCTGTTGTCACTCGGGTCAGATAGCCAGTTCATTAATCTGTTTTTGTTCTGGACACTTCGTCGAAAGTAAGCTTTAATGCTTAGCAACATGAGAAAACGTTACATCTCCATTTTCAATTATTAGATTTGAGTTGAATAATTTTTAACAATAGACTAATGGTGTAGTGGTCTACTCGCCTGACTAGGTATAGGCAGCGTGGGTTCAGTTCCCACTTAGTAATGTTGTGATTGTGGGTGTGACTGGTCATCTGTCTCTATATGTTCATGAGGAAATGGATGGATGGACCCCTTAAGGTCCCATATTTTAATTTGTATAATTTTTTTATCTCCTTTTATCGGGTTTCCAAGATAATTTGGGTTGGAAATGCCCAAGATGCTCTTTTTCAAGCTATTTCAGTTGGTCCAAACCGCCTGGCAGATGAGAGGACTGGATTTCTCATTAATATTCAATGTTATCCTCCTTAATTTGAATATGGAAAACAGCGTAGCCAGACCATCACGAGACATGTTAGTTTTACCCTACTGATGATGTGTTGTCGCAATAGTAATCATGATAGCCGCAGAGATACAGCCTTACTCTGACCGGATACCGGTAGCTAGTTCTACCTGCAGATACTACGACATTGACAGTTCATGCTCGTTTTAGCTTTGTGTGCAACGGCCGCCATGTTTGAGCGGATGGGTTTGTAAACAAACTATTTTTGTGTGGTCGACTGATTTTCAATGCACCGAGATATCTGAGGCTAATAGTCAGTACTTGTCATTATTGTGTCTTTAACAACGGCAAACAATTTACGGCGGCTCTTATTGGTCAAGAAATCGTTCTTTGTGATACCGGCAGTAATTATGCAGCACAGTAAAAGGTGAAGGTTATTTCGAGAGATGATCCACAATATGTCAACTCGTTTGCCATTCAACTACACACAGATATGCAATTATGTTTGTACATGGATATTTACATACTTGCACACATAAATGCATTTATATTTCAGTCACTGATCGTTGTGAATGAATAAATGTCATTTCTGAGGGCCTCAACATGCACCAAAATAAACAAAACTTTGCACACACATCGAGCCTGGCGAAGTTGTCATACGCAATTACAAAAAATGGCTCTGTAGTGCCCCCCTACAGATGCGGTACATTTGGCCCACGAAATTTGGGGAGAACCCCTAGACATACAAAAAAAAAAAAAAAAAAAAAAAAAAAAAAAAGTGAAGTGAGATATAATTTTTTGAATGTACAATTTTGGACCGTTTTTGCATATTTACAGGCCTCATGCTTTCACTTGTCCGAGAGGTTTAATCCGATTGATCAACTCAAGACCTGGAACATTAACTGTTATTGAACGCTTTTTATTTCGCCACACTACAGGACAGGGGCGGCGCATGAAATTTTGCATATCAAATATCTTTTGCCACATAACAGAAACTCCTTAATAACTTACCTGTACATGCTCCCAAAAAAATCCCAAACCTCTCGTGTGATAAGAGTCACAGCTGAAAGACATCTGTATGACAATAGTTTGTTATATACTGTGTGTGTGGATATATATTATATATATATATATATATATATATATATATATATATAATAAAATATAATATATATATATATATATATATATAATATATATATTTTATATATATATATATATATATATTTTATATATATATATAATACAATATATTATTATATATATTACATATATATATATATATATATATATATATAGCGCCACCTAGTGGAAACAATAAACGTCATCAGCCAGAAGCACCTCAAATTTAGCCAGAAAAGCCATAGGATCATGCTTTGTACTAAAAATCGCAACGTTTCGGCAGAGGGCGTGGAGGTCATATTTTAACAAACTCCTCCCAGAGATTTGTGCTGATCGACTTCAAACACACGTTGAAGCACGTTGAAGGTCAAAAGTGATTCAAAGCTTTTGATTTTTGCCGGCGTTGGCGACCGGACAAAAGACAAACACAAACTGTTTCAACTTGACAGCAGATTTTTTTTGTTTTTTGTTTTGTTCTAAATGTCACACACTAATGCTCCAGTGACTCAGTGAGGACAGAGCAGCACACCAGTAGGCTGTAGAATAAATGTTCACATGGTTTTTCCATAGTGACATACCAGCATACTCTAGAAACACTCAAAACGTTCATTGTGAGCAATTCAACTTCAAGACACAATGGCACAACGTCTGACTATTTCAGTGTTTCCTGACAGGAAGGGACCTACCTACTACAGTACTGTACAGTACTTGTACTGTTGTAAACAAGCCTTTTGTGACGTCATCGCTGTTCAGTGTCGCGCGCAGCTCGTTCGCCCACACGGTACGAGCACGAGCACGAGCACGAGCACTAGCCGAGGCTTCGTCCAGGTTCCGCAGTCAGGAAGTGAAAGTATACGCATGGAGGGTGTGTCTTTCCCTTCCTGACTATGTTTAATTTTTAATAACACGGGCCTCCTTGGATACATTAATGGGCGACTCGGCGAGGACCAAGCGGCGGGAGCAGCTAAAGCGCTGGGCGGGTTCCTGCACCGACAAAACGTCGGCCTTGCCCCGGCGGAGATGGCGAGGCGACGCCGTAGAAAGAGGAACCGAGGAGCCGCAGGCCGAGCTGCGGCGGCCGCCAAGTGAGGAACCCGTTTCGAAGGGCGACGAAAGCAGCCCGCTCCTCAAGAGACGGTGAGGAAACCCCATTTGGGGAACGGTTGAACAGAACTTGCCAACGAGCTGCTTGCTAGCTTAGCCCCAAGGTCCGAAATGAAAAGTGTGCGTGGACTACAAATGAGATTCACATCGGTGCTTGCACAGTACCCCCATGCATTAAAGCCAATTAGCATCAACGTGGTAGGTGTGGAAATCCCCCAAGCTACCTGATATTTAATACTTGGTGAGACTTCGTTTGTGACAACTGTGCTTCCATACAACTCCCCCCCCCCCCCCTCCCGTGGGAGACTGTATGCGAACACCGCACATTGTCTTGAGACCGCCACCTCATATTATGCAGTCAGTCCACTTTTGATTGCAGTCTCAAGCAACAACCCCCCAAACAATTAAGGGAGCGAGCGGGATGTACAGTATTCAAACCTGTAAAAAATGGAATTAGCCTATTTTTAAGTCATTTTTTTTAAATAACTACATATATTCCTGTGTTATCATATATGATGAATGTGTGTTTGATATAAAATTGTGCATCTATTTACAGCTAATGTATGATACACACACACACACAGTGGTGTGAAAAAGTGTTTGCCCCCCCCCCCCCCTCCTGATTTTTTTTTATTTTTTTATTTTTTTATTTTTTTTTGCATGTTTGTCACACTTAAATGTTTCACATCTTCACTGCCTTTTTAAGGTCATGCCACAACATCTCAACAGTATTCAGGTCAGGACTTTGACTCGGCCACTCCATAGTCTTAATTTTGTCTTTTTTTCAGCCATTCAGAAGTGGACTTGCTGGTGTGTTTCTGATCATTGTCCTGCTGCAGAACCCAAGTTCGTTTCAGCTTGAAATCACGAAAAGATGGCAGAACATTCTCCTTCACAATTTCTTGGTAGACAGCAGAATTCCGGGTTCCATTTATCACAACCAGTCTTCCGGGTCCTGAAGCAGCCCCAGACCATCACAGTGGCACCACCTTATTATACTGTTGGTATGATTTTCTTTTTGTGAAATGCTGTGTTACTTTTACATCCGATGTAATGGGACACACACCTTCCAAAAAGATCAACTTTTGTCTCGTCAGACCACAGAGTATTTTCCCAAAAGTCTTGGGGACCATCAAGATTTCTTCTGGCAAAATTGAGATGAGCCTTATTGTTCTTCTTCTTGGAACTCTGTTATGCTGGCCATTTTTGGCCAGTTTGCAAGTCAGGCCTGCAGTTCTTTTGATATTGTTGTGGTGTCTTTTGTGAGGGGTAATTTTGGTCAGCTGGCCACTCCTGGGAGGGTTCGCCACTGTTCTGTTTTCGCCATTTGTGGACAATGGCTCTCACTGTGGTTCGCTGGAGTCCCAAAGCTTGAGAAACGGCTTCATAACGTTTTCCACACTGATAGATCTCACTTACATTCTTTCTCATTTGCTCCCGAATGGCAGGTCCAAATTAAGTGATTTCTTGATTGCGAACAGGTGTGCCAGTATCATGACTGGGTGTGGCTAGAGAAATTGAACTCTGGTATAATAAGTTGTGTTTGAACGGGAGTGGGGTAATCACACAGGGCCATGCAGGTGTGGATTTTTTTTCTCCCTTAATAATGACAAAAAAATTAAAAATAAAATACAATTTCTTGTTCATTATAATACCTGGCACCACTAAAGGCAATTTACCTAAAGAATAAAAAATCTCAATTGCTATGATTAAATATAGTTTTGGTTATTATTAATAAAACCATGGAAAATGGCTAGAGCTCTTATATTCAACTCTGCACGCTATTTTCGTTGTCATCATGTCTGTCCAAACAAAGGTACTTTTAGTTGCACCTGGCATTAAAAATGAACAAGAAACTGAAGAAACAAGGGAAGTAATATTTGATTCATGACTATATTCATTATTTCTATTTATACATTTATACATACTTGACTCATACTTAACACTGTGTGTTTCGAGCTTTCAACGTTTGTATTGAAGCTTTTAGTGTGCAGTATTCTTGTATTTGACTGCATTTGATTTCTCCCATTGTAAACAATACATTGTGCGCACACAGTGCAGTGCTGTTATTAATTTCGTATGGAGTCCCATGACCCTCAAAAAGTGGACCTTTTTGCTCCACCTTGATAATAAGTAGTTTTCCTTTTGCGTACAGGTGGATTTTTATTCTTCTCGATCTCCCCGATTTCCGGAGTGATCTCCAACGACGACTGTAGTCTTTATCTGTTGTTGGATCGCTCCAAGTTGGGCTTCCGTGCGGCGCGCACCTGTATTAAGTCATCTCATGCTATCAATGCTGTCAGCCTTTGTGTGCATCAAATGCAGTTTCCTGAACAGCACGGGAGAATCCATTGCACATAACACCGACTTCGCTCACATAGCCTCGTGAGCAGCGGACTCTGAGGTTACATCCCGGTGGCTAACGCGTACTAACTTGTTCGCAGGCGCTCGTCGGCAATTTGAAGGCATTTCATTCTTCTAGCTCCCACACAGTCGCACGGACAGAACTTGCCAGAAGACAGGCAATCATTGGCTGACTGTCGTCTTTTTGGGTACTGGCTTTTAAGACACCATATGAACCGAACTGAACTGAGTTTTTTTATTTATTTATTTTTTAAAAAAAAATAAACTATCGGTACTAAAACAAAAAACTGGTACGGCTGCTGTTTTTTATATCAAAATACCTCTGTACAGTATTGGTACTTGGTGCAACACTAGTTGGAAGTGACGTGAAATGTATATTTTCTGGTGAAATATCTGTCATATGAGTCATGCGTTTATGGAACGTGAGAATTGCAGTATGCCATAACATACTACTGTATTGAAGTGTGGGCAATATGGCCTTAAAATGAAGTATCACATTTTTTTTCACTAAATTCCAATTACTGATTTTAGTCCTGTTCGTGACACACATCGCCTACTAACTACCACTATACCAGGAAGACACACACACACACACACATACGCTGTTTGAGTGTGAGGTTCCGAAACTTGTCCGAATTCCAGTGTGTTGGCATTTCTCCCGCTAATAATTGATGTGACGAGATTCATACCTTAATCTTTATTTTCTACTCAAAAGCTGTGTTGATCTCAATCCAAAGCGATGCAACGTTGCCATCTACAGGGATCGTTTAAATTCACAGACAAGCTGGGCGAGAGCCTCATCCAAGCCTAGCCGTTGAAAAACAAACGATGCATATGTACGTCGGTGGCAGTAAATGGTTAGAATCCAGTTTATGAATATAATCCACAGCAATGAATGTTTTACATTCTTCCTCTTGAAAAAAAGTCATTTTATCAAAATATGTAAACATGATTCTTCATAAATCAAGCTGGTCCATATGTCTGCTGGTACCTCCTCTAGCGCTCTCACACTCTTTCTAATGTAGAGCTATTACAGGGTTAGAAAACATGGTAAAATATTTGCGGCTTCCAAGCACATACCTCGGGTTAGCAGTTTCCAACATGTCGATAAATCATTGCTTTTGCAATGTATAAATGGACACCCACCATGTCTTGGGCGATGTTCAGCACCAGTGACTCTGTGATTGCCTTCCACCGAACTCCTTCTCCCAAGCAAATCAATGTAAAAATTATTCCTCATGTTGTCTGATAGCAGAAATGCAATTCCCAATTATTATTATTATTTTTTTTAAATAGCCCCTGGAGTGGTTGGGAAAAGTCGTTAAATAGGGCAGCCAGTTTGCTAAGATGGCAACACTGACTGTGTTTTTGGAAACTAGCTCCTTTCTGTTAACAGCCATGTTATTAGTGTCAGCATTGCTCATCAGCAGAGATGCTCTTTGAACTAGGCAAGTGATTAAAAAAAAACATTAACCTAACAAATAAACTTGATAAACGGAGTAATCACCCAGCACAGAGAACCCAATTTTTATAATAGATATGATTTAGTTCCTTTTATATGGCACCTTGCAATTGTAAGCTAACAGTGTGAAATTTGACGTAAATACCTACGTGTTGATTTGACTTTTATCAATTATCAGCAAATACATGATCTTTGCAAAGTACTGATTGAGTGATTGATCAAATCTCAGCTCACTGGTGTGGTTTTTGCATGTCATTCCCTGTGTACACCTCCAGCATTCCAAAACCATGTATGTTAGGTTAATTGAGTACTCAAAATTAGGTGTAAGCGTGAATGTGAATAGTTGTTTGTTATATGTTGGCAGTATCTCACCCATTGCTGGGATTGGCTCCAGCTCACCCACAACCCTATGGGGAAAAAGTGATATACTGTGGAAAATGGATGGATGGAAATTTTCAAAGGCTATAAATGTAGTTCAGTGTGTCTTAATCTGATATTCTGTCTAACCAACAATATTTATCGTACTGTTTAGAAAAAGGGTGAGGTTTGACAGAGCTGCAGAGTTTCTGGCTGCGTGTGCCAGCGGGGACACAGAGGAAGCCCAAGTGATGCTCCAAGAAGCCAAGGAGATGATGAGCAACAACAAAGAGGACGGGACAGAAATTATTAACTGCTCCAATGCTGACGGAATAACTGCATTACATCAGGTAAAGCTGCTTTTACTTCCTGAGTTGTACTATTACTGTTTGATGAGAACAACACTTATTTTCAAAACTTAATTCTGCAAGGCCTGCATTGATGGTAGCATGGAGATGGTCTCTTTTCTTCTGGAGCATGGTGCCAATGTGAACCAGGTTGACAGTGAGGGGTGGACAGCCCTGCACGTAGCTGCTTCCTGCGGCTACCGCGACATAGCAGAGTATGTTGCTTCGTGTCTACTCTAGTTTAAAGAATGCAATATTAGAACAATTAAAATTTTCCCAATTTTGGTATGTTAGTCTTATTGCAAAAACTAAGAAATAACAAGTATTCACAACCTTTGCTCAACACCTTTTTTGATGTACCTTTGACAAGAATTACATCAAGTCTTTTTGAATATGATGCCACGAGCTTTGCACACTGATCTTTGGGCCCATTCCTCTGGAACACCATCAAGGGTGCATGAGGCGCGTTGGTGCATCGCCATTTTCAGATCTCTCCAGAGATTCTCTGTCAGATTCAAGTCTGGGCTAGGGCTCTGGTTCTGCCTGGTCCACTCAAGGACAGAGTTGTCTTGAGGCCACTCCTTTGATATGTTGGCTGTGTGCTCAAGCTCGTTGTCCTGCTAAAAGATGAACCATGTCCCCAGTTTGAGGTCAAGAGTGCCCGCTCTGGAGCAGGTTTATCTTGACTAGTCTCCAAGTCATGCAATTAAAAACATCCTCACAGCATTATGCTGCCACCACCATGCTTCATTGTAGGGATAGTATTGGCCAGGTGATGAGCGTTGTCTGGTTTCCTCCAAACATTTTGTCCCTCCTGCTTTGAGAGTCCCTCAGGTGCCCTGAGGCAAACTCAGGTGCGCTGGCATGTCCCTTTTATGAAGGAGTTTCTTGTGTGTCGCCACTCTACCGGTTTGGCCGGATTGGTGGATTGCTGCAGAGTTGGCTGTCCTCGAAGCGTCTCCTGTTTTCACAGAGGAACGCTGGAGCTCTGACAGAGTGACTGTTCGGTTTATGGTCACCTCCTTTACTCAGGTTGTTCTCCATAGATTGCTCAGTTTAGAGGGAGTCCAGCTCTCGGGAGAGCTCTCGTGGTTCCGAACTTCTTCTATTTGCGGATGATGGGGGCCACTGTGCTCTTTGGGAGCCTTTCCCAGATCCTGTCTAGGAGGTCTACAGACAACTCTTTGACTTCATGCTTGGTTTGTCCTGATATGCACTGCCAACTGTGGGACCTGCCATAGACTGGTGTGTGCCTTTCTAAATCACATCAAATCGACTGCATTTACCACAGGTGGACTCCAATTAAGCTGTAGAAACATCTCAAGGATGAAAAGTGGAAACAAGATACACCTGAGCTAAATTTTTAGCTTTATGGCAAAGACAACATTTTGAGAGAGAGAAATAATTTTATCAAATTTTGTGATAAGGCTGTAACAAAGTATGAAAAAAGTGAAGCGTTGTGAATACTTTCTGTATGCGCTGTTTTTTTTTTTTTTTAAGCACCGAATCTTGATGCCAGCGTGTACTGTTGGTGCCAGACTATTTCTGCATTCAACAATGCTATCATTGTTGTTGTGTTTGGCAGGATAACATCTCAGCTAAAGAATGTACATGCTGGGCTGGCCACAGTGTGTACAAATTGAAACCCATGTTTATAGCAAATGAGAATATGGATGAATTTATAAGCTCTGCAGAGACAGTGTGTTTTAGCTTTAGTGTTTCCTATGAACAGCTGATTGTCCGTTTGTTGTGTTTTCCATGGTTTCTCACTGTGGTTGATTTGTCAGTTTCCTTTTGCGGCATGGTGCTTCTCTCTCTGCTGTCAACTGTGATGGTGATGTTCCTGTGGACATCGCTCTGGACGAAACCACTGAGGCTCTTCTCCAGGAATACACTCTAAGACAAGGTAAACACTTGACTCTTTGGCAACTACACAACGCTTTAGCTTGTTTTACAGTGCATGGTTAAAGTAACTCAATCTCGGGTATGCTTCATGGCAGCGTAAAGCTGGAATGGAATCTAAATCCTCTGATCTGCCTTTTGCAGATTTGGAGAGGAATCTATCCATCCATCCATTTTCTACCGTTTATCCGAGGTCGGGTCGTGGGGGCAGTAGCTTTAGCAGGGACGCCCAGACTTCCCTCTCCCCAGACACTTCATCCAGTTCTTCTGGGGGGATCCCGAGGCGTTCCCAGGCCCAAACAACTTAATTGGTCGTCAGCTATTTACAGTACTACGTCAAAAGACACGCGACAAGGCTAAACATAAACTAGCTTTTGGATTCAAATATACTGTACACGCGGCGACGCGGAGTAAATGTCTTTTGCGGAGCCGATCGTCATTGATCGGATCGGCGATCGGCCGATCAGCATAAAATCCTAAATATCGGCCAATACCGATCAGCCTAATAAAATCGGTGTAAAGTCTAATATAGGTATATATACACACGCACGCAAACATAAACACCCACACACACACACACACACAGCGACCAGTTCAGGGTGTACCCTGCCTCTCGCCCGAAGATAGCTGGGATAGGCTCCCGCATCTAGATGTAAATACCATGAAATAAATGCTGGAATTCTGAACTTTTGACCTGAAACCCAGATGTCTTCAGTATACAACAAAAACAAAGGAATTGACCTTGCCGTTCCAATACTTTTGGACTGGACTGTAACTCCACACAGGATCCGAACACACACACACACACGTATACATACAGGGATCTCGTTTGATGTGCGTCCCACGTCTGAGATGCACAAAAATGATCAGGGACGCATAAAGCATGGTGAATCTGCGTCCACAGACGCACAGCATTGCTTACCTTCGTATGTGTGCAAGGCTCGAATTAAGTGGTCTCGCATCGCAGTTTGCGGGTCAAAATTCGCAATTGCAAAAACCTCATTGACAAGCAAAACTGCAAATCGGTTTTACCGCGGAGACTGTCGCAAAGATGGAAGCAGGCAGGGGCGTGTGTCACACAACACGCTTACTTCACTGATGCGTGTAAGTTAAGCTATTCGGTTGAGGAGTGGCAGCACAACGGTTGCAAAATCCAATGCTAAATTGAGAAGAGTATGGGGCACGGCCGGGCACAGCCCGAATGGGTAATGTGGGTCCCCCTTTCCATGGGCTCACCACCTGTGGGAGGGCTCGGGTGCAGTGTGAGATGGGCGGTGGCTGAAGGCTGTAGCTTGGCGATCCAATCCCCGGCTACAGAAGCTGGCTCTAGGGACGTGGAACGTCACCTCACTGGCAGGGAAAGAGCCCGAGCTGTTGTGTGAGGTTGAGACGTTCCGACTAGATATAGTCGGACTCGCCTCCACACACAGCTTAGGCTCTGGTACCAGTCCTCTTTAGAGGGGGTGGACTCTCTTCCTCTCTGGAGTTGCCCACATTGAGAGGTGCCGAGCAGGTGTGGGCATACTTATCCCCCCCGGAAGAGCTGGATGAAGGAGTGGCTGGGGAGAGGGGAGTCTGGGCTTCCCTGTTAAAGCTGATGCCCCTGCGACCTGACCTTGGATAACCGGAAGAAGATGGATGGATGGGTTGTATTGAGAAGAGAGAAAAGACAAATGGCAAAAGTGTGGTAGCATTTCATTGTGAAATGCAAGGCGAGCACCCGTTTGTTGTAACATGGACCTTTCTCTCCGCCGAGTATGTTAACTTTGTTCACTTGTTAACAATGTTAACTTTTTAAACTGTTAACTTCACCTCTGTCTCAACATAGTGAAAATCAGTGAGCTTAATATTTGTCTACCCTTACCAACATGATGTTAGCCCTGCAGGCTCTGGCTGCTTTGATGATGAGTACCGTCGAAAAACATTTTTTATTTTTTAAACTGTGACAAGGAAATTATAATACAACCACAGTGATACATATAGTGTGCTTTTTGCTCCGTGTAGTCACTGTACGACATAAGGCCAATCTGATGATCTATGACTGGCAAATCCTTAAGTCAAGTAGGTAAAAAAATTGGCAAATGCAGCCAGAGAGGAATAAGTACCAAAATGGATCATCATCATGTACCCAAACAGAGGAGGGTTTTGGTGAAGGGAGACAAAGCAAATACTTTTCTCTTGAGATTTTTCATTTTAGTTTGAATAAATTGAACACTTCCTAAACTTAAACAAAACATATTTATCTTATTCTTATTCAGCTATTCTAAGCTCATAAATGCACAGCTATGAACCTAATGTATAAATATGTCACAAAATGCTAAAAAGCTAGCTGCTTAACTCATTCACTGCCAGCCTTCCCAGTTAACGCCTTCCCAGTTAATGTGGATATTTGACTTCTAAAGCTGTCAATGGCAGTGAATATTAAGTGAGGATGCACAAAGGCGGTTAATGATTTTAGAAAATAAATAAAAATGTTTAATCTTTTATGCACAATGTGAATTCAATAAATAAAAACTGTTGAGTATATGAAAAGGAAACCAATTAGTCATACGTTATTAAGTGAAAGGTCTTATTTTATCTTTCAATCAGAAGAAGAGTAGGGTGGGTTATCGTTCCATAAATACAATGGAACAAAATACTTTTTTCCCGGGCTTTATAAATTTTCATTGTTGTGGTAACACTCGGCGCGCCCCTCACGACCCAGTGAGCTGCTGGCGGGTAACGGCTTTGACTCCGTGGTTGCAAACAACTGGGACATTTCAGGGAATGTTAACTATTTATTATTTTTGCTAGCCGGCGAGCTAACTAGCTAGTGTCCTAAGGAACCATACAGATCGTTCCGGCTCACATTGTTTAAAACAGAGGTCAATAACTCGCGGTCCGCATCCGGAACCAGAAGCATTCTCAAACAGATCCTCACCACAGCCACAAAAGAGGTTATGATTCAAGACATATGGGGTGCTTATATTTTAAGCGGCACAACATATTACAGGCTTAATGGCCACCCCTTCAGCCAATCAAATCTGCATCGCAGGTGGTAATCACTGAAATCTCTGACTGCGCACAGATGAGGGAGAGCGAGGGAGAGGGAGAGAGAGAGAGCGGGAGAGGGAGGTGCATGCAATAAGAGTTAAAAGGCGGAGAAAGATCAGAAAATGACCGACAAAGAAAGATAACATTTGGAAGAAATTGTGCCTATAAAGGGCAGAGTAATTTTTGTTTGTACTTCTCAGTGGAGAAGTTCCCACTGGGAGCCCTTGTTAGAATTGCATATGTATGCGAAACGCCATTATGAAACAAAACTAAGGTTTTGAAGAAGCATAACCTTCAAAACAGTTCAGTTAAGATTT
The DNA here is from genome assembly GCF_024500275.1 of Phycodurus eques. Lineage (NCBI taxonomy): Eukaryota > Metazoa > Chordata > Actinopteri > Syngnathiformes > Syngnathidae > Phycodurus > Phycodurus eques. The sequence goes on from NC_084530.1 coordinate 5,676,540, forward strand.
GTTAAAATATGTAAAATTGTTTGAGACTTCACTGTTCTGTCAAGATTTGGCATCTTTAAGAGAAAAGGGAATTTTTTTTATGAAGGTAAGCACTTTATTTGAAGATCTATAAGTTGTTTCTTCTTTTACTTGCTCTTATTGTGAAATGCAGCTCTACTTTTATTTAGTAAATGAAATAACTTCACACAGTTGTGGTCATATGCTTGATTACTAAGGCAGAATTTGTAAGATGTGTTAATTTGTTTTTATTTTGCTCTAATATTTTATCAATGGCATAAAAAAACATGACTATCGTTTATGTTGAACGTTTTTGTTAAAATATATTCTAAAAAAATTGCTGGCGTGTGTGTGTGTGTAACGATACACCAAGGTCACAATTCGATACATATCACGATTTCTGACCCATGGTTCGATACTCGATTTGATTTTTGGCGGATAAAATATCTGATAAAAAGAAGAGTGTGAGTAAAACAAATAAGTGGACTATTTATTTAGGACACTTCATTATATATGATTGTAAAAAAAACAAACGAAATAAATAATAATAGTCTCCGGGCTGTGCTGTAAATCACAAATTAAATACCTAAATATGTAAAACCAAAGAAGCCTTTCTCAAACAAAATAGCTACCGTTTAAAATATAAGAGCTAAACGACGCTGAGGAGTTTAGGGAACAAACTTGCTGTCTGTGCCGCAAACTGCAAGAACGTAAACATTGAGTTCCGAAAAAGTAGTCCCATGGAAAGCAGTTGGAGGAGGCATGATGAAGAAATGTAAAGAAAAATAATACTAGTATTAATTATATTAACTTTAGTAACGCTGTGAGCTTGTGGCTTTATGTAGAATGGAGGAACACAGTTGAAATGGCGTGTCACTGTTCTGCTATGTCTCAAACAGCATGTCCATAACAAAACAATTGCAATGTGAAACTACGACACTATACCATGAGCACTGCCTTCAGATAGTGTTTGCTCATTGGTCCATTTGTGAATCCTTTCGCTGATGTTGAAAGAGAACAAACGAGAAAACCTGATAAGACAAAGGAGGAGGAGGCGTGTCACATAATGAAAAGTTTCTGATGGCAACATAAATGGATTAAAAAATATTCATATCCATCTTGCGTTCAGGTGTGGACTTGGAGGCAGTAAAGCGTGTAGAGGAGGAGCATATCACGACAGATGCTCGGACCTGGCTGAGTGAGGGACCACCTGCTGACGTACGACATCCCAGGACTGGAGCCACTCCTCTACACGTGGCTGCGGCCAAAGGCTACGTGGAAGCTCTCAAGTAAGCATCTTTTTCCCTTTTCATAAAGGACACTTCAGTTCCTTTAGTTTTCCTCCTTGAAAGCTCATAATCCCCTTCAAGTGAGTAAATCTCCTGACACATTGTCTTGTTCACTTCATGATGTCCAGGCTACTGTGTCAGTGTGGGCTGGATGTGTCTGCTATGGACTTAGACGGGTGGACTCCTCTTCATGCTGCTGCACACTGGGGTCAGGGGGAGGCCTGTCACATTTTAGCTGAACAGATGTGCAATATGGAAGCCCGCAGCAGCGCCGTGAGACTTCACTTTTTATTTGACATTTGTACAGAATTTAATGTTGTATTTTGGACTATTCTTTTTTTTTTTTTATAAATCATTGTGACATATTCTGAAGGGTCAGACGCCTTTGGATGTTGCAGATGAAAGTGTGGAGGAGCTCCTGGAGGATTTAGCTCAGAAACAAGCCAATGTGAGACATTTTTCTTAATTAATCCAATCAGTTGCCCAAATCACTGACGACTTTGTGTCTTCACAGTGGCGTAACGAGCAGTCCATACGAGAACGGCAAAACCAACAAGGTGCTACCGCTGTAAATGCACAAAATAAAAAACGGAGGTTAGTATTCGTCCAATACTTGATAAGCATAGGCAACATTAAGCTTTTTACCACACTCTTTTAAATATTAGTTAAAATTGTTGGTAAATGGTTGTCATTCAGTCCAATGATTGACTGGTGGTCATTCAAGCGTGTGTACATTACCTCTCACCCAAGATGAGATTGGCTAAAGCTTGTGTAACCTCAAACAGGGTGAGCAGAATATAATGTATTGGCAGACTGAATAACTATCAATGAAGGTTCTAAGAGAGTTTTGATCTTAAAATACACATTTAAACTTAAAGGCCTTTTCTCATGGCCACTGTGAATACATCCATAAGTGAAATTGCTGGACAATATCCTCGAATACAGTCCCCTCCAAAGCTACTGGAACGGCAAGGTCAATTCCTTTGTTTTTGAGACATTTGGGTTTCAGATCAAAAGATGAATATGAGACAAAAGTTCAGAATTCCAGTTTTTATTTCATGGTAATTACATATAGATGTGTTGAACAACTCAGGACAGAGCACCTTTTTTTTTTTTTTTTTTTTTTTTTTTTGAAGCCATCCACTTTTTAAGAGTCACTAGTCTTTATTGATGATGTAACTCATGATGGTAGCAGCAGAATGAATTCTGAAGTCTACAAAACCATTTTGTTTGGCAATTTACAGAAAAATGCATCCAAACTAATTGGGAGAAACTTAATCATAGAACAAGACAATGACCCAAAACACTCTGCCAACACAGCAGACTTCATCAGGGGGAAAAAGTGGAAGGTCTTAGACTGGCCAAGTCAATCACCGTACCTGAACCCAATAGAGCATGCATTTTACCTCCTGAAGAGGAGACTGAAGGGAGAAACCCCAGAAACAAACAAGAACTGAAAGAGGCTACAGTAAAGGCCTGAAAAAGCATTTCAAATGATGAATGTAACAGTCTGGTGAAGTCACTGGATCGCAGAGTTGATGCAGTTACTGCAAGTAAGGGTTATGCCACCAAATATTAAATGTTATTCACATTAAGGTTAATTTAATGTCTGTTCCAATAGTTTTGCTCACTTGAAAAGTGGGTGGCTTCAAACAAAAGGTGCTCTGTCCTGAGTTGTTTAACACATCTAGATGTTAAATATGAAATAAAAGCTGGAATTGATCTTAAACCCAAATGTCTTCAGTATACAACAAGAACAAAGGAATTGCCAGTTCCAATACTTTTGGAGGGGACTATAAGTCATCACCCTGACGTATATTTTATTATTATTTAAAATTGTCATTGTATTCACAAAATTC